>NW_024884586.1:37592156-37609692 GCF_019232065.1 Centrocercus urophasianus | reverse complement strand
TTTTTTTTTTTTTTTTCCCTCCCCACTCTTTACAGAAGCAAGATAGCAGTGCTCAAAGTTTACAGACATCCCAGAATACTGGCAGTCCACCTGGTCTTTCAAGGTCAAGTTTTCAGTGAGCACCTGCGGAAGAGATAAACTTTCCTAATGAAGCTCTCTGGGAGCAGAGAGAGATTAATTCTAAAAGCTAAAAAGCAGCTTCTGCCCACATTCTCCACCAAGAATGTCAACCTACCTATATTCAAATACAATGAATCATTCTTTTTTGCCTGTTTATTATTAAATACGTGTTATTCGTATAAAGGGTGTTCAGGGTTGGTTTGTTTGTTTTTGTCAGAGGAGATACAATTATCTTACTGATTTTTTTATTTTTATTTCTAATGGAATGATTATTTCAGTGCAGGTATATGATATCATCAACAGTGTCTAGCTAACAGAGAAGCATATGAAGGTAAAATGTCAGATTTTAAATTTAGAAGAGGAAAAGATCATAACAAAGCACAGTGAGAAGTGAATTTTGCTCACTTCTCAATCTCCAAATTGCGAAGGAATTCCTGTGCAATACATTCACACAGAATATGGAGACCAAACTCTCTGGTCATGTGAACATCTCAGTTCAATCCAAGTATCCTTTAATTTTAGAGCTATTTAATCTCTGAAATTTTATCATTTTTGTAATAGATCTTCCATTTCTCATTGTATCTGGAGAACAGAATGAAATCCTATGGTTTCTGAAATGTCATTAAATGTTATGTCAAACTAGGTGGAAAGAATCCTATGCTTCTTAATGAGATTGTGCGAAGCAGTAAGGCATCTTGCTCTCGTGGTCTTGCCTACAGTGTGTTGCGAAGAGCACCACCTTGTGCACAGACAGCAAAAAGCATGTAGTGTTAGCAATAGTACGAAGTGGCTGCTGAGGAACTTTGTTTTATTGAGATGAATCTACATGAGCTCATTGCAGAAGAGCATGAGAAACAAAAACATGTTTTTGTCACCCATCCTTTGCGCGCATTTTGCGTAAGCCAGGTAAGATGTTCAAACGTGCTTGTTTCCTGATTCTTAATATTGTTTTGCATAGTTATTTGAATTTAAAGCAGATACTTTTGCAATGCAATTTGGAATCAGTATATGACAAATCAGTATCATTCAAGCTGTTGCCATAATTAGTCTTTGAATATACTACAATTCGTTGTTTCATGAAAGAGGTAATTAGGAAAAGATGCATCTGAACAATGATGAAAAAGCTTTGGGTAATTTCTCAATGAATAAGAAGGGAAGCTCACCAGAGAACAGATGAAAAACATGTAAAAGGAGGTGGTTTAGGCAAATTCAAAGGCAATTCACACCTTTCATAAGTGCAGATGACCTGTCGATGCTCTTCTACAGAAGCCCCTCAACCCCTATAGGAAAGAAAGACTACACGGGTCATTCTATGCATATCCTTGTACTAGACCAGCTGGATCTTTTTCTCCCTTGAAATTGCTCATGTTCAGAAAGATACAATTCATTTCTTGAGGTGATGGGGGGTTTTTTGTTTGTTTTTTGTTTTCCCCAGTACATTGAAATGCTGTAGAGGTCCTAATGTTTCTTAACTGCCCAGAAACACACTAGTAAGCAAATCTTCTTTTATATGTAGAAACTGTATGGTTAATATTTGTTCACGTATAAAATCAATCAGTTATACAATCTGATAAAGATACTATTTTAAATAACTTGGCACATAATCTACAGTGTTTCCAAAGGGATGATGTGTTAATCAAGATTTCATTTTTTCCCAGAGAATGTCATTAGTCTCACATTCAACAAACGCAAGATGTAGAGAATGGCAACTATAAATAGAGTTTATATTGACTTCAATGTTGTATAGTACAAGTCTACCTGGTAGTTTTATGATATTCCTAGCTCGTAAATACTGACATATTCAATTCCTGGATAAGACATTTAAAACCATTGCTTTCCAGATTGCTTATCAGATAACTTCTAGTTCAAATCATACTGGCGCTGATAACCTTTGGCCTGTTTATGAACAGTAAAGCACCTGACTGTTGATATATTAGTTGGAGATCCACAAACCACAGTTCAAAATTCTTTATCAAAAAAGAAATTGTTATACATATAGGAAAGCCTACTTAACTCAGATTTTCCAATCCAGATGAATGATTAAAGTTCATGCTGGTTTAAAATGAATGCTAATTTCCATGCAAGTAAAATACAATACTTGAATAAATCCAAGTATCATTGAAGAGTTTTGTACGAAGGTGAGGTAAAGGAAGTAATATTGAAGTTGAATGTAGTCTAGACTAATGTTATATATTTTTAGGAGGTAAATGGTCCCAGTGTCTTTTTGGAAGTTTCTACAAAGTTCTTGCTGAATTCAATTGTGTCGAATTCAAAATGCAATCCAAATACTGGACTCGGTTTCTATTGCAGGACTTGTACCACCTCTGTCATTGGTTGCCTTTAAATTGAGACTTTCTAAAAATAAGTTCATATGTAGTTATTTAGCATCAGTAGCACTCACAGAGGAAGGAAATCCTTCATTTTGTTTTTGTTGAGACTACTTAAGCTATCTGTAAATGTTTTGATTATGAGGAACTCCTGAATCAACTGGAAGATGTTTGGTTTCATTGTAAACAAGATTGTGTTCATTTAATTTGGTACATGCACAGTGATTTATGTGCCATTATTAGAATAATTGTCATTTGTACATTTGATGGAATATTCTTTTCTGAAAATACTTAACTAGTAAGCAGTCTCAGTAGTGGCTCTGCCTCTAAAGATAGTAACTCAGCCATGAATATTTATATCACGTGTGTGGTTAACAGTGATGGAGGCAACTGTTCCACAGTTTTTTAGTCTGTCTGGAAGAGGAAAAGGCTGTAAACATGAACACATGTGCTTGCAGTCATTTCATCATATTCATAAGTGATAAGGGAAGCATTTTTTTTTAGTGAGGCAGATAAGGAATTCAAAACTACTTCTGTGCTAAAGTGAGTCAGGACAGCTGCGTGAAAATGTTTCTGTGTTAATATGTCTTCCATATTAATGCCCTTTTACAGTTAGACAAAAGTATTAATACTTCTGTTAATAAATTAGTGAATTGCCAGGTTAGTTAGTATAGTTGAAAGGAATACAGGGTTTGTAGAAAGTAGTAATACTAGTAATCAGTTATTAGTTTTATGTTGAAGAGTCAAGCTCGTACTCACATGCTTGTTCACCTAGCTGAGTAGCAGTTGACCTCAAGCACAGTGTTACAGTGATAGGTATGTATGAAGTCTAACAAGGGCAGAGTAGTATGTGAGTGTGCTAAGCATGAGGAATCCTGCTTCGTGACTAGCTGAAAGGCTGTCAAAGGACAGAGCAAGCCAGGAAGACGTGCCATATGTTCCTTTTTCATCTGCTGCACTATGCAAATGACTATAAACAAATAGCTCCTATATTGTCATTGTATTTGTAGCACGTGGGGTGTCCTTACTCCTTTTCCCTTTGCTAAAGAGTGATATGAATAGCATGCTAAGATAAATTTGCCTTATATGTGTGATTTCAGGGAAGTAGTTCTGTAATTTAGCTGCCTTTTTAATAAATCTACTCATTTGGTTTAAAAAGTGACTAAGAAAGCCTATATAAAGCACTCTTTTGTAAGTCATTTTCTATGTGATGTAACAGCAACTCATCAGTCTATGAGCTACTGGTTTTAGTTGAATGTTTTTGTACTGTGTATTGCCATTAAGGAGGAGAAACTGTGACATTTTTGCCTAGTGATGGTTCTGTGAGAATCAAAATCCAGTTTGCGCACTGCTCCAGTAACACATAAAGAAACTTAACAAGTTGAATGTACTTGCATACATTTCACCAGAGAAAATGTGACATGATGTTTTAGCAAGGTGTAAATTATGGAAATCAGTGGGACATTGGCTTGACAGTGGGACATTTATTAGACAAAAGTAACAATGACCAGTACAGGATGTTATAGACATGATATCTTAGGAGAAAACATTCCATTCTGTTTACTAGTCAGTGTGTTCTAAAGAGTATTTTTTTTTTCCCCATTTAATAGTTTACCAAGAGTATTTCTTCACCAAGCTCAGTATTTTTTTGTTTTTTGACTTTCTGATCTGAGCTCTTATCCACTGCAGATCTGTACTGGTTTGTGTACACATATGAAATGCCAGACTCCCAAAGACATACATGAAGATAAAATTGTGGTTAGGTAGAGGGCTTTGGATTAGAGCTTTGAGGGAAAGTGATTTTCATTACTGCTTTTAAATAAATTATTCTGTTATTGCCAAGTTAAAATGAGGTGTTGATCATGGGGTCTACATTTAATGTGAAATTGCTCTAACAGGCATGAACTCGTTAATCAGTGTGGAAATTTGCTCCAAAATTCATCTTGTTCTGAAAATTCATCATTCTGAAGCTGTATGATGGATTATGATGCCTTGTGGTCTTTCAAGTAGTGGTGATAAGGAATTAGTGGAAATATACAGCACTGAAGACTAACAAGCAGACTGTAACTATTTGCTTTGCTTTCATTAGGTAAAAAATGATTAAGAGGCAGCTGCTTTCTAATCACGAGAATTCTGAACTACGATAGCAGAGCCCATCATGCCTGATAAGGTGCTTTTCAACAGGACATTTGCATCGAGGCAATGGTTCATGCATGACTTCAACACTATAAATAAAAAGAAAAAAGGGACCTGACAGTATCAGAATGCAGATATTTGTTGCAAAACCATGTCTATTTACCAAATAATAGTATTATATACTTTCATCTGAATGGAATCTACGTTTTGAGATTCAGAGTAATCTTCCAATATACAGGTGAGAGATATTTAGTTCTTTTTTTAAGCATATGCTTTGTATGTGGTGCCTAAATTGGCCGTTAGCGCGGTTGTGTTACTTTGTACAGCTCAGTAATCTAAGCAAATGCAAACCTTACGTGTCTACTAATATTTCTTCCTTGTTTTCAAATTTGTATCATGGAAAATGTATTCTAAATGCTTGTATTCAGCAAAAAGTGAATCTCAGCAGATTCTCTTGACTTTTCTACTGACAACTGAAAGCACTTTGCTTTTGTGCTAATTTAAAAAATTGAAGTAGCTATAAATGTAATATTTATCAGTTCATCTGGAATTTTGATTCAATGCCTCAAAGTTAATTTGGAAAGTGGGCTAATTAGCAATTATTAAATTGAATTATACATATGATTCAGACTTGAGAAGGATAATTCTGCAATTGCTGATGCTACAGTTGGAGTTTACCTTGACTAAGCATCATTGAAAATATAAACATACAGTAGTGTCAGTGGTGCTATTCAAATCTTTAACAAAAACAGTCTCTAGATAAGCATTCAACTTTTTAATTAAGGACAAAACACTTTGAAGACATATTTCCAATAGATTACAGCATTTATGATGCAGCTCCCCTTAGGAAATTAGAGAGATTTAAGCTTCTAAGCTCGCAAGGCATGTCTGAAAATCTCAACTCTGAGCTGTAGAGGAGGCAGAGTCCTGTCCAGTGCCTCTGGCATGACCTGAGCGACACTTGCCTATCAGGGGAGATGGAAAGGAATTCAGGGGATTTGCGCTGTTCTTGATACTGCAGTACTTTGTCCTAGGCTGAGCAAACAACCATCTGGTATTAGGATTTATAGCTGACTGTGCTGGGAACAATTTCAGATGGAATTTCTTTAACAGAAAAGGTATGCATGCTCTCTGGGAATGCTAAAATCTTTATAGGCAATTTATCAGTTTTGAGTTCAGTTATAAGTTTCTGGTAACAGTCTGACTTTTCTTCCTCTTAAAGGGAAAGCACACAACTCCGCTGCTGCTGCTTGTTTCTATATGCCACAAAAGTAATGATTGATTTATATGGTGGGAAATATGTAAAATTCTACTGATGTTCCTGATCACCTTTTCTCAGTCTCTGGATAGAGCATTCATATAAGCCAAGAAAGCATTCCTTTACATAATGCATGTTGTTCAAAAATATATTATGGTATGATATGAAAAAATTTAGGTAAGAGTATCCTTCATCTTCTGTTTCTGGTTCACTTTAATTATTACTATTTTGGCAGTTCCTTTATATCATCCTCTTAATGGGTGGTTTCTTTCAGAACCTTCTGAATTCAAAGTCCTTCACCTATTTGATTTCATATTTGTCTTCATTTAATTATAAATATCACATGTGATGTAGTTGGGAAAAATGGAAGGACAGCAGAAGATGATATAAATATCATCAGTTGTTTTTTTTTTTCTTTAATGAACATCGATATTATCTGAGGAACTACAAAACACAAAGTGGCAAACTGATTGAAATTATTGTAAAACAGAATTAGTAGACATCTGGATAAATTAAAAAAAAAAGAAAGAAAGAAAGAAAAGAATCAACATGAACTGAACACTGAGAATGAAAACTGTGTGACAAGTGTAGAGAGCATGAATGTAAAATGTTTGGACTTGTAAAATGCTTTGTGCGAAGTACCTTACTGAAAGCTCTTGAAGAAGCTAAACTATCTGACGGTGGGAAGATCATCCATGGTATAGCAACTGATCAAGAGATCCAAGTAAATGATCAGTTTTTACAAATAATGAAGAAAATACTCAATGAGGTCCCCCTGGATCTACAGAGACCCAAATGCAGCTGTACAAACTATTCACAAATGACCATGAAAAGGAAGTAAATACTGAGGCAGGAAAGCTTTCAAAACATAAAAATCTACACAGCAATATCACAACTGTGGCAGATAGGAAGGAAAAGAAGAAAGTTTTAGCCAGTGCTGAGCAGCTAGAAAATAAAATCTATGGAGGCTTCCTGAAGGGAAAATACAAAACAGAGAACTTAAAATTGTTGATAATCACAAAAGGGATTTGAGAGCTATTTGTACAGAAAATTCCATCATCTGTGACAAGAGGAGACAAATTGAATATTACAACTATTATCTTATGAGTAGAGAACAAACCAGGAAAACATGGTGATGCTGTTTCAGAAATCTCAAATAGGTGAATTTGTGGTCATTCATTTCGAAGACTAAAGGAGTACCATTAGAGAAAACACAGAGAAGGTGAATGACAGTTATCAAAAACAAGTAATGGTTTCCATACAAGAGAAGTGGAATAAAACATGCCTTGTTTCAAAAGACATTATTAAAGGTAAGTATAGCATAAAATTAGTAGTACGGAGATGGTGATTCATTGTTTCTCAGAAGTACAAAAGCTTATGTAGTAATTAAAACTAAAGATGGAGGAAACACTTTCTTTGCATGTTATTTAATTGAATTGCTGAACTCATTGCTGGAGGGAGCTTTGGAAACCAAAAGCAGAGAGATTTTAAAAGGGATTACACAAACATTTGGGGAAAATGTCCGTTTTTTGACACTAAATTCAGTGATCTAAAAAGCTTTAATAGCTGATCGTTAGGATTGCTTTTTACCATCCTGTTTCTTGCACTCTTTCTCAGAAAAGTTGTAACTTTTTTCACCATAGAGAAAGCAGAAACAGATGGACCATTGGTCTGACCAGATCTTGTAGTCTTTCGGTGAAATTTTTCCTGTGAGGGTGTTCAGTGTCATGCTGAGACATCAGTTGAGCAACGTGAGAAGTTCAGTGTAGAAATAACACCCCTTTCAAAGTACTCTTTCTATTTTTATCTACCACCCCTCTCCACTGTGGCAAGCATGCCAACAGCTAAAAATACACAGGTCCGTAAATAACATCAGGACCAATTATGTGTGGCAGTGATTTGCTTGTACCATAGTTGTACACATCACTTCTGTTAATCCATCTTACTAGTTCATAATTCACAGCTGCTCCTTCCAAGTACTCTGGTAACTGCATAGCAGTGCCAGAAATACTGAAATCCAGCAAAGTCCAGCTTTGTTAGATTAAAAGTAGAACTCTCAATTCTTCAAAGATGCCTCACTAAACACATTCTCTTATGAGTTCACATCTAATGAAAACTGAGACCAATTAAATGGTCTCCTGGTCATTAGTATAGAAGCTTTACAAAGAGCGAAAGCCGGTTTTGAAATGAATTCCAAGCCATACAAATTGAAACTACCCTTTATTTTCTCCTTGCAGTAAGTTAGTAGGCAGGAGGAGTAAACTTTGCAGACACATCTGCCAGTGCAAACATACTTACTGCAGTTATTTGTATGGCTGCCTTTGTTTTGAAATAACTAATTTATTTTCAGAATGTACCCGTGGGGTAAACCTATGATAGCTGTGACTATCCCACAGGCATCATGTATTTGTGATAATTCAGCATTTGTTATAACACTATAAAAAAGAGGCAGCGTATGTGAGAGATCATTTCATTCCTTCAGTTCCAAGGGTTGAGGAACTTTGGATATCAGGAGACACAAATGATGATTTTTTTTTTCTCTTCTAAAACAACTGTTGGTAAGAAAGCTAAAAAGCCATTAGGTGGTGCCATGAATTGATACAGAAAGAGAGTCACTTTCTACCTTGTACATTCATATTTGCAAGATAACCAGGAGCATGGGTATACTTATTTAGCTGAGAAAGCTGTCAACAACAGTCTACTGGTTTGTGACCAGCTTCATACTGGTGAGAGTGCACTGTGCAGAAATACATCAGCTCACAAAATCAGATTGAAAAAGTGCATAAAGTGAGTATATTTTTTTACATTTGTTAAAATTAGACTTGAGTTATTTAGACTGAATAAATTAAACAACTACTTTCCTTGTAAAATCATAACCACCTTCCAGGGCTTTTATTTATCATTACAGTGTTTAGGAGGGAAAAAAAAAAATCTCATAGGATCCCTGTGTTATTCTGCTATGAAAGAGCTGTTCACTGCATTACTGTTACAAAAGTATTATTTCATTGCCATTCTGTATACACCTCATGCTTAAAGAACTGCAAATTTCATTTGCTGTCAAGTTTTGTTTCATTTTATGAAAAGTGAACTTGAGTTTAAACTATTATAATATGGAATAACCTGTCCTGTGTTTAAAATGCTAATAAACAAACAGAACTTGTATCTGATATTAAATCATATTTCTGAGGCTTTTAAACTAAATAATTTATATATATTCTGTTTGTCTGATTAAAACTTAACACGAGCCTGTAAAAGTAACATGCATGTTAAAGATCTCTAAATTTCCATCACAGTGAACAGAAAGCTACTGATGTCTTCTGATCATGATTTCTGAGCAGTGGCAGGTGGGAAGAGATTGCCAGAAAATCCTGCGACTGAAAGATCCAGCCAGAGTCATGGCCAAATATTAAATCACATAATCCATACGAGTAGTAAACATTTGTTGGCTCAGTTATCACTGCCAAAGTGACGGCTAAGAAGGGGGGAAAAAAGAGATCATTCATTTTCTAAGGACTCCCTGGGAATGTGATCTGAAATATTTGGTATAGATGAATGAATTGCTTTTCTTTGCTTGCTTTTTTCTAAACACATAGTATTTCTTCTGCATCATCCTAACACTAAGAATAACTTTATCATCCTTTCTGCGCAATTAATATGAACTTACTCTATAACCCTTTATTTTATGGTGTATTTGTATGCAGGTAAACTACAGACTTCCATCTGAAGGGAGAGGAGATAATTTATTCAGTGAAGACATTTATAATGCAGATCCTGGCAAACTACATTATCCTAAGGATGTAAAAGTAAGTCTTCTGTAATCATTCCATGGTTACTGAACATACTTTAAAATGTATTATTTTAGCATCATTTGTTTCATACATATTTGTCTTTTGTTTTTCTGTAACTTACTTTAACAATCACTGTTTTGAAAAGTGAACTGTACAGACAGGACTGTTCAATGGCATGTTTGCTGGAGCCTATTTTCTTTCAATTAAGACCTTCTAGTTATGCATCATTAGAGGATACATATTTTTATATCAAGTTCTGAATGATGAGTTGATGTAAAAATCTGAATATTATGTTAATGGAGGTACAGACAGTGAGACAGATCAGGAATTAAAGTATAAAATCAAGTAACTTCAGTGTAAACATTTAAATCATAGTCATCAATGAGGAAAACACCTGTGTCAGAGTTTCCACTTCAAATCTATTCTTATCACTGCTGCCAGAAGTACTGATAAGATGTCATGAATTAAAATAGAAAGGCAAGAGAGGATATCTTTACACCTACCTCTTTCCCTACAAAAACACCGTTGTTAAAATAACTAGTACAGCGTGCCAGTCGTGATCATTCTAAAACTGCAGAATTGCAATTTGTGGGAGGGGAAAAAAAAAAGACTTTTTAATCAAGAATCTTTAAGTATATTTCACCGTATTCTGAGACTAAAGAATTAGGAACTAAGGCTATGAAGTCAGCCTGAAAATCTTTGTATTTTTTTCTTAGTATCGGAAATGAAATAAAATTCCCCACACTTGTAACTTACTGTCGGACAAAAATCCTAGATTTAGGCCTGGTATCTGACTTGTAGCAAATATTATTTTGAATTCCCCTATACCATGTAAGGAAAGTGTCATTAGTTAACTCATAGCTTCTTCTGTAAAATTTTGTATTCACAATTCAGTGAGGAAACTGAGCTAGAATCAGTTATCATGGCTTTTCCACAGATTCTTAAACTTTATAAAAAGTGTGCTAACAAGTCGTCTCAAGCTGAATGAGCTGTACCCTGGCTGAGAAAATGTCTTCATTGTCAGCTTTCTCAGACTGTATAGAGAAGGTAAGAAATAAAGCTAAAGTATCAAAATGATTGTCTTTTAAATTCTGGTGCTTAGCTGGATACCCAACCAGTATTTGAGAAAGAACCACACGTGAAAAATATGTTTTAATTGGACTGTAAAGGAGACATTCCAAACCATCATTTACAAGGTTTGAAAGGCTTAGTGGATATCTGAAATAACTAGGTCAGTTCTTCTTTTAAATTTATCCATATAACTATATATATATTAAATTTCAGGTTCTGCAAATGAAGCATTGAGATGCAATGTTTCCAATCAAATTCATATTTACATATTTCAAGTTTATTACAAATCTAATACCTCCTTATTTTGTCACAGTTACTGAAGTCAATGACAGGACAGCCTGGGAAGTCAGATAAGGTAAATTTGATGTTATAGAACAATTCTGACACTACTGAGTCCATGGTAAAACACAGTGATTTCAATAAGAAATCAGAAATCAGGAGTGACAATCCTAGAAGATCATGCAGATACTCATTTTGAGGATGATCATCTCATATGCATCTGCTTTGTACAAGGTTCCAAGATTCCTACTCATAGTGGCTGCTGCTATAATCTCAGTGTAGAAAAAAATGTGACATTATACATGAGGAATGTCATGAAAAACACCACAATAATGATAATTAATGTTTCTAAAATAATTACTATACTGAATCAAATAGTAAACAAATAGAAAAATTAGTTAGTTTAGGGAATATACTTCAGTAGAATAGCCAGAAGCTGTCAGGAGTTGCTCAGTGCAATAATGTGAAGCTTCTGTGTCTCTTTCCCCACATCCAGCCAGTTGCAAGGCTTAGCATACCTTTCCAACAGGTGTACGTGCCCATGTGAACATACTTATAAGCATGTATGCATAAATGCATAAAAACAAATATATGTAGGTGTATGGGAACTGCTGAATCACGGCCTGAATCTCTGATTGATCACCTGAGGCAAGCAATGAGTCAGCACAGGAGCACAGGTGAAGGCAATTCAGCTGTGCTGCTGGAAGTGGTGGAGACTGGCTGCACCTCTCCTTGACCCAGCTAAGAGCTGACCACCAGCAGGAAGGATCTCTTCTGGAGATCCCTCCTCTGGAGTTTTCCACGCGAGCCCAGGGTATGGGTGAGTGTATCTATCATTTCTGTTCCCTGCTTTCGTGTAACAGCTACGTAGCCGAGCTCTCTGCTGTATGGTAACATCTGTATATTTATTAATTGTATAGTAGGCATATATGCACATACATATGTAGGTATACGTATAGCTGTGTACTCACAGGCCTACAGGGCAGGTTGTAGAGAAACACACGATGTTCCTGCAAGTATGAACAACATTAATGGCATGATCTTGTTCACTACCTTCACTATGGCTTGTGGCTGTAGTGGATTCTTTATGTGTTATTTTGCAGTATTACTGGGAATGATTTTCTCTATGCCAACAAAGAGGCTAGATTCAATGAAATGATACAACTTTGTGCAGGAATCCCCAAAAACATCTCTTGCTGGGAAAACTCAAGATAGTGTTTGCAGTGTGAAGAAAGGGCATAAACTCTGTGGACAAACCATAGGCTGATACATGCTGATTGATAGGAATGACTTACAAGTCTGTATGGGACACAAAAGAGAAGAACACTAAAAAAAAAAGTGAGAAAGGAATTTAGCTTGAGGAGGGAAACAGGTTGTGTAGGATCTCTCAGGTGTATTTTAGTCCTAGAGCAGGGGATACAGTATAGCAGAAAAAAGACAAGAGGTGGGTGCAAGCAGAATGACAGGTGAGAACATAGCCTAATTTGTTTGTGCTGAAGGGAATTAGGAAAAATGCAGTACAGTGAGAAAAGAGGAAGCTGCATAACTGGAGGAGGGAGACAATCGTGTTTGGATCTGTTGTTTCCTAGGTGACAAGATCAGAGAAGGGATTTAGAGCTGATTCATGTGATACATACATACATACATACATACATATATATATGTATATATATATATATATATATATATATGTAAATAAATTAATAGCAATGCACCCCAAATTATTGGGATTAGAAGTGAGAGGACCAAAAGAAAACAGGAAGAGATCAAGGCTGCAGCTTTACTGACTGGAATTAGTCTTGCTTTCCTTTGTTTTCAGTGTTCTTATAAACCTGATAAACACTGTAAAATCTGTAGGTGACCAGTTCTCTAGGGTGGCAGTGTCTCTAACAAATGCTCATTTGTAGCAGGCAATTCTGTTTGCCTCATATACAGGTACTAAAATGGCTGTGGTAAAAATATTTGAAACACTAGAGAATGTATTGAAATCAGTGAACCTCAAACATTTATGGAGACTTTTATTTTTATTAAGACTTTATTTAGCAAAAATGCTCTGGACTGCAGTATATACTCCAGAGTCAATGTTCTTAAACATATACGCAAGTTTTATAATTTCAAATTACAATAGTTATTCTGAACAGAAATCCGTATAAACGACACTTCCAGATCTAAATACCATTTGCCTTTGAGGCAGTTCTGATATGAAATAACATAATTTATGTTTTGGGCCCATATCTAGATGGCGTAATTTGAGGGTTTATATTTTGTGTGTCTTGTAATCTCGAAAGGTAGTGGTTTCAGAACCCATGAAGGAAACTTTTGATAAATCTTTTGTATATTTTCAGATATCTTGCTAAAAACCTTGTCTTTTTCAGCCCAACCGTTTACTCTATATGCTGTTAATAAAATGGTTTGCCTTGAAGTATCGCTCATTGATCTGGGTGACTATATTTGGCATTTAGATTTCAGAAGAATAAGCATACCTTATTTGAATATTTCAAACAATTGATTTTGAGCCCCCTAAATGCCTCGTGGGGAAGATGGCTTCTCTTACTGGAATTGCAGTCTAAGCCCACACAGGTGGGCTGATGTGGGCTGTAATGATGAGACTACATTTCCTGACACAGAATGTGGACCTACTGCCCAAACTAGAGAATTACTCCTTTACTTCAATCTAACTTAAAAGGAAACTTTTATTATTAATCAAAAAGAAACAAAATCTGTAGGGGGAATGGGTACCCAACTTTTGGTCTGCTTAATAGCCACTCAGACCTTTCGTGAGCACCAGAATGCAAGAAGCTGCAACTAGACGAAACTGTTAGTCAGATGAAGGTCCTTTTTTAAATCCTGATTGATTGCTTTGAAGAGCAGCATAGACAAATTCCTTTCTAGCCTTTTTTCTTGATTTTATATTCAAAATTCAGCAATTCTTATGGCACCGATTGATCATGGTGTCAAATGCCTCTGCTCAAGGAAGCCTACATTTTGTTTAAACATCTAGGGTTTTTTGTTTTGGGGGGTTTTCTTTTGCAAAACAAATAATCCATCAATGACTTTTTTTTTTTCCCAAAAGAATTAAGAGTACTTCCATTTCAAAGTGTCAGCTACTCCTGATCTTTCCTGTTGTCAACTATCCAATGAATTTCAGGTACCAGAAATAGGCTGTAACCTGTGTCATTTACAGTCTTGTTTTTTCACTGTAGTGGAATTTTATTTAAAAATAAGAATTACTGTATTTTATATGTAAAGAAATGGTTTGTATCAAACATTTTACTTGTGCAAGTCAAGCTTGAACTCTTTTGTGCAACAGTGTATTGATTGCATGTTTGGCCACTTGCAGAATCATTTTCCCTTGAATATTATAACTTTCTAAACATGGTAAACTGAAGCTATTTAGTCAAATTCAAACTCATCTAGAATGTGCCTGCCAGTTACACAGAGATCTGGAAGTCCTGCAGCTCTGGTCTTCTCCTGAGGACCCATCACAGTTCCTGACATGGTTCCACCTGGGCCCTGCATGCATCTTTAGCAGGGGACAATCAGTGCAGGCATTGCACAGTAACTCTCACTTCAACCCTATGCCTGCCTGCATAAGAGATTCCACTATAAGGTGCTGCTGGCCTGCAACCCTTAGAACCCCACAGAGATCTGCATGCAGGGGACCTTCATCAGCATGGATTATTTAAGATGTTGTTCGTTGCTAATCAGAACACGGCCACAAAGAGCTTTAAAAAAAGGTTGCCATCGTTACCTTTGTTCCTCAGTTGGGATACTATAACACATGAAGATGCAAACTGGTTTGGGCCTTCATAATTCTCTTTCATAAAAAATAGGCTATTTTGGTCTATGGCCCAAAATACCTATGGTCAAAGAAATTAGAAACAGTAGAATAAGGAACTCCTGAAATGTGTATAAGGCTAGCTCAGCTTTTTATTTACAAAATACCGTGTTGCCATAACACAACTGATATCTACTATGTGAAAATATCTTTCTTGAAATTCCATAGTTGAAATTACTTTCTGTTGATGACCATCCACCTTCCAGCTTGCAACCTAGCTATTGTTCTGAAACATAGAAATGAGACAGAATATCTGCTGAGCTCCCCCACATTGTTTCCAAGAGAAAATGACCATACTCTTCTGCTTCTGTGCTGAGAATGATTTAACTTTGTACTAGAAATAATAAATTAAAATCTTTGACCCTTTCATATAAAATTTCAGTACTAACAGATATTTCAAATGTTTTCTCTTTCAGATTTTATGTTGAAGGTACTCAGTTCCTTTGGGAACAACTTATAAGTACTATTGAATTGTTAGTATTTCTTTACGGTAGGGACTATTAGCTACACAGCATTTCTGAGACAACCGTATAGTGGAAACCTATATAACAAAGAAATATAGATTCAGAAGGATCAACACAGTATCACCATTATACATTTTGAATGCAACTGCTACTTCTGCCACCTGGAGGAGCAGTGCTTTCAAATGAAGTACAAAAAGTTACCCAAAAGATAAACTTCTTTCCCTGCGTGTACATGGAACTTCTTACAGATCTTTATGTTATTTTAAAACTAACTCCTGATTTTACAATGACTAATTACTAATCTTCTCAGGTTTTAATGTATGCAATTTTTCTATTAGAACTTAGTTATAATTTTGAAACTGTTTTTGAAGTTTCCAGATAGTTAACATTTGCAAGATGTTTTATGCAGACGGTAACAGAAAATGTAAAGAATTATCTTCTCACCTTAACTGCTTCTAGTCCGTACTACACACATGGTAGTAAAGAGATAGGACTGAAGTACAGTCTTACAGATTCTCTGATGTTTATTTTATCAGCTTCAATCACTAATTAAAACGATAAAATCTTATAAAGAAATCCTGCATGTCAATTAGCTTAAGCAATTGTAGCTAAATATTTAATAATTATTAAGTAGTTCCTATACAGCTGCAGTGATGATTAATGAAATGGTGCACACTTCTAATTACATCCACACTGTCTTTGGTAACAATGTCCAAGTGTGCACTTGAACTCCTACTCCTATCGGTGTGCACTATGCAGCCACACCATAGAGGCCTTAGGGCCTGCAGCACATATAACTGCATTCACACCACACTTGTACCATCATGTACTCGGGTGTGAAAGTTGCCACAGCCCTTTTGTGCTGCTACAGACCTTACTTGCATGCACACCATTCCCAGCCTCCTTCCTCCTGCCCATCTGCTGGTAATCTCCCACATGCCAGTAATGCCTTTGCCCATTAGTCACAGGAGGTCTCAGACTGACTTCTGCTCTGAAGTTACTCATGCTCTCTTTGAAGAGCCTGATCGTAGATTGGCAGCTAGAGCTGGTATGTTTGACTTCATCTTTGCTGTCCCTTTGCAGCGGAATCCTCTAAGGAGGTATGAAGACCTTTTGTTTGCTTTGACCATACAGCTCTCCAGCTGGAATTATTGTTCCTCTGTTATGTATTGGAGAAGACATTTAGCAATTGACCCTTCCTGACACTTGTCATGCCTTTGAGGAAGTTATGGACGTCTGCCACATCCTGTCCCTGGCAGGAGCAATAAAGGAGCCAACGTGTACAGAAAATCAGGGAACCAGGCAGGGAATGTGTACGGTCAGGAGAACTTCAGTGTTACTGTTGAGGTGTGCCAAAGCAACTTGTGTTGTTATTTCTAGGTCACAATAAAAGCAAAACTCTGTTTTTGCATTTTGCCTAATTATATTCACTTTTGGCTAGAGAAGAGATCAGTGTGAAGGCACTGCATTTCCTGCCCTAAATACCAGCCTCTGTTACTGCAGAGCTCATCCACAGATTACAGAGCTGGGTGCCAGGTTCTCACCTCTGCTTGGTACCTTTGTATGCAAAATGGAAAGTGCTAGGGTGGACTTGGATGATGACTAAAGTAGCCTTTCTCATAGCAGGATGTGTTCCTGATTTGCCTGCTATTTACATTACCTAGCTGCAGCTTCTATCATAATTTGTGCACTGTGCAAGTCTGGAATTACTTGCATTTTAAGGCCATCATTGTCACGAATGTTGAAGTGACTCATCATTTTTTAAACATTTCAGTTGCTGTCAGTATAATGACTGTTTCTGAAATGCTTCCTTCAAAAAGCTCAACTCAATTTCCTCTTTTTTATTTCTCCCTAAACTTTTTTTCAGGTTTCTGACATTTTATTACTAACGTGCAGAAGTACTGTTAGTTCCACCAGCTTTTATCCAGGAAACTGAGCATAAATTTACACAGCCCTGTCATCCCAGAGAACTACTGTAATTAAAGTATCAAGCTATTGAGACTCTGTATGCGTGTTTACACACAAGTGTCTATGTGCCTCTGTCCATGTACAAGTCTTGCTCTTGCTCTGATCGTGCCCCTTCTTCTCCCCTTTCCTCTTTGAGCTCCAAATTCACTTATGTATTTCTTTTCCACATAAACTGGAAAGAGTTTCAACAGTTCCCACGCCATTCCAGCATGGGAATGAGGAAGTCATGTTAATAAAAAGTTATTTTTATTGGAGAAAAAAAAAAAAAAAAAAAAAAAAAAAAAAAA
>NW_024884586.1:36816934-36919361 GCF_019232065.1 Centrocercus urophasianus | reverse complement strand
TCGGCCCGACCCCGCTCGGTTCGCTGGCGGAGCAGCGCTACACACGCACCTGTTGGCCGACACCAACACCGAGCCCCGAGGAGCGGCCGTCGCCCGCCCCGTCCGACCCGCACCGCCACGCGGCGGGGAGAAGCCGCTCGCCGGCACTCACCGATCGTGGAAACGACGGTGCCCACGAAGTAGAAAGCGCCGGTGAAGTCCCAGCGGGGCCGGATGTCATCGACGCGGATGCCGGCCACGCTCGCCTCCTCGTACTCGCGGAGGAAGTCGCGGAGCTCGGCGCGGCTGAGGTTGTGGCGGCGGGTGAAGTTCTGCAGCCGCTCCTCCCAGCGCTGCTTGGCCCGCCGCTCGCCGGGCAGCTCGATGGCCGAGAAGACGGCCGCGCCGCACAGCATGTACAGCGCGATCAGCACCGCCAGCAGCAGGAACCGCGCATTGTCCGCGTTCAGTCGCCCCGCGCCCGAGCAGCAGCAGCCGCCGCCGCCGCACGCCATCCTCCGCCCCGCGGCACCGCGCCGCTACGTCGGGGCCCTCCCGCCGCCAGGCATCGCGGCGCCGCCCGCACCTCGCAGCCCCTCAGCGCCGCACGGGCCGCGGCGAGTTTCATATCCCCTTCGTTCCCCCGCCCCGAGTGCGTCGGAGAGGGGCGCAGGGACACCGCCAAGCGCCTCCTGCCCGCCCGCCCGCCGCTAGCCTGACGAGGGGGCGGCGGCACCGCGCTCGCCCCGCCGCCTCGGTCCCCGCTCTCTACGAGGCGCCCCTGAGAGAAACTCCCTTCGGCCGACGCCCACACGCGGCCGAGCCGGCACCTGTCGCTGCCCCGCGGCCTCCGGCCCGCAGGGGGGCGGCCTCCCCGCCCCGCCGCTGCCTGGCTGAGGGCTCTGGCAGCTGTCAGGAGCCCGCGGATGTGAGTGCTCTGGCGGGCGCCGTGCAGTGCCGCAGCACCTCGGGGCTGCTACAGGAACCCGAACTTGGCGTCCTCGTGCCGTGAGAGCACGAAACAGTACTGCACGTTGCCGAAAGAGGGCGCCTCTGTCGTTACAGGTTCTCTCCTCAGCAACTTCTCTGCGCTTTCCCGCGCCCTGCCTTCGAGGGAGCCGTGTGTGGAACACAGACGCGGATCTTCAACTCGAGTGCAGAGCAGAGTTGTGTTATTTTCGGTGTCGGAGCGCTCACGATCAAAACCTGTAGAAATAAGCACGGTGCTGAATCCTACCTCAGAACGGTGGGGTGTCGGCATTCAGCTCTGCAGAACATACTTGTATAGTACCACATTTTCTCTCCAGTGAAAGACGTGATGCGCGTATTTTGTTTTAGAAAGTAGATTAGCGAGATATTACTACCTGCCAGTCTTTGCCCCCCCCGCCTTTCCCACTAATTACGTTGCAGCACAAGTGCGATAGGAATTCAGATATGGGTTGTTCCACAACTCCCTTAACAACAGGCAGTGGCACACCTGCTGTAAGCTGCATCCCGGCTCAGGGCCTGGGCTGCGTTTGCACCTTGGGCCTGGGTCCTGGTTTTTGAGAGAGGAGCCACACTGCACCACACACCAACAGCTGAGGATGAGGGAGATCCAAACTTCCTCTTTGTTTTTCCAATGTGTTGTCGCTCATAGGCAACATGTAACTCATTATATTGCAGGGTTGTTTTTTTTCCCCTCTTCATTAGTCTTCAGAGCACACTGGCATTTGGCAGTTAAAATTAGTTGTGATGCTAGAAGACAATAAACAGCTAAAAAGAGGAAGACTAAACACCAGATTTACCCAACTGTACCAAGTGCAAAAGGTAACCACATGCATCTGTAGGAAATGCCACTGTACCTTTAATATTATTGACAGTTTTTCTTAGAGGAAAATAAGTTTATTGCCCTGCTCTGCCAGTCACAAAGCAGATAGCCCAGCATCAGTGCTGTCCTAGCAGGGGAAGCAGAATGGACTGAGCATCCCATTTCTATCCACCATTTTCTGAGGTAGCTTGAATAAGCACAGTAGGAGCAACAAGCCTTTACCTGCTCATACTCATAGTATCAACTGACCAAAGGAACAGGAAGAACAATCACAAAGAATGATCCACTGCCATGTTAGTGTTGTGTTGGCCTTCTGGGTACAGAGATCATTACATTCATACAAGTAGAGAACACATGGCATATTTCTGAGAGACAATGAAGTGTACTACTATCACTGGGCATCAAAAATAGCAAGTTTTGTCAAATCTAATAAAAACGTGAAATCTTCACTAAATTAAAGTATTACAAAGGTTGTGTGGTGATTTAATCTCTTGAGAGAGCAGCCTTTTTAAGGATTTTCTTTCTACTTGGGACTGAGCAAATATGGGGCTTCAGGACTGGAACCCTGAAGTGGAAAATGAAAAGATGGATAACAGATACCACAAGTAGGACACCTTTTATTGTTTTAAGCTCCTTTTCTTCTTTTACATTCATTTTTTAAATTAAGGTGCTTTTATTTTAAACAACAATTTCTTGTAAAAAAAAAATAATAAGGCACTCTCCCCATTGGTGGAAAAATTTGAGTAGAATAGGAACAGTGTAAAGATGCAGTTGGTCATGCAGTTGCTCACCTTGAGTGTTTAAGCACAGTTGAATTAAAAAATACAATGTATTCACTGGCATAAGCTATCTTTTAGCTTCAGAAAAAAATAAAAAACAAGATGAAACATCTTGATGATAATTAGATTAACCCCAAGCCCAAATTAACATGCTGAGAGACTGAAGTGATTAAGTTAAGTATACCCATTTGTGGTATCGCTGTCAGGAAATGTGCTACGTTTGCCTTACACACCTCAGCACCACCAACACAGTTTCACTGTGTTTACCTGTGCAGGCTTTTAGAGATAAAATCAATCGGTGGAGTGAGGTTTATTATAATTGTAAATAGTAGAAGAAAAAAAAAAACAAACAAAAAGCCCAAGGTATTTACTTGGTCTGTTGATATTGTTAAATGATAAGACTCAGACAGAGATTTGGTTTCTGTATCTCACTGATAGTGGCAATATTTTTTAACTAAGCATCACATTCAGAAGTTATAAGCTTAACTAAAATGCACTGCTTCTCTTTGGAGAAGCTGTACAAGAGCTGCAGCTTACTCCTGTGCAATTTTTATATGTAATGAAGTACCTTGCTAGGGAAGTAAAGCAAATAGTCCTCCCTCCGCTACTTCTGAGGCTGAGCAAAACTTATTTCAAAACTTCATAACCTTGACATTAACAAAAAATCTGAAACTAAAGAAAGCCTTCATAAATATGTGACACTGGCATAAAGTAGGCTAAACATTTCAATATGCCTGTTGCATTGCTAAGTTTCAAAGAGATTGCATCTCTGGGGGAGTCCTACTGAACATGATATCACTTCTTGCCTTTACCTACCTATTCGTATCTTTCACAAAGCAGATGCTTAGCAGCAAATATGACAACCTGGTTGTACAAAAAGAATTTCAGAAATGAGAAATGTGACTACATCATCCGTCTTTTTAAAATCAGTTACTAAAATGGAAGGATAATCATATTTTAGACTTAGAGAAGATAATCTTTCATTTGTGCTTAGAGCTATAGCAGATATTTTCATTTGAATATTACCTCTTGGTACAGAGGATGTGAGGCAGAGTCGGGACTCAATAGGCCTCACAAGAGATTCCTGAAGAGCCCTTCTCAAGAACAACTAGACCTTTTTTGGAAGCTGCTTCACAGTTGCTTACTTACCCACTTCCTAGTAATAGCCTTAGTAGAAAGGAAAGAAGGCAGAATTCAGTAAAAATAATAAAAAGCCACTACATGTTACAATTATTTCTGCAAGAAGAGCAACATGTGGTCACACAAGGTGTCACAAGAAGGATGCATGCTTCCACAGAGGATTTTTCAGAAAGTACAGACTGTTTTGTTATTCTGCAGAACATTGTCGCACTGTAATAGCTTACGTACACGTGTTATATAGGTTATAAAAGAAAGCACCAAACAAATCACCTCAACTTTACTCTTTCCAACTTCAAGAGAACAGAAGGAAAGTCACAAGGAGAGAGCACGATGCATGCAGTTAGTGCCAAAACTTTGTGCATTTCAGTACAGTCAGAACTTCACAAAGCAGGATACTGTTTTAAGAACCATAGGAGCAAGAGTTACTACGAAAGTATTTGAAAGAAAAGGGCAATTTAAAAGAAATTAGATTTAGGCAACTAGTCAACATATAATGCCCAGAGATCATGTAAAAATCACTAAAAAGATTCCCAGATTGCTCTTGAAATCATGTACAGTGGTGATTTGCATGTTAAGGAAGAAACCTCTTCATACAAAACAACTTCCATATAGTCAGAACAGAGTCAGAGCATTAGTAGAATCAATTTTGATAAATGAAGCAGAAGACCCAATATATTACAGGAGGAGAAAAAAAGCCAGGAGGATAAGACCTGTACATTAAAATAGAGAATTATTTCTGATTGTACTCATCTCCTTTCAACACTTTCTGCATTTTCACTATGTTTTCTGCTTTTGCCCTTCATTTATAATTGGTCAGAATAAAAGAAATTCTATTGTAAAGAGAAGTAGTGGTGTGACTAATGCCATCTTTTGCCTAAAATTCTGACAGTTTCGGTCACAGTGATTAATCCTACAACTGTAAAATCTCATCGATTTCTTTAATGCAAATAGGATTACAGTATTACAGAGAACAGTAACAGTACCCAGCCAAACTTAGTTACATATGTCAGGTGCTGTTTTAGCTTGGGCTAATTTGTTTTCTCCTTTCCTTCATCCATAGCATCACCTCCTGAATATTAGCGCCCCAACTTTGTTCAGACAATGCTGAAATCCAGTCTTCTAGATAAAAATGATGATTTGCAGTTCAGCTACTTACTAGATTAAAGAGAATCTGATGTGAAAGCAGCAAAATTGTGGGAAAAAATACATGAAACAAACAATTAGGGTGATAGGAAAAATGGAATTTTATAGCACTCTGTCAAAATGGAATCTTAAGAGAACAATAAACGTTCTCAAGTTTGTTCTGATTGATCAGTATTTTCTGGCTAAAGGTGTTTTCAAAAGTTTTCTGTTCACTTCTAACATGTCATCCATCAAGTCCATACGTGTTTGGGATGCACAGGACTGGTTGCAAAAGCACACGACTACCTTGACACACTTTCTTCAAAACAAGTTTTACCTATTGTTCTGGGAGAGTGAAAGTTAAAATCAAATTACATGCATATGCGTCAACTGAGCTCAAACTCTACTTGGAACATTAAACCACATACTGGTAAGCAAACCAACTCTTTTGTACAAGTCTGCCACCCAGCAGTGCCTCAGATAGCATACTTTAACTGTTTTCTCCCCCTCCTACCCTCCAGCTTCCTCCTCCAGCCTAGTTGCTATGCCCAAGGCCTTGCTCATACAATGAGGTGCAATGAACCATGCCCTTGGCGCAGGGCTGCTAACAATTAAGGTATCACAAGATACAGGTAAGGACCCGTCTCTGGTTGCTTTGGATAACAGCCACACGATAAAAAGATTTCATGAGTTTTCTAACAGAACGGATCACTTTGCTCCCATTGAAGGGCTTCAGAGTGATCTTCTGATACTGGATTAGATGAGCCCTGGAAAGCTGAAGTTGAAACATGCCGAGTTCCTAGAGTTCCTAAGATAGCAAAGCAGCAGCACTTCATAGCATTTGCTATATGCCTTTGTAGAAACACACCTTACTTTATGATAACTCTTGAATGAAACAGACATTAGGCAAACACTGGGGAGCAGCACACCTCCCATTGTAGCCCACATCACCCTGGAGAATGATAATACAAAATGAAAGAGACAACAGTGGAACTGCTACCTAGTCAGATCATTTAAAATCAAAAGGGAATAATAAACGAAATAGTGCACAGTGAAGTAAGATTTTGGGGCTGCAGGACCATAACATATTTAAGACTACTTTTGAGCACCCAAGCTTGCTTAAATTAGTGTTTTTGACTGCACTTGTGTCTGCAAATGGAAGAAACCAAAAAACCCACAAGATTAGTAAATAACTGATGTGACATGCTGCAAGAAGCCAAACCCATTAGTAGTAGAGCTTGCACTAGAAGTGATGGTTAATAAAGCAAGTGTATACTCTTGGAAGATGGAACAAAAGACAGAACAAAGGATACATAAACAAGGTTGACTTTATTTAAACTTAACACAATTTTTTTTAAGAGGTGCTGAGGCCAACTGGTAGACTCTCAAAACAATAACATTTAAGTCCACTACTGCTAAAAATACTGAGAGAATCTCTGAGAACAGTCTGCTTTCAGTCTTGAAAAGTATACTGGAAAGAGAACTAATGAGAAGACATACAAAAAGTTACTTTTAAAAATGCAGTTACAAGTTCATTTATTGTTATGAATTCTTCAAGAATCTCCCCATTATCAACATTTACCTTTCAACTTCAACATAGCCTTTTTAGCAGACATTACAGCTTTAAGAAAGAAATAAGCAGTCTTGCATAAGTCTTGCAGGCTCAGTGTCAGCAAGTGAAACATCACAAAACACTGGAAACATTCATGATGGAACCCACATATTTCCATGCGTATCAGGGGCACTAGTGTAAGGAATATTCCAAATCCATGGTTGATCTGTAAACCAAAACAAGAAACATACTTGTGACAAATTCACTCACTAAATGCAAAATTTTGACCTGCCTCTTCATCTCTTCCCTTTGTAAGATAGAAGAGATAAAAGTTCCCATGCAGATTTTCAACTTACCAATTCATTTATTTTTTAAAAAAGGAAGTAAGATTTAATTTTTGATACCTAAAAATAACCCTGCATGAACTCTAAAATGTTCAAGTTTACTCCTCACTTTTTAAAACGTTACATCTACAGATGAGCAACAGGTTTGGAGCAGACTGTTCCCACTCTCCACTTCTCAAAATACAGGAGCTACTCCAAATCCTGGGAAGGAAGAATTCAGGAAGGAAAAGCAGCAAAGCAGCAGGAGACAATCCTTTAGCTCTGCAGCCTGCTGTAGGCTCTTCTTCCTCCCATGTACACGTCGCAGAAAAGCCGCTGATCTCTGGTGTGAGGCTATTATTCTACTTCTCTCAGGCTACTTTTACTAAAATAGAGCAATCTCCTCTTTCCTTTCAGAATGACTTTTCTCCTCAAATAATCTTACATAATCCTAGCCTGTTTTTCTTAGAAATCTGATATTTTATGTGTGAAACTATTGGTGAAACAAATTACAATATAGTTATTTTTAACATCAGGTAAGATTTAATTTTTTTTTTAATATCACTTAATAGGAGCAACAGCAACAAGAGAAAGACAATGACCACATACACAAACGCCATAGGACCCTATTTCCTTACTGATGTATATTCACAAGCTTTTCAAAGTTTTCAATTCCAAGCTTTTGAAAATTAAATCTGCTGATTTTCTGAAGAAAAAAACAAAAAAGATGAACTATTCCCTATTTATAGCCTCACTATGCATTTTTCAAGTGTGCTCAAAACACTCATCTTTCATAACTCTGACATCTAGTCTTTTACTTCTGCTTCATTGTCTCAACTACCCCTTACTGGAATTACTGTCTAACCCAGTGTAGCTTTTCCTTGGATCATTAACAAAGCAGCAGAACTCTGACACTACAGCTAGCTCACAATTAAACAAATGTGGCATTTCTACCCCACTGCTACTCCCAGATTACCTGAAATCTCAGACCATGCACTATTTCAGTTATATTTGGGCAGACTACTGAAGATTCTCTCACAACTGAATAAACTATAACAGTTCAAAGATAGAAGGGCCCTGAAGAAAAAAACAATTTTCTCCAAGTACATCTAATTAATACCTTAATGGGGGGGGGGGCGGGCTCCACTTTGAGTCAATGCTACAGAATCTGAAATGATGAGCTGGCAATGGTACAATAAGATTGTTTTGCTGTTGCAGGTTTTCATTAAGTGATATTAAAAAAAATTAAATCTTACCTGATGTTAAAAATACAGGACTTTGCAAATACAGTATATTGTGTAGGTCAATAGCATGTACGCAAGCCATCTTAAAACTTCATGTTCTCAGGCGTGTGACAGATGGCAGTACAGTATGTACAGCCAAATCCAGAAAGTCTGTGAATTAAAGGAACTTACAATTGAATAAAGTATAAAAATACAATTAAAGCATCTTTGTTATTCTTTCCTGAGAGTTTAAAGTGTCATACAAGTGTCTTTTGCAGTGCAAATGGAGATCTGGATGAGTTATCCCTTGTTGATTTCTCAACACAGAATGGATACTTATATCCTCTTTCACAATTTCACAAGATCTCCAGTTAGAAAATTCATTTTGGAGAAATAAGTGGTCACACATAGAGAAAGGTGATTCTACAGTCAAGGTTTTCAACTCTTCAAACTGTGCCATCTACATACACATTCTAGTAACAGCAAACTTAATCCCTTCTTGCAGAAAATGACAATTTATTTTAGCCTCTCTTTTCTGTCCCTCTTTTTGTTGTTGTTGTTGTTGAGGGGAGCAGGACATGATACTTTAAAACAATTTTTCTTGTCCTCTCAGTTCCTCTCAATTAAAAAAAAATTGTACCTGAGAGGTCTCAGTAAAGGGAAAAAGGCAGACCAGGCATACATGTTGGATATATTTCCAATATTTCCAAAGAACAGAATTCTGATTGCCAGGACTATGAGCACTCAATGAGGAAAACAAAAACAACCAACTCTCACTCCAACAAGTCTTACAAAGTTGCAGAAACCAGAGATGAACCTTTGAATTTATGCCTGAATGGATGAACTCTACAGACTGAGTTGACTTCCTAAGGCTCTCAAGATAATTTGGACATTAAATCTTAGTTTTACACAAAGACAATCTTTGGTCAGTTCACTCAAAGATTCCCATACTAACTGATCATTACATGGGAAACAAGATGCAATGACAGTGAGCAGTAGCTTTTACCAGGAGTTTGTTGTATTAATGAAGTAGACAATATACATTAATTCAAATATTGATGAACAACAGACAGTGGCCACAGTCAGACTGTAGGCTTACCTGTCAATTGTACTAAGTAGCCTCCAGATTCAAAGATCTTTTCCTTTAGTATCACTTATGTTCTCATCACAACCACTATGAATTCATACTTGCGTGAGAGGGAAGATAAGAAACTGGACACAGCAGTAGTCAAGCTGCATCAAAACATCCCTAGTACTAAGTAGCTCTAAGATTTATTAATCTCACGCACTCATTACAGAAATCTAGCAAAACAGCAATACAGAAAAGTGTTTTGGAAATGTTTTGCCCTAAAAAACAACAAGCCCCAAACAAGTGGAAAGTAGAACCACTAAAGCAGAAAACTAATCACACAAACATATCTGGAAAGTGCAATTCACTAAGAAGCGAAGCAGATAAGATAGCAAAAATATACAGCAACTCGCTATAGCATGAAGTAAACCAGATTCCCTGATTCATTGGGTTAGTTCACCATACAATCATTACTTCCTGTTAATTTCTATATAAAAAAATTCTATGTAGTTAAATCAAGTTGCTACGTGACATGAAAAATATTTCTGATATGTTTTCCCTCAGAGATGCCATCTTACAAACTCCTCACTTCAGAAGAACTACACTGCTACCAGCTACATTAAATAGCGTTATATTTTATTCCGTGTTTATTATGATCAAATGAAAGATCAACACAAGCAGGTGTAATTTAACTGCAGATCAATTATAAAGTGCACCTATGTGCAAGCTTGAAGTACAACTGAAAATTAAGAGAAAGCAACAGGAAAATTTCACGTGTGCACCACTGAGGTAATACACTGCAATTACTCCATCGGCAATATCTTAAGCCACATCAGCACATACTTCAGTGACCTATGATGACATTTCAGTGAAGAATCAACTATTTCTCTGAAAGAGCAGGGCAAGGCAAAACAAGAAGATATCTTCCTCACAATGATCTCAAATTACACTGTTCAAATTACTAAAAGAAGAGCAAGAATGTTTTCAAGATCGTTTCTCTAAGAAATCTTTTTTGTGCTATGCCTAAGTTTCAGTTTTAGAATGAAGTCTGCTGTCTAACTAACAAGGCAAGCCAGATCTATGTGACACAATAGACGAGGGGAAAAGGACAGACACCAGATCATTGTGTTATGAACACAAAATTTTAAAAGATTGTGGATCAAGACTAAAATTATGGATGAAACCAGATAGATAATTTGCATCATTTACTGATGAGATCATCACTGTATCTTGTGAGAAATATTTTATTGCTTTTCAGGATTTTTGATGAATTTACTACAGTGTAAGAATTCCCACATTGGAAGCCAGGTCCTATCTGATGAACACCCATTAATATAACAAAGTCATTCTGACAGAATGACAAAGAAGGACCACTATAAATAGATTATTTCCACACACTAAGGGACTGCTTTTCTTTCACTGTTATGTAATTATACACTACAATTCTGTATCACTAAGCATATCTCATTCAAGACTGGAATTTCTACAAACAGGAAAAAAAGACTGCATTCTGGTATTGCTATCTTCTACTTTGAGCTTTATATGGCAAACAAATGGCTCTGCTCCTCACCATCTGCTTACTATGCTTCCCGTTTCTTTTCTTTCCTGCTCCTAACAGGAGTCTTCTGATTCTATGAAAGCTATGTATGATTTGCTTTCCCATGCTTAGACAATCTGAGTTCATGGAAAAACCCCTGGAGCCTTTTCTCTTTCAATTACAGGGATCAGTCAATATGGCTTCTTTATGGAAAGGATAATTACTTGCATTTCTGCTTCTCAAGACTTCATTAAAATAAATCTACGCTACTCTCTGGAGACTTAGGGAGTTGATAACTGCATTGTTACTGGCTGATTATTTCATGAGTCCATCCCTAATATAGAAATTCTTTACACATTTTTTCCACCAAGAGGCTGAGGAACTGAAACAGAATATTCGGGAAAAATGTGGGAAGCTATAGGCTGCTGACTCTGC
Organism: Centrocercus urophasianus; assembly: GCF_019232065.1. NCBI lineage: Eukaryota > Metazoa > Chordata > Aves > Galliformes > Phasianidae > Centrocercus > Centrocercus urophasianus. Next base: position 36,908,392 of record NW_024884586.1, on the reverse strand, counting down.
TTCGACTGCCAAAGCCCAGACAACTTGAGTTCTATCCATCTATTTCACAGGAGAATGCTGAAACTCAGAAGCTGGATTACAGACAAGCAAATTCACTAAAGATTTTTTTTTCCATGCAGGAAATGAAAAATTATTCAGGAAAAAAAAGCCTCTATATTCATATGAAAGACACATGAGGATCACTAACACCTTAGATTGAATGCAGGGACTTAAAAATATACAACCACATTTTTGTCAAAAGAAGATTGCACGTTACATGCATTTGAGAATATACATATGGGCTCATTTTTAAAAATCTTAGCTTTAAAATTTCCAAAGTTTCAGCATGGCATTAGTTATTCATCAGGTACAGCTGCATATGCATCCCCAAGCACAACAAATTGCAACTGGCACTATCTAAAAATTTTTCCGTAAGCATTGATGTTCACTGCATTTAATGGAACATCAGCTAATATCTAATCACACAATTAGGAAGAGTCGAAAGTCAGGACAGTAATAGTTACAATACATAAAATATTCTTTCTCTTTTGCTAGCAAGTAACTCAGGCACAATTCATCACCCCTCTCTGACATTGATATTTAAATGTGTTCTATACTAGATGAAACAGTAGCAAGTAGATTGTACTATAATTTCTTCAGTAAGCCAGTAGTTTCTCCACTAGGAAAGACAGAGTAACATTTAAGAATAGCTTTAAGTGTAAAAGAATGAAGGAAGCTCATAAAACAGATACATTATCTTTGCAAGTTCCAAAGTAACATGCACCACATTCCTGCAAATCGTAACTATAGTAAGTCCTGGGGAATCTAGGTGAAAAGATGCAAGATCTCCCAGTGCAGGTATGATTGCCACTACCAACATGAGAAAAGATGAATTCATAACCTAGATAACAATACAGAAAAATAAGAACCAAAATATTAAGTTCTTTTCTTAAAACAGAATGTAGGAGTGCTACCATTTCAAATGCGAAGTCAAGCTGCCATAATGTTAAAATAAAGCTTTGGAACATACCTCCATTAAAACCAACTTAAAGTTACTCAGATGAGCTTACTGCTTATATGATATGCTATTTGTCTTCCAAAGCCACATCTTACCTTTGCTTCCATACTGTTCTGGAGGCAGATCAAATGGTACAGGAAAAGATGTTGCTGAATCTTTACCTTCTGAAAGCATTTTCCCTTTCACATGGAAGTAACCGTTGTCCAATCCCTACAATAGATAGGAAACAAAAAAAACCATTGCTTTTTAGGAGACAAACCCAAGACAAACCCAATTTACAGTAGATTTCTCAATAGCAGAACTTACTTTAAGAAACAAAGTTTTGCCTCTGTTACTGACATAACATGCTTACTAGAGCACCTTCTTTTCATAAGAATTCAGCTGCTCTTACCACTACAATTGCAGGCTTTTTTTTTTTTTTTTTTTTTAAATAGAATTGGCCTGGCCCCAAAGGTATTCAAATTGGATATACTCCACATTCTCAGCTGCTTTCACATCCACCAACTTATTTCCACATTCAGCAGGTAAATAGAGTTGTGACTTTATTTGTGAACAATTCTATCCAAATTCCTTTCCTAGTACATCACAGGCAGCAGCACACCTGAGTGGAGGAATATCTTGTTGTACTAAGTAATTCCATTTTATTCACATAACACTGTTGGCTGAACTGACAGCTCCACCTACACACAGTATTCTTTTTAAACAATACCAAACTTTTACTTCATCAAGAATTAGTGCTGTAAAAACAGAAAATAAGGATTTGAAGAGACCTCTAGAGATTATTGAGTCCAACTCCCCTGCTAAAACAGGCTCCTTATGGAAGGTTACACAGCTAAGCATCCAGACAGGTCTTGAATCTCTCTAGAGAAGGAGACCACAACACCTCTCTGGGCAGCCCGTTCCAGCATTCCGTCACAATGACAGTAAAGAAGTTATTCCCTGTTTTAGTATGGAACTTTCTGAGTTCCAGTTTCTGCCTGCTGCCCCTTGTTCTGTTGTTGCTTGACACTGAAAAGAGTCTGTCCCCATCAACGTGACCCCAACACTTTACAGATTTAGAGGAAGCAACACTAATATGACCACACAGAGCACAGAAGACAAAGTAGCTTTACACCTTCTCAACTAATATTCAAGAAACACAGCAGTAGAGAAAAGGGAGAGCTACCAAAGACAACATCAAGCTACATCACAGCAGTTCTGGCAATTCAGTCCAAAACACTCCCTGGGAGTACAGAAGCTTATTTTACTTCATGACTGAAAATAACAGGAAAACTCTAGTTATAAAGCGTATAGTCAATGAATATAAAGATGTTAGAATTATGAAATAAACAAGAGAGTTTGACAGAGCAGATTATAACAACAGAATAGACAGAAAGCTTACCCTCGTCCTGGGCTTGCTGCAAAACTCCAGAGGAGGGATCTCCAGAAGAGATCCTTCCTGCTGGTAGCCAGCTCTTAAATGGGGTCTAGGAGAGGTGAAGCCAGGCTCCACCCCTTCCAGCAGCACAGCTGAATTGCTTTCACCTGTGCTCCCATGGCTGGCTCATTGCTCACCTCAGGTGATCAATCAGAGATTTAGGCCATGATTCAGCAGTTCCCATACATGAAGAAATACTGTATATTACTTCAAGGACTAGATTTAAAACCCACTGTTTTTCCAACAAAAGGACAGAAGAAAAAAATAAACAATGACCACATGAACCAAGATCTGTTTTGAACTTACATTTCTTACACCTTTCAGGTCAGTGGAATTTTGATAAAATTCTTTAAAACTAACCTACAGCCTTTTGTAGAGATTAGTCTCCTCATATCAAGCAGTCCATTCAAAGTATACCAACACACAGGTACATTAAGGTTTTTAAAACTTTACAAATGAGGACTTGAAATTGAATAATTAAACATGAAATCCAGAGTGAGTTAGAAAAAAAAAAATGCAACAATTGTACACCTTTACCACCAATGATCCCAGAGTCACTCAGGGATTGACAGAAACTTCATATAAAAATGTAAATAGTCACGTAGCTACACTTGTGCATGTAGTGGAAAGAACATGAAGTAGACAATGCTATAGGTCAAAGCACAGGAATTGTATAAGTGGAGCCATGGTGGTGGAGAAAGCTTTTTTCCACATCCCACAGTAGTTCTGCTTCATTAAGTGAGGAAGCTGGGTAAGGTGCATCCCTAGACACCATAAATAAGTTAACATTCTAATTGCAAACTACAACAGGGAAAGCAAGTCTCACAGAAGCCAGCTGCCTGTGAGCTTTTTTCTCTTCTTCCACACGGAGATGACAGAACTGTGGAATGGCAGACAGTGCTTCCCTGGTGTATCAAGTTGATTCTCCTACTCTACAATAAACTTTATATACGTGTCAGATGAAGAGCACTGAAGTTAAACCCTTGTCTGACACCACCTTAATTTAGAATTTTTAGTAATCTTTGCTACCAAAGAATACAGTGTACAAGAACAACTACTTCTACATGTATAGTCACTAATCTCTATCAGTGTAACTCAAGAATCAGTAACAAATGCCACATCTATTCCTCTATGAAGTGTGGTGTATTGGGTGCTTCTTACACAGCATAAGAGAAAACACACCACAGAATGTACATTATTCAGATTCTAGCATATTTTTAGTCCTTTTTTTTTTTTAATCTTTCCTCCCTCCACCCCCCAAAAGAAATAAATATTTGTTTCTGCTTTATTTCTTCTACAACCCCCCTTTGTCCTGTTATTACTTCAGCATACATCTTTATCTTCTCAGATTTTGTTCTACACCTCCATTGTCTTCTTTCTTGTTCCATTTCCAGTCACCAGATAAATTTTCCCCTCCTCTAAGCCTTATTTCTCTGATGCTGTCCCACATCATCAGTGGACTTCATTTCAGAATTGCTTTCTTCAGCCATCAAGATTTAACCCACAGAAGTGTTCCATTCAGAAAACACTGAACAAAATTTTATTTACAAGTTTTCCTCAAAAACGTCCTGGAATGAAAGTCTAGGTTATAGAATACATTCTTACATTCAGGCTCTCTGAGGAGATTCTCTGAGGAGATTCACTTGTTTTCAAAAATAGCTCTCATGTCCATCTTCACAGAAGAGCACACAGAAATTGACACTGTTCACACTTTTTTCTGTTTTGAGCATTTCCTGGATGCTGACAGCTCCCACCACCGTTTCCCAAAAACAAATCAGCAAGATCTTGAAGAAAAAGAAAAAAAACAAAGAAAAAAACACCACTGCCTTCTACATTTTGCTTCTCAGACAAATCCTGTTCTTCCAGAACTTTTCTTCTACAGCAAGATTTTGTTCTTTGACATGTATGCTCACAGCAGTAAATTTTGAAATGCTAACAGATACATTTCTCAGTTGGCAAAGTACGTATTTTTGTACTTACAAAATTTAAGATACAGTCATGCATTTTATTACAACCTTAACATCATATGTTGTTAAAGTAGGCATTAGTAGGAAGAATGGGAAAAGGGAGAATGAAGTAGAATAGTTTTAAAAGTTTTTGCTACTCAAACAGAAGATAGATCAGAGATTATAAAAAACAACACACAAGACAAGGTAAAATTGCTAACCCTACTGAAGTGGGAATAAACACTAATGTATTTAGACACTACTGAAGTAACTTCTGCTAGAGACTGCTGATGATTCTACTGTCTTTATTACTTGGATGATTATGGGACTACTTTTTCCCCATATAGGTAAAAATAGAAGAGCCATCTTTCTGGCAGAAATGCTTAAAAACTCACACTAGTCTGGGCAGTAAAGAATTAGGAATACGAAGAAGCTTTACAGTAATGTAATTCTCTGGCCAGAACACACGGAAATCTTTTCTCAATACTGAAGTACATTTATTCAACTGTGCCATAGCTTATTTATTCCCAATAGCCCTAAAATGAAATTCAGGTACCTACATCCAAAGCTCCTTTGCTTGCAAAACATGGTTTTGTCTTTACAACTTCTGAATTTGAAAACCTTATAACAGTTCTACAAACACTCTGAGCAAGGTTTAATGCCCTTAAGTTCACATACAATGTGAGTGAACCAATATTTTATATTTATTTCTGCCCACAATCAATTATACAAAGTGCAACTTTACTCTTCAGTTTATCTGGATGCAGCTGAAGTAGCATTACGTTGATCTGCGAGTCAGTTCTAAGTTACAACTGAAATTGCTTCAGTTAACCTTGAATTCAGCAAAAATGACCGACAGCTATCAAATCCATTTTCAGCTCAATCCTCTCCCCACAAACAACTACGAAACAGCCAATATTTACCATCAATAAGGCATTTCAGAATCCAAAGTGCTATTTCTAGATGCCTGTGCTAATTATTCATTTACAACTGTGGCATCCAGTACCACAAGACAGCAGTAATGGGTAACCTTCCTGTTTAATAGCAACTACTATAATTGAATTTATATTTCCAGCAGCTCACTGGCTAGTATCACATTCTTCAACAGGCCATTCAAAAGATTTAAGAATTCCACAAACATTTTTATACTATTCTATGAGTCTAGCTCAGTTTTATCTTACAACCTTACCAGATACAAGGAACGACTGCAGAAAGTTCTACTTTCCCCAGTTTTTTAGACAAACTATTTACTAAAATTATAAGTATTCTGGGAGTGTCTAATTAAATTATTACTTCAACATTCTTTCCAGAACAACTCCATACTGTAAGGCGATGGGTTCTGTCAATATATTTTACATATTAAAGGTGTAATTTATCTCAACCTTTGGAAAGGAATCCCCAGGAGCTGAAGGAACAAGCTTGAAAATGAGTGACAAAGATGATGTAAGAGGTGAGAAAAGGAGATAAAGACAAATGCTGTTCCAGTACCAGGATACAGCCATTCTGTAAACGTTGCTTTTTAATCAAGAGAAGATTTTGATCTAATGTCAGCATCCACTGATTTTTCACTGAACACTAAAACTGTAAGTGATGACAGCTGCAGCGGTGTTGAGAGCAACTACCAACATATTTGATAGCCTACATTAGCACACCAGGCTGAGACCCAGCCTCAAAGCATAAGTTTTGAAAGCATTTAAACAAACAAACAAGACACCAGAAAAACTAGCATTCAAATGATGGCAAGAGAGAAGTGATCTACTTCTGAATCTGTATTCAGCAGAAAACAGAATCACACAATTGCAGGGTTAGAAAGGTCCTCAAGAGATCGTTACGTCCACCCCCTGCTAAAGGAGTTTTTAAGATTAAGAATATTACATTTGTGCTAGGCAAGCCTTAACTTCTATCAAAATCAGTAACTAAAATTAAACTACACTTAACAGCCAGAAGAAACAGAACTATCAGGAATCAGCAGCATTAAAACAGCATTGCAACAGCTAGCGTTTTGAGACTCTAGAGATGCAGGAATGCTTTTGTTCTGTTTCAAAGCACTTAATCCAGTTTGTGTTGCACATATTTCTAGTGGTAAATAAACTTTAAAACAATACTGTTTTCTGTAAATGTCTTAATCTATTTCTACCCCTGACACTTTCATTTAGACTACTGTAGTACATAATATATTAAGACCATACTGAACCAATAGAAGTCTTCACAACAAACTAAGTTACCTAAAGAATGCTTTTTAATGCAGTTAACTCTGCTTAACTTGTAAAACTACTGTATGTATGCACTCTGCAGTGTAACTTACATACATGCAATTATCTGATACTCAAATACAAGTGTAGATATTTATCCCTATGATAGAGAAATACGTATAAATATTTGTCTCTGCAGGTATTTCCCAGTAAAAACAGGAAAAACTGCTGCAATTAAGTTGTGTTCTGAGGTCTGAAACTCAAACATGAAACTGTTCCACAAAGGCTGATGAATTTTAGTACAGCCACCTGTACATTTGCACATTTGCATGTTTTCTGTAAAACAAATAGGAAAAAAATTGAAAGGTCTGTAGAGAAAGCACTAATTAGGTTGCATGAAGAATCTTTATATTGCATATATTTTAATCACACTATTAACACAAAATCAACTTCAAAATGAAGAGAAATTAAATGTTTGCTTCTTGTTTATACAATTTGTCAGTCTTGGATGAACAATTTTGTTCAACAAGTTAGCAAGAAAGACTAACTTACTACACAGCATTCTGTAAAAAGCACAGCAAGCTAAGCAGTCTTAATGAGTGAGAAGAACATTGATAACATCAGTGTGCCACAGATTTATATCTGCATCTTATGTGCACTTTTTCCTCACTCAAATAGCATAGAAGAAAAAACAAACAAAAAGAACAGAAAAGCAATAAGAATGATCAGTGCTCCACTCAAGAAAGCAATTGAACAGGTTTAGGACTGTTGAGCCTAGAAAAACGAAGACTGTCTACAGAAAGAGCAGCATAGAAAAGGTGAATAGGGATCAAGTCTTTATTGCCTCTTCCAATACAAGAAGGGTAAGCCATCAAATGAAACCAAGGTTTCAAAATGCACGCTTCATATGACGTTGTTAAACTCAGCCAGGCATGCTGTGAATGCTAGATGATTACAGCATTTATAAAGAAGTTGTTACATAGTCTCTAGCTCAAGAAATCTTTAGAGATGCTATTATGTACATGCATGCCCATTGCACTCTTCCCCATAAGCACCTGCTTTTGGCCACTGAGTTTCCAAACGTATTTTTGATAAGACAAAGCCATTCGCCTTCTACTCCTCCAGCAGCTATCTTAGAGTCAGCAGTGCGGGGAAAGGGAAAGACTAAGGGGCTTGGCTATACAGTATACAGGCATAGTAGCTTTTCTACAGCCAACCCCTAGACATTCGCACCTATTTTCCTCCAAACCTCTGATCAGCCCTTTCCATAGGCTGTAGTTCCAAAACCATACCAAAATATCATCTTGAATATCCTACAAGTTATCCTGGTTATCCTATACTCACTCACCTCTCTGCTCACTTACCCTTCTTTCTTGCATCAGTATTCACCTGATCATTTTTGAGCTTATGAATGCAATTTGCACAAGTTTTCATTGCATTTCTTCAGTTTGAGCTAATTAAAAGCACAAGGACTCCACTGAGAACCAACAGTGGTACAAACAAGGGAATGAAGACAGCCACAAACAGGCTACAATCATAGTAGGACCAACCAATTACATAGTTAAGCGTGGTAAGTTAATTTATTACTTAGTCATGTTTGAGACAGATTTCAACCTACCTTTCCAGGTGGTAAATCCTCTAATAGACTGGTCTGCTAAGTCAAGTATAGCAATTGTACCTGTCACCAGAGCACAATGTAAAGTAAAGTTCTTTACTGTACTCTTCTGCTTCTGGGAGCCTGATCCTCCCTGCAGCAGATGTAGTTTTAAGAGAGGCCTCAAACAGCAAACAAATAATGATGACTGCCATGACCCCAAGATCAGCATCCTTTGCAAATCTCAGCTCATCCTTTCAGTCCTCAATGAGATCAAGATCTTGTCCTCGTTTGTATTAGTAATTATTGTGGTGCTGATCTACTGTATATGTAGAAATTGGATTCTTTTACTCCAAGTAAGTACTTAAATTTCTGCTAGTCTTTTTTTTTTTTTTTTTTTTAATATAATTAAAAAATTTATAAAATACGGGAAAGCCCCAACAGATACCAGGAGCAGTGGAGTAGCTTCAGTGGACAGCCTACACTTGTCTATCCAATGTGATACAAACTTACAGGCATACCAGGAGATACTGTGCATAGAAAATCACCATTTTTTCTTCCCTTTTGCCATCACAAACATTACAAAACAAACATTTTATATCCCATTATTTACTCATCCAAACTGAATTGTCAACAATGGCTCTTCAATATTGCAGGAAGGGTTTACACTGCTTGCTACTTCAACTAATGGCAAAAACAGCAGAGCAACACAGCAATAGGAGATACTGATCTTCTGAACATAGCAGGGATTGGAACAGAAGAAACAGGAATACCTTGACTATCTTCTCCAAAAACAGACTGATTTAGCAGAAAAATGGCTTTTACACATTATAAAATTAACCCCAGAGAGCCCTTTATAAACAAATTTAAAGTGTGCCCGTGAACAAAGAATGCAACCAAACTACTGTAAAAACTTCAATGAAAATGTAATGCAATATAACCTCCCTTTCATAAGGAACAGAACTCTCTGCAGTCCCTAAACAGAGAAGAAAAAAAGTAGTCCTAACCAATGCCTTTTTCTCCTCTCCACCTGATGACCAGAAGGCTTGAGCTACATTGTGAACTGTTTACCCATGAATAGTTATCAAAACAGTTCTTTACAGTTCTCATAAGATTTGTAGTGGAATAACTGAATTTTCTGTGTAAACAAGCCTACAGGCTTCTGCTAAAGGCTGGAGCAGATGCCTAACAAGTATTAAATGTGTTTTTAATCATTAGTAAACTTTGCTTTGACTGAAACTTAAATCCAGTGTCCTTTTGATGCAGTACAAGAATGAAAATATATTTCTATTTTTAGTAACTCAGTTTCTGAAAAATGGCTAAAAACATCTTGTTTCAGCTGCTAAGACTGGTGCCAGCAGAAATTTTCATCAGAATGACGACTTTCGTAATTCTAGGTGTTTAATGGCAGGTGGGTCAAACTAATTTCAAGAAGGTAACACGTTAACTTCAAATTGCTCAAACTTTGTGACTGCTTAAGAATCTTATCTTTCTGATCATTAAATGCTCCTTAAAGTATATTTCGCTTCATTAAAATAAAGCTCAATTCTATAATGAAACAGTTATTTATAGAGAAACCTGACAGAAGGGAGATCCTAATTCTTAGGAATGAGGAAGAAGGTTCAAGTTTTTTTCCATAAATTTTATTTCTGGGAGAAATTCTGGTGATCCTCTCTATACTGCTCCATGTACAAGGAATTCTACATAGAACAGAAGGTTCAGAATGGAATGTAAGCCTGATGTTGTCACAGTTATACATGTTTTCTTCTTAAAGCTTGTAGATCACTCAGATGTGAAACAGGTACAGGCAACTCTTGGCAAAAAGATTTACGTTAAGTACTCCTTGCTTTCTCCCCATTTGATGTATGTTTTCCAAAAGCTAGTAATCAACAGAAAGACCAGACAGAACAGAAATACTGCTTTTATACTAAATGGCTGCTCAATCTGACCTGTAAAGGTTGTTAAAAAAAACAACAAAAATATATCCACTAAAAACAATTACGCTACTACAATAAGTTCTCTGCTCAGCAGCATCTGGAGCAGCATCACAGCCAACTTCTTAGTATGTTGTTTTGTCCCTTTAGGTCAGCAGGATTTAAAAGCCCTTCCACAAATTATTTTTGCACTACTCTTCACTACTGCCTTATTAAATGTTTAAAGTATTACTAATTGTATAAAATGTTTACTCCTGTGGTGTTGGAGTTAGGGTGCAACACTATCAACACCAATGCTCCCTACTGTAGGAAATCATCAGATTTTTTTGCTTCAGTCTCTAATTAATCAATTTCTAAAAGTTGTTTCCCAGAGAAAAGAAACCATGGCTGGAGAATGATGCCCGAGACTGACACTGTTAATCTTACAGAGACCACACTACAACAGGAATGCCTTAGTAAGAGTCAAGAGGAAGATAAGAGTTCTTCAGCCACAGCCAAATCTTTAGAATTAGAAAACATTCATTTAGGAGTGCATTACAGACCAACAGAAGTGACTAAACATTGTATGAGTATTCGTGAACATTATCTAGGAAAGATGTATTCTTTAGAAAAATATTCTAAATGATTTTTGGCATACAAACTTTCTCAGAGAAACTTGCAACAAATCCTCTGAAAAAGAAAAAATTTTACAGAGGAAAAAGTTTGAATTGCTTCTGATCCTAAGCTATCTGCTGTTCATAATGTTTTGGTACCAGTAGGTTCACAAGGAAGAAGCAAGTAGCAGCAGGAACAAGAGGTTTTGTTTTTTTTTTTTTTTTTTTTTTTTTTTTTTTTTTTTTTTTTTTTTTTATCTTCCCATTATTAAGCAGCAGGTTTAAAGAAAAAAACAACCTACACAAAAAATGGATCACTTTCCTCAAGTACAATGCATGATTAAACTACAGAAAACAGCATCACGGGATTTTGTGACAACTGAAACAAAGCAAGAGTGATATGAACCCGATGTGTTAAAAAAACACATCTGAAAAATGCTCAAAATACATCATTGGGAACACATGCCAAAGAGATAATCACATGTATAGTGTTTATTGCACCAAACCCCATAATGTATAAGGGCTGCATTCACATTGGATGCAAGACAGATCAGCCTCATGCCTCACTAGAACATTTCCATGTCTCCTAGTTCTCGGCTCCACAGGCTAAACTAATGGATATTTGGGGTAAAACTTGTCTTCAATGTTCTGAGAGTGTTATCCCCAGTTTGGATGATATAATCCTTCAGCATTTAAACTCTTACTTATGAAGTTCTTAGACCCACATAATAACATTAGAAAATAATTAGAGGACCACCTTGTTCTCAGAACAGAAAGCATAAGAAGAAACTGTCACATGGCTTCGAAATACTATAAGCTTCCTGACAGAGAAACACAGGAATTAGTAACTAGATTTATTCAGTCGTGTTTGATATTTGCCAGTACTTGGAGATTCTCAACTTATCTCAGGATTTGACTTGAGCTATGAACTTACAAATGCTGAAGGCAAGAAAAGGACTCCAAGTTCATATGAACGGATCATCAATTGGGTGCCATTTTTCTCCAGAGCTCCCCATGCTGCTTTAGATAGATTGGCACTGCAAAGAGAAAGCATTTCAGTAAGGCATACCCTTCACAGCAGAAAACACTGAAGCTGTAGCAATGCGCTTCTGGCAGGAGGATTTTACTTCAAATCACATTAGTTTTTAATGAAAGTAATTTGAGTATTATTCCTAACTGTTATTTTTACAGCAGACTGGAAACAGCAGAGGCAATACTCAGAAGGACATTGATAGAACACATGAAAAATTATACAAGCTTGCTCATATCATACAGATCTATAAAGAAAAGGTCAGCCTTTTGAATCTACTCTGCACATTTCAGATAGAAACTCAATATTGGTAAATGCTTCAGTGTGATAACATTAAAAAATAAAAGGCTAGCTAAATTATGACTATTTATAAGACATTTAGTATAGAACATTTTTGCAAGTGCTAAACAGAACAAAAGGCTAAGAGCAAGAGATATTCTGATACATTTATAAACAAATAAATATCAAACAAGCTTATCTTTGTTTTGGATGGATTAGTACCATGTCATTGTTAATCCTTCATTACTATCTGCTACAAAGTAGATAAAGTTGGCATCAAAAAATGCAAAAGTTCTCAAAACTGACTTCTATGGAATAATACCAGGTCTGAACAATACATTTTAACCAAAAGGCATGCTGAATATTTTCTAATAGTAGCATATGGTGGGAGAGAAAAAAGTCAAACCAACAATGAATTTCTGCATTAGGTGAAGAAGCATCACATTTGAATGATTTACATACTTTAACAATCACCTTAACTGCTACTATTGTAGACAACAGCATCAACAAGCAATGAAATTTAAAAAACCAAAGTAAAAAAAGATTGAGTAACTGAACATTTAAAGAAAACATACAAACACGATAAGCTACTGTTTTGGGGTTATACAAAAACCCCTGCTTCATAGAACTGACATCTACCTTTTCATTCACAATAACAAAACCTTCCCTTGTATCAAGGAATTACTCGCTGATCCTTTCGACTTCTTCAAAAAAGAAACAGAAAACGAGCAGACGGAAGTATAGACTGAAAACATCCATACTTCAAGCTAGACTGCTGCACAACCTAATCTGACAAAAGGTCAGACACCAAATGTCAGCTATCTATATGTTTTACAGCAAAAAGGCAGCACAAGCATAAACTAAGCCTCAACTTATTCTATTTTGTTGCATTCAATGAACAAACTGGTGTATCCAACATCAATCCACAAACACTGTGTATTAAGGAACATCAGCCAAAGGTTTAGGAAGTTTTTATTACTTCAGTTGATGCTGGACCCTGAAATTGGAAGTTAAAGACCAGAGAAGATTATGGAGCCATTGCCAAGGGTTTTTGAGGTCATAATTTCAATGTGCAGCCCCAAAAGACTAAAAGAGATGCCTTAAGGGTACTGATAAAAAAAGATAAAACAATTTTCTCACTATATCAAGCCCTGGTGCATCCATGTCTCAAGTTCTGTGTGCAGTACTGTTTTACACAGCTTCACGAGAACACATGGAGTTTAGAAGTAGAAAAAGGCAACTGAAGTGTTTAAGAAGTTGAGGTTGATTTTTCTCAGGAAGCCAAGTTTAAAGCAACAGAAACTTCAGTTTAGGGAAAATGGACTAAGGTAGAGCCTAAGTTGACAGAAGTCATTAAAGGAGCAGACATGAATGTAAAATTGGTATTTCCCCAATCTGAGCAAACGCAACACAACGAACTGCAGAAAACGGCTAAACTCAGGTGCTCTTTGCAAATAACACTTCCTTTTTGCTGTCACAGGAGAAAGAACTCTACTGGGTTAGTCCAATTGTGAAGCTGAAGAACAGAAATCCCTCTCACATCCAGGTTACTTGGTAATTCAATTGTAAAAACTGTAACACCTCCTCAAAAGGAAGAGAAGGATTTGCTTTATGTACTTAGCGCACTTATTTTGTGATAACAATTTTTTTTACTTGTAATTACAAGGTCAGCTGACTGAAGAGATAAATAAGCCCCAAAAAATGAACTACATGTAATAGAAGTAAACAACTACTCCTTCAGCCTACCTACCCCTGCCATTCTACACCTTTCTCCTCTTTGAGTTTCTGAAAGCACAGCAGCATACAGAACAAGGTCGTATCATGTCACTCTGCACGCCCATATACAGACTTGCAGAAAGATAAAGAAACAATAAAAGTAGCACCCAAGATACAAGCATAAGATTTATTTCCTTCTGCTGATCTACTATTAAGAAATTAATTTAAAGTGTTTCTTACAAACTTTCTACATATTTAAAATTAAGTACTTTCTGCCAAGAAAGACCTAAGTCAAAACATCTCCCACATTTAAATTCTCAGAATTATTTGTTACTTAGAAAAGCTAGACTGCTTTATTTATTAAGCATTTTTCTAATGGAAAATTTCTATTGTTAAGCTATGGATGTGCGTGCGTATGTGTATACATGCTTACACATGTGCATATGCACACACACATTATGTATATGCACACACACTTCTTTTTGGCCCTACTTTTTAAGGTCCATTCAGTTTCCACTGAAAGTTTCATTTAAATCTGCAGGAAAAGGATCTAAAGACTTTCTACAGAAGGTCTCTAAAACTGAAATGAAGCAGGAAATGTAGACGAATTTTTTACACTACTTACAGTATTATGAGGATTATGGCAGTAACTTACCTGTGCCTGCAATTGATGAGAACTTTTTCTTTCTTTTAAACATAAAATGAGAAGTGTATAATTAGTTATTTACCTTGTAACTAAAAACCATGCAATCTTCTGGAAGTCATGAGAAGGTCTCATGTATGTCTTGATGTGAGGCATGGCATGACTTCGACCAGAGACTTCTGCTGACCATTTGCTAGAAATAGAAAAGGAATGTTTTTCAGATTTCTTTGTTATACAACAATATATATATATAAAATGTAAAACAAGAATAACCTTCTTCCTCCTCCCCCCAGTGTGCACAAAGAACATGGCACATAATGCCATGTTCTCTGATAATGCTGTACTTCTATACTACGTTTAATACTTGTGTACCCCACAAAAAGGCTAAAAATACTTTACTTTTTAGTATTTAAATACTTGAAGCCAGAGAAAATTCTTCTTCTTAAAAACAAACATTTCCAGTGTATAAGGAACCCCTAACAAGCTTTCCATTCCACCTTTCCAGCTTTCAAGAAACCAAGTCCAAACTTCCAACCAATTTTTCTTCTTTGAAAATGATAAATGGTTACGCCTTGAAGCAAATGAGCTTTGTCTTGGCACCAAACTAACCCTTCCAGAATTCCCCAAACTTATTACAATGTATTTATAAATGAAGGAGAGACACAGAGCAGACTGTTGACACTACTCTTCTGCTTCCCTTTCCTGTGCCCCTAAGCCACAGAGAAACTCGAGGTCTTAAGGCAGCAGAGGTCATACATAAACCAGTTTAAACAACATGCCATTGCTGGAGTATTACAACATTAACGTTACTGAACTAAACTGCAAACAATCAGTAAACAATAAATGAATGTATAGAACTGAAGGTGTGTAACCATGGTAACTATAAGCACTTTTACCTGCAACCATTAAGTCCTTGCTTAAAAATATGGAAGTGAGAAGACTTCTAAATACACCTACATCAAATCAGAGACTTGCCTTCCCTGGATTTGTGGCTGAGCATGTTATGTTCCAATCTCGTTTCCCTAATTTAGCTTTCTTTTCTAAAAATCAAGATCAAGAAGAGTTTATCAGCTCTGGAAAACATCGAGTGAACTGTGTTCACCTAAAGGCCTAAGAAGATTCAAGAAAAGGAATTATTTTCTGAGGCCAACTTCAAGAACTAATTTACACATGTGTATATATTGCTAATATGGATGTATGTATGTGTTTGATGTTTGTCTCACTAATATATGTAATTGTCAAATATAATTATTCAGATGCTTTCAGTAAAATAACTGCTAAAGATATCTTTTCACTTCAGCCTAAAAGCAAGCATCTCTCTGAACTGTGTAACAGAGTGACAAAAGAAACTAGAAGGTGTTTCAAACAAGCATAACATCTGACATTTAATAAAGCTAAATTTCAACTTCATCACAAAACTGTCCAGGTGTGTTTTAGAAAAAAAAAAAAAGATCACAGAAGGCCTGAAGATACAAGATCAGTTGTTTTGCACAATATAGAGCACATAATAACAAAGTCAGGCTTGTTCAAGTCAAACTGACTTGATGTGTTTAAAACTGTAAACTTTTCATCAGTGTAGCTAGCAGAGGATTTTCAAAGTACCGAGCTCATGTTGCAGTAAATTTTGAGTGGATTCAGACTCACAAAGTTCAGTTCACCATAAATACAGTAAGTTTAAATGAAACTAGCTTTGAGAAATTTTATGGAGCAAAACCACAGCTTACATCAGTTATCCTAGTGACAGATGGGTCACAGAATCACGTAAACCAAAGGCCCAAGTGTGGAGTGATGAAAAGGAGTTACGTATCAAAATCAACTACTTGAGCAGTAAGATGTGCTAGCTTTTTAAAATTCTTTTACATTTCTATGACAAGAGCTCCTTATCACTAATACATCTTAACTGACTTTCTACCTTAAGATACTGACAAGATGGCTTAACTACAGTTATGAGAACTCATAGCATTAATCCCCACAATAATAACACTGCAGGCCCCCCTGAGCAGTTTCAAAGTCTTGAAAATAAAGACTTGACAAGCAAACTGTATAAACATTAAAAAATGTCAATATTAGAATAAGCATTAAAAATACAATGGTTTATGCACTGTTAAGACTGATCAACTGCTTCAAAAAAGTAACAATTAACAAATCACTGATGATTATATTTCTTTCCTTTTCAATGGATAATATTGAAAGGAAAAAAAGTGGCTCTACCACAGAAAAAAATATATATATATATACCACTTACACAATAGCTAATTTAACAAAGAAGTCTAGCATTCGTTTGCTAGATGTTGCTATTTGCTTGCTATTGTAAGAAAAATGAAATCAGTACTACGTTGGGTTCTCGTTCTTTTGAGAAATTACTTCCAAGAAATCACAATTCAGAGCTGCACTCCAGGTTAGATACACTCAACTACCAGTAGAGTTAGAAAAAGCCTGCAGACAGGACAAGATTCACATATCTGGGAAAGAGTTTCTGCCTTTTTAGGTGAGAATATAGACCACCATTTTCCTACTCTGTAAATCCCTCTCTCCTTCTGAAAAGGAGATACCCCTTCTCCCTTTCTTTAAGCATAAAATATTTCTCCTCTTTTAACCCTGGCAGGCCCTCTCATTTCTTAAGAGTTTTGTATTATTTTCCAACAAGCTAGACAAATTCCTCTATTCTCTTTGCTTCTGGAAGTCCTGTTACTATATCAAGCTCATCTTGTATTTAATACTACTGAAACAGGACCAACCATTGTCTGTCTCTCCCAGACTACCATAGATAAGAAACACAGGATATGTTAACAACTTCCATGCAGGCTCTCCTCAAGGGGCAGTGTCTTGTATTATTACAGGATAAGAATATACACTTAAACTGTCACTGAAGAGCAGATTATGCAAGGTCACTTGTCATCCACAACCAGATGGTTTTGATACAGCCTTTTCGTTGTCAGAGCAGGATATGAATATGGTCAATGAGCAGTGCTCTCACTGAGCAGAAATAAAACATAACTTGTTAATGAGATCATTCATTACATAAGAGACTTATTGAAAATATATATTTTTTTCCAGTAAGATTCTCACGAAGTATGTGCTTATCACAGAAGACACAAATTAACGCTGGACATTGGCCAGCAAGACTCACAGCAGCAATCATGCTTGCTCCAGAACAGGAGATGCTCTGGGCAACTAGCAATTGTATTCTCAACCTTCTCAATATGCATCTTTACCAACCCTGACTGTACATGAGTGTGGGTAAAGTATCTTAACAGAGCAGCTTCCACTTGGAACAGTCACAGTTTCTGGTGAAAGGAACGGAAAGCTGTGGTCTTGTAAGAGGTTACCAGATCTTTATTTTTATTTTTTGGTTTGTGCAAAACAACTTTTCCCTATTGTTCTCAAAAACAACAACGCCACATTTTTTAAAAAATTCAGCCTGAGGGAAACATCTGGCATTGAATTTTTCAGATGTTTAGAATATGGCAAAAATTAGTAGTAAGTGAAAATAGAAGCTTTTAATGGAAAATGTCAGGCACCTTTAACAAAAGACTGTATTACCATAACTAGCTGTGAATTTTGCAGAACTGCAACACTTGAAACAAACAAAGCCTTCCCAACCCTGCTGTGTCTCAGCTGAACTTCTGAGAAGACTGAAGCACGAGTAGAAAAGTGAAATTCAGCTGAATTTTAAAAAAGTAACATGAATCCAATTCAGAGAAGGAAAGTATTAATAGAGGCTTACGGAATGCAAAATCTGGCAGTGTCTCCCATCAGCAACAGTACTGCATGTAATTTTTACAGTTTGGAATTAAAAAAAAAAAGCACCTTTTGACTATACTTTGGAGATAAAAACAGATAAGGAAATAAAAGCTTTTATCTTAAGGAGTTTAATGCTACCTCAACTTCTCACCACGTTTGCTTTTAACACACAAGTACTACAAGAGCATAAGTTTAAACACATTGCCTAAGAAAAATCAAAGAAGTTTCACTTACTGAAAATAGGAATGTAACCACAGCTGTTTCTGTGCTGTCTGTATGCTGTATGGAAGGGAACCACCAGCTTAAGAAGAAAAAAAAGATACAGCATTTGCTTTTTGAGAGACATTCTGAAAGCAAGGGACTCACAAACATTATCCCTACTGTCCCCATTACTCATTTTTTGAAAACTTAAATGCTCCAGAAATATACAGTAGAATATAGCTGAATATACAGAGAAGAATTTAAAGTATTTTTACAATGGAACAAGTCCCCAAAGACTAAATAGCAAATATACACTAGAAAAAAAGAGAACTAGTATGGAGCCTCTAGAATTAAGTCCCATTAAAATAAATATGTGGGTAATTTTTTGTTTTGACACTGCTTTTTAAAAATTAACAAATTGCAGTCACTACTCACACAAACCAGAGGGAACAAAACAAGCAGCATTAAGAAAAAAAAAAACCAACAAACATTCTAAAAAGCAAGAACTCTTTAGGTAAAATTGCATGTCTTGTACCTTGTCTTAGGCTAGCACATGTTGCAATTTCTCCAGCCAGTATTTAAGGCCCCTCTGAGTGGCAGCACCAGTCAGCCGTTGCATCAACCACTCCTCTGATTTTCTATCACTTGCAAGCTTACTGAGAGTGCACTTCACCCCATTATCCTGGTAAGAAGTTACTGAACATCTGACACCAGTATCAGTTCTTGGCACAACCACTGGATCTCCAGCAGGCCTTCATGCCACTGATCACAATATTTTAAGCCTGGCAGTTCAGGTAGTTTCCAGCCCATTTATCTAGTGTGAATTTCATGAGTTTATCTGTAAGAATGTTATATATATGATGATGTTGAAAACCTTCACAAAGATACTTCATCTAGAAACGACTCAGATCTAGATCCAGTGCACTCCTCTCATTCATCAAGCTTGTCAATCTCATCACGGAAGGACATAAGCTTGGCTAAGTCCAATTTTTCATTTAAAATAAAAAAATCCTTGCTGACAACTCCCTATTTTCTTATCCACATATTTGGACATGGATTCCAGGATTGCTTACTGCATCACCTTCCTAGGGATCAATTGAAGGCTGACTGGGAGATTCCCCAGATCCTCCCCTCCTTATGCTTACTCTTCCTGAAGGCAAGAAAGAATTCCTTCCTTTCAGTCTTCAGGAGTCTTCCAATTGCCATGACCTTTTGAAGGCTAATCATCGGCAATGACATTAGACAGCTCCCTTTACTGCATCAAACAGAACATTACAGTATCTCTTTCAGGTTGACTGAGGCCATGCTTTCTACACAAATGCAATGATTTAATGAAGATAAACATAGGAAGACTGAACAGACCAACTGCACGCTGCATTACCAAAAAAAATGGCTCATGAGCAGTAAAAAACACTGTTATAACTGATGTACACAGTGACACTGCGAAGACAACAGGAGATAAACTTGGAATAAGTACAAACTCACAAAACCTGAACATTCTGCCAAAATCAAAGTATGACTGCAATTAAAACACTGGACAAGAGCTGCATTTTCTTATATGATTATACATAAATGTGATTACACAGATTTACATGTTACATGTACACCAATACCCAGAACACTTTTTTTAATTCAACCATAATAGCACTGGAGTCAGAATCCCATTAATACAAATAGAAGAATTCTGCTGCCACCTATTCAGCCAAGTTGTCAGCAAGTTGGCAACTTAAGGTTCATTCAACAGCAATCACTGAAATGACTTTGCAAGACATTGTTACCACAAAAAGCTAATAAAATGGATTTCCTTTTGCACATCTGCTTACCAGGATAGCCTTCCAGACTTTGCCTCACATTGTTCACAGTAGGATAAACCTTCATGGAGAAAAAAGTTGTCTTTAATAACGTAGCTTTAAATGTACATGAGATTAATTTTCAAACAACAACAACAAAAAATCACCTTAAAGAAAACTTGTTATCAATATAACCATTAAAAGCTTTATTTTTTTCAAAAATAAAATCACACTGGAGTTTAAAGCTAGTACCTAAAAGACATACCAAATGAATTGGAACATCACATTTAAGAAGAGCTGACACACCACTGCCTGCAGCCACCAGGCTCTCCTGGAATTCTGAGCACAGCCATTTGGACCCATCTGCTCCCAGGGAACCAATGCTTGAGAACTGTCCTACAACAGGCCAAGATTCCTGTGCTGGTATTGATGAAGTATGCTCTTTCAAAAGCTATTGAGGAAAAGTAAAACATTAAGACATTCAACAAACAAAGAAAACCTTAAGTAAGGGTTTGATATTGTTTCCAATATCCTCCATAGTCATTTCTGACAACAACCTGGCAATTAAGTCAGACCCATTAGGTTCTTGGGCTTTCCAGGCTGGAAAAAGAGAAAGGCTGTGGAGAGACCTAATTGTGGCCTTCCAGTGTTTAAAGGGAGTTTATAAACTTGAGGGAAATCAACTTTTAACATGAGTAGATTGCGACAGAACAAGAGGGCATGGTCTTAAATTAGAGAAAGGGAGATTTAATTAAATGTTAGGGGGAAGGAGTTGTTTGTTCGTTTTTGTTGCTGTTGTTTTTTGTTTTTAACTGATTTAGTGGTGAGGTGCTGGAACAGGTTGCCCAGAGAGGTTGCGGATGTCTCGTCCCTGGAAGTGTTTAAGGCCAGGTTGGATGAGGCCCCATAGGTAATCTGATCTAGTAGCTGGCAACCCTACCTGTGGCAGGGAGTTGGAACCTGATGATCTGTGAGGTCTCTTCCAACCTAAGCCATTCTACGACCTCCAAATAAACATACTGTTCTTTTAGGAGAAGATGAAACATCAAAATTTTATCCAAAAGCATTAAAGCCAACCTTTAAGTTACCAGTAAAAAGAATGCTAGGATCTCTTCCTATAACTGTGAAACAAGAGTTTCAGAAGTTGTAATTACAAGTCTTTTCATATTTGGTGATAGCTGATCTTAAAGTTCTATTCATACTCTAACGCCCACGCCACAATGGGAGGAAAACAGAACAATTGAAAAGAAAACTAACCAGTTTTAAGTTGTTGTTAAGCTGTGAATGGAATTTAAATATCACATTAAAAACAGATGGATATAAGCACATATGAACGTACATGTAGTAGAAACCTTTTTCCCCTCCTCTATGGAAGAGGCTTATGACTAAAGGGCCTTAGTCAGTGTAGTGTTACCAGATATACCTACATTGTTATTAGTCTTTTTAAACCACAGAAACAATGCCATAAGAACACTTTTTCCTTTACAACTTTTGTTTTGTTTTCACTCCTTATCTTACTGGCAAGAAAACTTGTGCGGATATTGGACTTCTACTCACAGAAGACTGGTGTCCAATTTTTTAAATAGCAATATAGGAAGCCATCTGAATGATGGTGAATCTTCACACAAGCAAATGACACTTTGGATTGCAAGCTGACCTGGGTAATGGGGCTGAGGAATATGATGTGCAAGATCTACACTGTTGTAAGCTCATGCTTTTGCTAACTTAAAATCAACGTATTAAAATATCGTTGTGTAGCTGCAAAATTAGGAGGAACTAATGAATGCTCTCAAAGTACATTTACAGTTAAAATGGTATTGATAAAAAACATTCCAGTACCTTTCTGAGCCTAAGATGACCCCACTTCTCTTTATCAATACCTTGATATCGTCCAGGAGTAGAACCAAGCAGATACACTCTATAGAAAGAAAAAAAAATATCTGTAGCTTTACCAGCCAACAGTGGAAATCAAATCAATGGGAAAAGCTACTTTACGAGCAGGAATTCAAAGGTAGTGCACTTCTTAGCAGAAAGCCATGCCTTATATTAGCATCAGAAAAATATCTGCATGCAGTGCTCTGTATAAAGGGAAACACCTATTCTTAATATAATCCTCATTATAATATCTTTTGCATAGATATTCCTTATAAAAGAGAAATTATAACAACTCAGACTCTTCTACCAGTAATTTTATGAAGCAAACATCAGACTGACTTAAAAGAAACTTTGCATCTCTATCACTCAAGGAGATCTCTGTCAAGTTACTGATTCAGTTTTTTTCATTTCTTTAAAACATATGCTTTTAAAACTAGAAGTTGATCAATTCAACATGTTTGTGTAAGAGATTCAAATGGAACTCACTATTACAAATAAGAATGACAAAAACAATATGCATGCATACTGAAGTGATAATTTACCTACATACAACAATTCAAAACTTCAAACTTAAAAAAAAAGCCTAGATGTGTTCTACACAAAACACAGAAATTAAACTATTTAAGTAGAACTCAAACTTTATGGGAGTAAATCTGCTTTGGACCACTTCATGCTCTTTAGTTTTCAGAATGAACATATCAGGAAGTCTGTCAGTCCCAGATAAAACTGCCTGAAGTTAGACTCACATTAGAATACTTAAGTGTGAAACAGAGCAATCTTACAGAACTGATCAATTGTCTAACAGCTCTTAACAGCAGATTCCATAAGCTCGGGGGGGAAGCATGCAAGTTATTACAAGCATAGGCTATACCTTGTCTCTGATAAATCATGCTCTCGAATCAGATCTATCCATTCCTTGAGCACAGGAGAATTGTAAGCCATCAAGTAACTTATTAAGTCAGATTTAAAATTAGTTTCAGATTCACCAGCAGAATCAGATGATCCCTGAGGTAGCCTTGGATATAAAGGGCTTAGCCATATTCTAAAAAACAAAGCCACAAAAACAAGGACACCACATGTTATCAAAAGGTTTAAGTGATTAAAGTAGATGTGAAGGTCCTAAAAATAATACTTGACATATTTACTGCGATGCTACTAACTCTGAAGCAACTTTTCAGATTCACCCAGTTTTCACCCAGTACCACAACACCAGTTATTTCACTTGAAGTCAACCAATTTAAACACATTTATCCATGCAGATGCTTATAGGTTTCACTGCTGTGGAAAAGGCCAGGCTCAGGCATAAAGGTACTCCTCTAAAATCATCAGAAATGCTCCAGTGACTATAAGAACCACAGCCTTCACCTCCCCGCACCCTGAACTCCATGGGGGAGGAGACTTTGCCTACAACGTAACAGACCTTCACACACACAGGGATTATCATTTATCTATCATTTTATCGGTTCAGCTGATGTTAATATGGTCTAAATGTTTATTTTCCAGTAAAGAAGAGGCCCAAACGGTATTTTCTCAAACATTTTGACACACGGGTTGTCTTAGAAAACAATATATGTGCTCAATTTAATTCACATAGAAAACAGTGAAAACCAGGTGACTAAGCTTTTACTTACGTAAAGTCTGATTTCAACCTATTTGTTGAAATTAGTGTTTAAAGAGAGGAAAAGTTGTGTATCTAGCACAAACAAGAAAACAGACTAATACAGAACAAGCCATACAGACTCACTATTTAATAGCAGAGAAACAAAAGACCTACTAAAGCCTTGTTGCTTACCCCTGAGTTTTCTGGTGCCAGTCTTCAGCAATAAGATTGGATGTATGTATCACAACTCGAAAACCTTCTTCATATAATAACAACATCATTTTCCTTAAAAATAGGATATATAATACGATTTATTCGAGAGCACAGCTCACCATCTTGCGACGAACCTCCAGAAGCAACCAGGAACTCTTGCAGAACACTTTATTTGCTATGCTCTTTTAAATACACTCACTCCTTTGCAGATACAAGATATCCTCTCACATATTAAAAAAAAAGTTCTACAAAATGATTAATTGATAAATAAATACTACATTGTCCTGAAACCAAAGATCTCTATAAAGAACATAAGATCTAATCTGTTCTTAGCAGTTACTTGCTATCTACAACATTCCCTTCATGACACTCCCACAATATCAAACCCAAGTTCTGCTTTGAAAAGACTAAAAAGAAATATATTTATCAGTAATTGTTTCCAGACTGCTTACATTAACTCCAAAAACAGAGTTGTAAACCAGTGTTCTGACTAATCTGCTAATGACTGATAAAGCCTGCACTATAGTGTTGGTATTAAGGGATGAGTTATTAACAGCTAGTACCTACAGTTCATTGACTCTAGTTGCATAATTGACACTTCATTTGTTTCCTCAAAGGAGAGAAATCTCATCATTTATAAACAGAAAATAAAATAGTAATTTTCCAATAAAAGTCAGTTTTACAGCTTTAAAACAATTTGCACACTGAAATAGACACATACAAAACAAGGTAGAGATTATTTTCAAATTTCATCAATACACATTAGGCATTCCTTCAAAATTATGTCTTCACATCCAGTAATTTTCCTGTCCTCTAAATACTTTCAGACATTAAATACCAGTAACTGTGTCATCTTTAAAAGGGAGATTTCTGCCTCATAAATGTTACTTACGTATGGTGAGTTCCAAACGCAATATCCAGCTTGGCCTATAAAATGAAAGAGTTGATCACTACAAATTAGTTAAAAATTCCTATTGTGTACTTCTAGTATGTAACATTATTATTGAAGAGGGAAGGGTCCTTCACCTTCATTTTGTTTCATTTCACTGCTCTCTAGTGGACAGATCACAAAATACATTATTTTTCCTCTCAACACCTTTGAAATTTGTCCCTATCACTTGCTAGGAACTAAACTAGCAAATCTATTGTAAGGGGCATCACATTCAATTCCTGCTGTGCTTGTGAAAAAGACGCTTTGCATGTAAAACCAGGTTTGCTGGTAGCATATTTGAAATCTTAATCTCATCAAAAAATTAGTTGCTAGTCTACTATTTAGCATTAACACCCAGTTAGTACAGCACACAGCAGCTCAGAAAACTTAGCCTTGAGAACTCACTAAGTATGGCATTAATACTGCAATTTCCAGTAAGCTCATATTTCCCAGACCATCTGAGAAAAAAAAGGAAGATCAATATGTTTTCAAAGAAGATATCCCCATTACCAACTGTGTAGCTCTCCCAGCAAGCTGCTATAACCATATCACTCACTCAGGCTGAAGCCAACAACTTTATGATGGAGGCTATGTGTAATAATATCTTCTTCTTTATGACCTATCTGGACTAAAAATAATTCTTAGATTAAACTTAAGATCACAGTGACGCAAACATTAAGTTCTGTGCCTTCGACAAACAGTATTTCCTTCTCAGCAATACTGGGAATTACAGTGCAATGTGTCAGTGGAGACAGCAGGCACCTCTTCTGTAAACCAAGACATTTTTTGAAGGCAGCAATTCTGTGCAAACTTCTTGTGGGTGGCAGGTGTGCAATTACACACCTTTTAGACCATAGTTTACATGTTCCTATGGTTCTAGCAAGTATATTCCTTAAAGCAAAATAATAAATTCTCAACTTTCCATACAAGGTGTTTCTCCTCTTGCAAGAAGATTGAATAAAATAAATGGCTTAATTTCAACCAAAGGATAACACAAATGTCAGTTACCTGACAGAAGCTAATGTTCTCAAAAGGGCGTGCTTGTGCAAGCAGTTCAGCTTTGGACTCTCTCTTTTCACCATGAACTATCAGCAATGGCTTCTTCCTGAAATAAAACGAGATTATTATGAAAGCATCAACTGAATTAGTAATCAATCTGAAACAGTCTTTGATGGAGCTACGACTTCTGGTCCCTAAATCCAATGGCCTATTAGAAAGATGGCACTAAAGACTATACTAACTACATTAACTACGTCTTAATGGTTTCTTCAACAGAAAGACAGAAAATAGGAAAAAAACACAGAGTCTGGATCTATAAGACAGTGTTACTTCACAGAGAAGATGTGAAGGAGAAGGCTAGGTCTACTCCAGCAGCAGTTTCACATAATCTGCTCTACTGAATTTTCAGTAAAATGCAAAATAGAAAAGAAAATTCAGTATCATAAGTATACTTAATTTATCTGTGATAAATTGCCATTGTCAGAATGTCATTTAAAGGAAATAAGAGCTGCTTCCACAACAATATACAGCAACTCTACCCATTAAATATCACTCCAATCTCTTTCACACACTTCTCTCATGCTCTTCAACAAAAATTTTCATTCTGTTTTCACAGTTCACCTACTGTTGTCTTGGCCTGCAATGGGGTGACTTAAACATTACCTAATAAAAAAAAAAAACCAAAACCAGCCATACTGAACTGTCAGCACCTTACACTGACTCATAAAAAGACAATAAATTAGTAGAGAAATATAGTGCAATAAGTGTGGAATACGCCTATACGCACACAAACAAGAAACACTGGTTTATCATTCAATTATAAGATGAATTTACATGAACAGAGTGATTTGGAAATTGTATTATTTCATTTTTGTACAAGTAAACATACCTGTATTCCTGTGGATACTGTCTTACGAGCCATGCCACGTCTATACAGTAGTTAAACTTGTACATAAGAAGGAAAATAAGCTCATTAAAAAGTAGCAGTTTGTCAGAACGATCGAGTATGGGAAAAAAAATACTTTCTACGCGTTCATTATCACTTACATTATACAAACGCATAATGATGCTCCATCACACAATGACACTACAAAACTGCAATCAGCATGTTTTAACAGAGGGTTCATTTTTCAATTTCAAATGCTTTCTTTCACATCTCTTCATTCAAGAATAAATTTAAGTTACTCCAAAGCACGTAGTAGCGTTCATAAAGTTTAGAATGTAGACAAAAAAAAATTGTATGCACATAATGTAAAAGCTGAATGCAGTGTGCCCTCTGCCACATGTTTACACCAAGAACAAAAGCAAAAGCTTCCATTCAGTAACAAAAATCTCATGCTTAGATTGCAAAACACATTGTTTTATCATTCAATTACATGAAGATGCATTTTTCGTTTGCGCATTTCCAGAGCGCAAGAGAGAAAGTAGTTTCACATTTGCTTGACTTCTAAGCAGAACATAGGATCATTTTTACTTTTCAATAAATCAACGTGCTGTTGAAAGCACTCAGGGCTCCCTCAGTACTTTAATGAAGTTCCCTGCTGAAATCAGCTACATGGCAAAAAAATGGATTATCACATACAGGTTTGAGGATAGGGGAAATAAGCAAGCAATGGCAATTTGGCAAATACAAAACTCACCTGAGCAGAAGATACAAGGGTCCCAAAAAGAGGAGACAAAATATCTATTAAAAACATTAAGACACAATTGAGTATAGAAAGCTAAGTGAACCTTTTTTGCCTTGAACAGCATGATTACTACAAGTGCTAGATTCACAGACTGAGTGTAACAGACATTGACAAGTTTACTGAGTAGAACATTCAAGTCCCTGGTTCTGCTATGAAATGCTAAGGATTCTATGACTCTATGCTTATTGTCTTACGGTTTTAAACAGCATCACCCCTTTCAAAGCAGAGCACCAAGTTCAAAAACTTACTAGTAGAAAGACCAAGACCAAGTAAAGAAAGGGACAAGCTATTTTCTCCCCATAGAGGGTCTTGAAGAACTGAGGCAACTTAGAAACAGAAAGAGCATAGTTAATACTTAAAGAGTTACCTGCTGCAGGTCATTTGTGCTAGTACTGACAGCAGTCCTAGAGCTCCTTGCTTTTTTTTTTTTTTTTCTCTCTCCTCCTTTTCAGGGAAAGAGAAAGGAAGAATACAACTACCCACCGCTTTGACTATCTGTCACTCAGAGATACACAGACCAGAAACTTAACTACGTGGGGAAGGCTGCAGGACGACTGCAGGATACGTGTATCCTTAGTCTATTTTATTAATGGGAACACAGAACACTAATCACACTGAGGATTTAAAACCTCATGAACTGAAAGCACAGCTGCAACTACAAAATATATCTGACAAATAGGTTATGAGATACTGTGTCTTTACTAGAACTTCTCTATAGGAACTGTTCTGCAAGTTAAAACAAAGGAATAGCCTCTGTACCAGCTCAAGCAACCGCGTAACAAGATAATTACTCTTATGGAAAGACTGCCCAGAAGCCAGAGAGTTCACAAGGTAGGTAAAACTGTACAGGAGTAATGCAACCAAGGCCTCAGACACCAGGCTGCCTACAGCCTTTGCTGTAGGGGGCACACAAGATTGAGGAACAGTTAGTTACCGGGTGAGTTGCGTGACAAAAACAGATTGAGGATCCACACAAGGAACTACAGAAGTTTCCTACTTCATTTTACTATCTGTGCACAAATCACCTGTTAATGATTGCTTTTGGGCTTGAGGGCTTGCAATGCAAGAGGCTTCTCTGAACGTAGAGATGGCTACAGATGCACACTGCTTTCTACCCTTATATAAAGTAAAATTAATTTCAGTCACCTGGCATTCCCAAACCACCAGTGTCATACACCATATCCTACTCCACCTCTGACTTACGCTCACTTTCAGTTGCACTGACGTGTGACTGTGAGCTCAAGCCACAGAAACTCACAAGGCAGTACCGTGTACTACATCAAGTAACAGTGACTTACTGGGTCCAAACCACTTGGCAGCATAAAGATAAGCACAAACAAGAGGTAACAGAACCAGTTCCTACGATGTTCATACCTGGAGTACGAAGCCTCATTTAAACCAAGGAATCTTTGCGTTAAAAAAACCCATAAACCAAAAATTAAGTGTCCACTTGCACACAAGACCCTCCCATCCAAAAGTCCACTTCTGCAAGAGCCACTTCCTCACCTTTTATGTGCAGAGCTCCAGAATTATAGCTCTGCTCAATTCCCCTAACTTTGGTGAGAAAAAACCCAAAGGGGTTCCCTCCACTCAGCAAATCCCAGGTATCTTGGGGTTCACCAGGTGCTTCATTATAGTCCTCCGCTTTCACATCCTTTGAATGTTCATCTTTGCAATGACTCCGAGGTTGCTCTCTGGGTGCATCGCACTTTTCCTCTTTCGGTGTTTCCTTGCTGGCATGCTTCACCTGGTCTTCAGGCTCTTCATCGCTACTAGAAAGGCACCATCCCAAGCCCTCCTGGCCAGGCCTCTGCTTTTCTGCAGGAGGTGTATGCGCAGGGAGACGTATGTCAACGAACTTCAGCGGAGAAGCCTTCCTCTTGTGAGCGGCCCTCCTGGCCTCAGAGCAGGGGTACTGCGGCGCGCTCGCTTCACTGCGCGGGGCACACGGCAGCGAGGACGTCGAGGGCTTTTCGCTGTCAGAATTCTCTTCAGTGCTGTCCTCACTGCTAGACACAGTCCACCGCCCGTGGGCGCCTTCCTGAAGCATGTTGCTACAAACGAAGAGACCACACTGTTTCCCTTCCCAGCCTCCGCTTGCCTCTTATAATGACCTCCAACCCCCAGATCTGACACGGTCCTCACATACAAAACAATATGCAATAACAACAAAGCTGCTCCCACGGAACAAAGAAACGCGGGCAACAGAAGCGGCTACCAAGTAGGAAGCAGCTGCACAGGGAAACCTGCACGTGAGAAACCAGCTCGAGCAAGGACACGTGCAGCAAAGCACTCAGCAGGATTTGCATCACACGGCACTTCTCGCGCTGAACCCAGCGCTCAGAGGCGCAGCCCACACTGCTACTGAGAATGAGAACTCGGAGCACACCCGCCACACCACCACCGCCCGCCTTAACACCGCCCCCGAGGCGGGCAGAACCGCGGCCGGGCGGGGCCAGCAGCAGCAGCAGCAGCAGCGCGCGGGAACCGCGGCCAGCTGAAGGGGCGCGAGGTGCCTCCCGGACCGCCGCGGTGGGACTCCAGCCGCCAGTCCCACCCCTCACGGCAGCAGCCATAGCGACATTACCGGCCCGCACCAAGACTCCACAAGCCCACCGCTCACCGCTCACCCCAGCACCTCTTCGCGCCAGCCTGCGCCCGCCTCTTCCCGTTCCGGAAGGACGGCACCTTCCCCAGGCGCTCGGGCCGGGGACCAAGTTCAGGAGGAGGAGATGAGGGAGGCGGTGCCGCCTTTGCTCCGCCCCGCACAGCGGCGCCGTTGCCGGGCAGCCGCCGCCATGGGTTCGCTGCGGGAGCGCTGCGCCAGGGTGCGTGACGGGGCTGCTGCGGGGTGCGGCGGTGTCCCTGGGAAACGTGGCGTGCGGAGCAGAGCCCTTCCCGCCCCTCCAAGGAGCTCGGGCAGCTCCCGTGTGCCTCTGGTAATTGGTGAAGCTGCCGCGCGTTACCTCACTGAGTTCATGTGAAATGCTGGCGTCGGACGCCGTGTTAACTCAGGGCAGGTGCGATATTTACATAATGATTCTTTCAGCTCGGTGTTAATTACCGCAGCGGAAGCGCCCTGCTAATGAGGTAACTGCATGGCAGCTTCAAGGGGGGTGTGGGAGGGAAACAGGTGTAAAATAAGTTAGAGGACGGGCGGCATCAAAGTGTGCTCCGTCTAGCAGAGCGAAATGCCACAGCGTGGAGCTGTCGTGCCTCTCTGTTACAGGCTGTGGCTGCAGTTAAACAACTAAGTACCTGTTATCGTCCCGTGATAAAACAAGCAAGTGCAGCTAGAAAGCTGTCTGTGGCGCTTGCACTCGTTTCTGTCTCTTTGTGCTTTACTACAGTTTTGAGGCCATCTAGAAGGAGCAAACTCCGTGTGGTTTGATTCTAGAAATCTGTATTGTATCTCCTAAGTTTGGGCGGGGGTGGGGGGAACCTTTTAGAAGAAGAAAAATATATTTTAAATAATAAAAAAGACCAAAACGGACTACTCTTCGTCCCTCAGCTACCTTAATGGTAGTGGAATGCAGTTATTACAGAGGTGGGACTAAGCTTCAGTATGTATATTTTTTAATCATTTAGTTCACTCACTAAGTACTTGTTTTGTTTTTCCCATAGCAGTTATTTTAAGTAAAAAAACCTGCATCATATTTGTTGTTTTTAATGCAGATCGCTTTGTTTCTGCAGGTTTTTGAAATGTGTGATGAAGGTAACAAAGGCTATTTGAACAGAGAGGACTTTGAAGTTGCTGTAGTAATGTTGTTTGGTTATAAGCTCTCAGAGGTATGTGTTTTTTCTTCTCTTAAATTCTGAATATCCAGCTTATATAGATGCCTTGCTGTTAAGAATGCTATTTACTAAATGATCTGTGCTAACTGGGGTAGATTGGTCTAGAACTGGTGAACATAAACACCTACAGATTTTTGAAGTATTTTTTTTATCTAGGGAGATTATTTCAAAAGAATGTGATCAAACTTTTCTTGCTGAGAAGTTATTCTGTACACCCTGATGAGCAGAAGTATGCGTTGTGTTTCATATCTGTGTGTGACATATGAAAAAAGCGATATATTGGACTTGTTATTGATCAATATTCTAATGAATTCAATGAATTCTAAAGCTTTATGCAATTTCAGAAATTACATTCCTATTCTAGTAAGGTAAGTCATCTCAAAAGCAACATAAAGAATACACACAAAATTCAAAATGTCTGTGAGATTTTTCTCATAGTGTGACAGCACAAACTGGAGCGATACGTTATACTGTAAATCTAGTACAGAAATTATGATTCACCTTTCTTCTGCAGTTTGAGCATTCTTCTTCCCCAGGGACCACTTGGTGAATAATTTTATACTTTTTTCTTTCATACGAATTTTCAGAAAATAGCCTAAGACAATCATAGACAACTTCTTGTATATGATCAAATAATGTAAAAATCATATAAATATTTTATTTAACTTTGAAAGGAGTAATCTGTTACATTTCAGTTATGAACAAATGTTTCCCTCATGAACTAGAGTCAGATCTAAAAATAATGTAGGTTACTAAAGTGAGTCTTAATTGCTGACTTGATCTGCAAATTCTCAGTTTCCCCTTAGCTGTCTTCCTGTTTAAAAACTTGCTGTTCTTTTTTTACATTCCCTGAATGTTGTGGGGTTTTTTGTTTTGGTTTGTTTTTTTTTTTTTTTTTTTCCCAGTAGGTGTTCTGAAAGCACAATTAAGGCATTCAAACAAGAGCAGTTTCTGTGCATAAGTCACTGTTGGTTCCTTTTTGGGAAGAGAGTAGAAAAGGAGGACTCCTAGGAAGAAGGGAGATGTAGGTTTAGTCCTTTCTTCCTGGAAGGGAGCCATGTTACACCTGTTGTGTCTCTAGACAGTGCTGTGAACACCTGGCCATAGATTATTCTATCTGTGCAGCTGCATTAAAATTAATTGAAAACATTTGTTCCAGGAGTTACTCTGTCCTCTGATGATTTTGCTGTTTCCTTAAGTGGTCACAATTCTAGCAGCTGCTGCCCTTTACACAGCAATCACTTACTAAGATGAAATACTAAAAGCCCTGTGTAGGCAGATACTTCTCTTCATGGCTCTCTCTAACATACATTAACTATGTCTTATGGCACAGCCATCCCTTTTGCTTTTTCTTAGTGGCTAGGCATTGTAAGTGATCTCTTCAATGTTTTAGTGTGTTTTTGGTTGCTTTTATATAGTTTCAAAAAACATAATGCTTTTGGTACGCCAGATAGGGACTAAACGTAGAAGGTGTGGACCTAAAAATTGTTTGGTATCCAGCTCTTGAGTGTATTATTGTGCATTTTTCCATGTTGTCAAAAGTATTGAAATAAAGGATTACTATAAAAATCCTTGTATTTTTTTGGAGTCACTAAAAATAATGACACTTAGAGTACTTCTAACAGCTTTACAAGAAACTGGTAACAGTGGATGTATGTTACTTAAGTTATGGCAAAACCTTTTACTCAACTACCCAGCATGCTAACCTAATTTTTATTTCAGTAGGAGTGGCAATTATCTAGCATCATCAACTGTAATCAATTGGTTGACTGCTCTTTCAGTAATTTGTTGCTGTCTATTTTTGGTCGTGTTTTCATTTATTCCATAAATTAAAAGTTATGCTGACTTTCCCCACAAGATGTCACCAATGAACTCTACTGAAGGAAGTAGACCCTAAAAAATCGAATCTCATTCCTACTTACTTTTTTTCTAAATAATTTGTTGAAGTTTAACAGAACTCTTATTTACACATTGTTATTGTGTGTTTATTCAAAGAGATTCCAAACTTTTTGCTCTCAAAATTAGACCTTCTGAGACAGGTAGCTATGAATATATGAAAATGTATTCCCTAGAATATTTCAACTGATCTAAAGCACTGTCATATTTCAACACTCATTCAGCTAGTTAAATGCACGGTCAGACACTTTCAAATGAAAAGGTACTGCAGGAATAATAGTCATGAGAACATTTTGTTTTCTCAGCTGAAGTTTCATTCCTGGTACTACATGTTACACTTAGGTCTAAACAGGAGCATTCTCCACTTTGCCTAGGTGTTCAGCGGCCAAGAGGCATCCAGTCCCTTCCCTGACCTAACTCCATCCCTTCACATCAGGACACCTGTGGCTCAGCATTTGCTGCTGATCAAGATGCCAACAGCAGGGCACCTTAGCATCTGGAGTATGGAAGAGCAGTCTGAGCTCAGAGCTGCTTACAAATTCCAGCTGCTCTTTGGCACATCTTATTAAAGCATTCTAAAAAGAACTCTCTCATCTATTTGCCCAACTCAGTCTGAAAAAAGCTTTGCAGGCCAAATGGGACATGTAGACTTAGGTTAACTGGTCACAGCATGTTTGGCACGTCTGTTCTCCAGAATAGGCTGTACTCAGATTGCAGTAAAAGCTGCCAGCACCTTATCTCTTCCTGTGTGAAATGTTTCAGTGTTGCCAGTATGTGCAGTCTTGTATTCTAATAGCCTAGATGGAAGAGGGTGCATTCATGAACACTCAGTCATGCTAAAAAGCAATACAAATACAGCCCAAAAGAGACCACTCATTATATATATATATTTTTTTTTTAGATATACACACCCTTTTCTTTCCTTAAATTTTTCAAAGACCTTTGCCAGTAACCACTTTGTCAGCTCCAAATACTATTCTAGAAAGTCAGTATCCTCGTATTTATCAGGTCATTTGGCTTTTTGACTTTGTGCTGTTAGTGAATCTTGGCAACACACTAATCTGAATTTTGGTAACATGCTAATCGACATCTGTCATTCCTTTCTTTCTATCAGAAAAGTAGTGAGATAAGATCCTACTGAAAGACACTAAAGGATTTATATAATAAGAAAAATGAAAGAGGAATGAATTGGCTTCAGGATAAGTTTTCAAGCTGAATGATGCAAAGTTTTGGGTTGTTTTTTTTTTTCCATTTACTGCTTTAGTCTGATTTACCAAATGAATTTGATCAAAAATAGTTTTTAAGAAATACTTCAATCTGAATGCTGAATCAGAAAATTATTTCCTTGTTTAAAGGAAAAAAAATGTTGGAGGCTGACTCTCCAGAAATTTATTTTGCACATTACATCCTTTTTGTGTAGTTGAACTCTGGTCTGCATAAACTTAACCATGCCTGTTAAATTATATTTTGTTTAAGGTTAGGATCTTGATGAGGATTTTGTTAGGTTCATGTGTGCTTTTAGTTTACTTACCGAGGAAGAGCGTGTTTCTCTAAAATTAAAATCAAATCTTTTCTTGCTTAAATAGCACAGGTTAGGGTACTGTAGTATAATATGTACTATTATGAGATCAGTATTTAGTGAAGACACATTATTGACATAACATTGATATTTGGACCTCATACAGAGTTCAGATTGAGCACTTCTGTAGAAAACCGCTGTTGTGTCTCCTCTGTTCCAGGTGGAGGTGGATTCAATAATGTCTTCTGTGAGACCAGAAAATTCAGGTAATATGCAAACATCAATCAATCAATGATCTCTACTCCTTTTTCATTCATTAACTTATAAATAAATAAAATCTGAAGCCTGATCTCTAAAGAGTTTTGAGAAACTTGATGCAGATTAATGATAAATGAGCTGATCATAACTATTAAAGAGGATTATAGGATTTTATTGAGTTTTGGCATATTTCTAGTGCTTTTATGATAAATTTAGCTTGGAATTCACGTTTGAACTTTTTCTTGCTTCTCAGAGTAGCATTTCTTAATATTATACAGATCAGTGATAGAGAAAAGTAATTAGAAAATGTTGGTGTTCAAGCTGATAAGTGTTGAGAAAGATTTTCATTAAAAATGTTTTTTCTTTTGATACCATTTCACTGTTCATTTGGGCAAATACACGAGTCTTACAGCACGGTTCAATAAATATATCTGTCTGTAGCAACACCCACTTACCTACTTCTACTTGTTTTTGTTTTGTTTTTCCTCTTGTCCTCGACCTTATCAGTGTTGCCAGTACCACTGTTTCTGGGGCTGTGCGGTGAATTGTAGTAGAGAACTGATTCATGTGAAAAATAAAAATGTCAAAAATTTGGGTGTTTTTGTCATTAAGTTCCCCTTTCTCATTTGCCATATAATCCCACTTGTATCAGTGCATTTGAAGGGTATTGTAAAGGCTGTTTATTCTAACTGTGATGTCAAAGCCTATATTCATTAAGCCCTGCCCTTCAGAAGATTTTGCTTCCCCCCTCCCTCCTAAGATAAAGTCTGTGTGAAAATTAGTGAACGAATATATGGAGGTAGACTATGGATCTGTCAATATCTAGATGCTTTGTGTATTTTTTTTTAAGGTGACCTTTTTGTGTTGAGATACTTTTGCAACCCATTCAGTAGCTCATAGATTGCCAACTCTCACGATCAATGAAGAGGCGGCTCTCTATTGTAGGAGTCATTCCATAAAATGAAGAATGTATACTATAATTTTCTGGGCTCATACGTTCCTCTGAAATACCCTGAAAGAGAGAAAAATAAATAGATGGAAATCCTATATTGCTTTTTATGGTTTCATTTTCCTGTTTATCCAATTGAATGGAAAGCTGTTCATGCGGACAAGTTCAGTATGTTTTGGCAACCTCTGTTATTAAATAAATTGTGGACATAAAGAGCCTAGCACTTGAAATCAACATGTCTTTGTAATTCTGGAAATTGAGACTATAATAGTTCTTAATGTATGATTTTTCAAGAAGTGAGGAAAGAAACACCAGAAATCTGTAAGCTTGGAGTTTAAGATTTGAATTGAGACAGCAGGTGGAGCTGAAGGAGCTGTCCCTTTGAATCACTGCAGGAAGAATAGAATGTGAATGAATCAAAAGAAAGAGAAGTGCAGAGCTTTTGTTACGTTATTTGACAAACATTCACACCAGATACTGCCACCTTTTTAAGAAAACTCAGCTGTTAAAAAGGAGCATGAGGCGTATTTTTAACAGTCTTTCTCATGCTTTCTGAATTGATATGTGCTCTCTTTGCCAAAATAAAACGTGTCGGCTGAAATTTTTCTGTCAGAAATTTTGCATGTTTCATGAGAAGGCCTAAGGTTGTGGGGGTGTATTTTTGTTTCTTAATATTATGGTTTTATTTGATTTTATAATAAATGCTCAGTTAAAACAGGACTTGCAAACGAGATGTGGATTTTATTTCATTTCATTTTTCTATTCATTAAAAAGATAAGATAAATAAGGTAAATTCATTGGATTAATCACCAATTCATATTTAAGCTTAATTTTATTGTGAATCTCATAGGAATCTGTATCTGATTATTTGAGAGTTCTGTCCCTGCTGGGAATTATGCCAGATACATTGTTTATGCAGCATCTATGGATCTTTATCCTTGGCATGAAAGTTCTATTGACTTAGAAATGTCCACATTTCATTCCAATGCAAAGGAAGATGAGATAACAGATAACTTAGAAGGAAAAATAGAAATAAACTGATGCATTATTTTCAAGTATAGAAAATACATGAGAAAATTTAAAAGATAGTGAAATGTTTGTATGAGCAAACTTTGAAGACCTTTTTTTTCCTTTTTTGTTTGGTTTTTTTTTTTGCACTTTATATATAATACAAATGATTCCTAATTATTAGACAGTCATACAAGTTTTTAAGGAGGAAAATAAAACAGTTCTTTTTTCAGGAAGATTTATCTGAACTTCCAATTTTTCTAGGTATATTATTTGAAAAGTTTTTAAATCTCATGAGTGCAAAGAAATCTGCACAACTGTGCAGTGATGAAACAAGAGAAATATTCACAGCTTTTGACATGCAAGGTAAGTTTCTTCTCCTAAATATTTTGAGTGTTAATTCTTAAACAATAAGGTAAAGCAGAACACCTGAAGGAAATAAGAGATTAAAATGTTGTGTGTATGGGAACTGCTGAATCATGGCCTGAACCTCTGATTGATCGCCTGAGGTGAGCCATGAGTCAGCCATGGGAGCACAGGTGAGGGCAGTTCAGCTGTGCTGCTGGAAGGGGTGGAGCCTGGTTGCACCTCTCCTCGACCCATCTAAGATCTGACCACCAGTGGGGAAGGATCTCTTCTGGAGATCTACTCTGCTGGAGTTTCATAGCGAGCCCAGGATACGGTAAGCTCTCTATTCTCTTTTGGTATAATAACTGCTTAGCCAAACTCTCTGGTATATTTCATAATTATAACTTCTGTACATTCATTGATTATACAGTCACGAATGCTGTCACATGAAGTAAAACATTAACGAAGTAATAAAGACAGCAATGATATTATTATAAGTAAGTCGAAGGTAATAGACTGCAACATTCTATTTGGAAGCTCTAGTTGTAGTATGAGCTCCTACAAGGCAAATCTCTAAGCTATTCACCCTACCTGTTAACTCTCACTGCCTCAGATGCCCTGTCCCTGGAGACTTTTAAGGTAAGGCTGGATCAGGCCCTGACAACATGATCTGTCTGTGGTGTCCCTGTTTATTGCAGGGGAGTTGGACTAGATGGCCTTTAAAGGTCCATTCCAACTCCAGTGACTTCATCATTTTCAGTTACTTCTAGTCATGTGTCTCCACGCACTTATTTATGCCACATATTTTAGAGATTTCTGTCTTTGGTGGCTGTAGATATTTCTTTTACATCTTCATAGTAGATGAAGGAATGGAAACCAAAGTAATGTGAATTTTCTCATCTACTTTTTGTGAAGTAGATGTAGTGATTCTTTCTTGCTAGAAAACAAAGAGTAAAACAAGGACTATCTCCCACCACTCTGCTGGAAAAATTCATCAAGAACCTGTCTTTACATAGACATTAAGACAATCTTTTCTGATTTCTTCCTGCCCTGAGATAGGACTATGGCCCTTGAAATGAGTGAAAGTGAAACATATGGTAGATCAGATGTTGGGATGATCAGATAAGCATCCACTGCAGCTTTTTGCTCTGAACTAAAAGTAGCTTTTGAAGTGTTATTTTTAGTGAGTTATTTCAAAGGACTTAACTGTTTCAAGCACTGAGCTTTTGTTTGTCTTGCTATTTGCTGCCCGCCATCTGTGATAGCCTGGCTTGAAATGCTTTATTTTTCTCGCTGGCTCTGGAAGTGAATTCATAGCCTAAGTGATCAATTGATATCACACTGGTATGTTTCAGGATCTTCAATAGTATTAAACAAAGTTTTTTTTATGGAAGAAAGTTTTTCTGATATATAATGCTTATAGTGGCTAAGGTGTCAATGAAGATGACAGATTTGGAATGTAATTTCACATATTTTAGAATATATGTTTTCAAAATCTCGCAAGTCTGAAATTTTCAATTTAAAATGCCTACTTTTAAAATGAAAAAATTTAAATGAGACAGTTGTGGATGTTAGACTATTAAATAGAGGTCACAGAGGTGCAGAGGAACTGTCAGGATATATATATGCTCACTCCATATAACCATAGCCATTCTAAAATATTTTGCAGATAAAATAACTTAGTGTTTAATCATCTCAGAACTGTGAATTGAATAGCCCTATACAAACATAATTGTATGAGTAAGTTTTATAAACCTGTGTTCTTTTTCTCTTGTCTAATTGTGATTTAAAAGATAGAGGATTCTTGACTTTTGAAGACTTTAAGAAAACCTTCAATTCTGTTCTTCCAAAATTATCTGAAAGAATCATAATTGAAGCCTTCAGGTAAGACTAGTAGAGAAATCCTTATTCAGTCTGGATAGCAGTCTTTTCCTTGTATATTTCGGTTAATTGAAGTGATTATATTCTATTGTACAATTGAAGATATGAGCTTCAGCATGTTGTTGTGTTAATGCCTTTAATAATGAATGCAATATAGATAAACAATATGCATGTAAATAATATGAGCAACACATAGTAGAAAAATACATAAAATACATATAATACAATAATATTAAATACAGAAAGTAAACTGTTGACTGAACTGTTTCTCAGGAAGCCTGTTATTACTTACTCTTAAATATTCCTCCTGTAATCACAAAATCTTTATTCGTAAGCTTTAGAATTAAAATTAGTGCACTAGTGAGATCTTTCATAAGGTGAAATTTGCCTGCGGAGTGAGAGGATCAAATTTTGAGAGTGATTTATGGATCATTTGAAAAAAAAAATCAATTTCGTTTAGCAGCTGTAAGTAAATATTACTTCAAACCTATTTTGGAAAACAGTGTGTTCCAAACAATAAAACTTTCTTTTTTTTTTTGTGAAATGAATGACTTGTTTGGAAGTAGCTCAGCCATTGAAAGAGGTCCTTCAATTTTGGAGGCATGGCATTAGGTACCTTTTTTTTTTTTTTAAACTTACTCATGCATATCTGTTACTTTGTGTGTAGTTTTCAAGTATGTATTTGCATGATGAATGTTACCCTTTATTTGAAAAAAACATTAACAACCTCTATAGTCAACTGCAGTGCTTGGAAATTCATCACTTTGCGAGGGCTGAATGATTTACTTCATTTGGTAGGGCACATATAAACAAGTATCTTCATATTACTCATTAATAACAAAAACAAAGTCATATTGCATCATATAATAAGGAATGAGATTGTAGGCAGTTCAAGCCTGAACTTTATAAGCATGCAATAGATTAAGTGGAAATAATCTCTAAGGGATGAGGTATATTTTCTTGAAAACCAAGTGTTTCTGCTATCACTTTTTGGTACACTGCCAAGAAATGAATAGACTTGAGTGCCTACTTTTATGAAGGCCCTAATAACCAATATTTCTGTGAAGTGATTAGAAACTTTCTTGAATATTAAGGCTCTTTATATAAGAAATTTAAATGTAGTTATTGTTAATGCTGTCGTGTTTAATATATTCTTTTCTTTATTTCTCTTATGTGAAGAATTGTCAAATAAATTCAGACATAGCTTCATATTGCAATATAGCTTTGAATGTAGCTGTTTATTTATAAAACTTTCACTTTAATGGGCAAGCTGTCTACAAGGCACGTTAGCTACTGATGGAAGGTTCCATGCATTATTTTCCCATACTTTAAATGAAATGAAACTTTATAAATTAAGTCTGTGTCATAAGGGTTTAAAGGAAACGGGAAAGAAGTTAAAGATGTGTAGTACTTAACTTCTCCCCTTACCATACAGAGCAGGGAATTAATTTCTCCTAGGGTGTGATTCTCAACATACACTTTTTCATAAAAATGAAAGCAGGGGTATTTTAGCTGTGCAAGACTCAGGGAGGGGAGAACATCAGTAACACTTGGTACTAAAGAAGAACCACCCCACTGAAGTTGTTCAGGTCAAGTAAATTTGATTTATAGATATCCAAAATGCTCATAATGAGAAATCCATACATCTTATACTGATTTTAACGAGTGTAAGGCTTGAAAATGAAATGCTTGTATTTATCATTCATGTACATTCATGAATACTAAAGCAGTCTTAAAACTTCTTTATATAATATAATAAAGAGCTAAAGAATAATGGATTGTTTTCCTATCTTACCTGTTTAACCGTTAATTTGAAATCTTGTTATGGCTAAAAGGAGACCAGATACATAAAGCCAAATTCTGTTGTTAATAAATTGAAATCTTAGCAGTCTAGTCAAAGAAAAATTACTAATACAAATCTAAAGCTTACATAAAAATAAAATACAGAATACTGTATTAAAGAGAAGTCTCAATAATAAAGTTAAATACATCACACACCCTTCGTAATGTCTACTCCTTTCTGGTGTTATTCCAAGTCTTTCACTACCCCTCTCATGTCCTGTTGTGACAGGTTCCAGGTGGGCAGGGTTGGGTGAATTGCCATTATCCTGTCTTGAGGAGTTTGGAATTCATGTGGATGGATTCTTTTCTCTTGCTCTTATCATCCAGTCATTTCAACACATCTACTGACGTACTTTATGCATTTCCCTTCTCTTCATTTGTCTGCAAACCCATGTTGTATTCAAATTTATTACATGTGGCACATATTATGTTTTAGATACTTGTTCTTTGCTCTCTTTATCCATAGTGCTGGATTTGTACAGTCCTCTGACTGCATTTCTCTGACTCTTGGTGAGTTGTTTGTAGTCATGGTCCTCCAGTGTTAGCCTCTGCCCTGCGTCTTAACGTTCCATGCTGTGCTCTTCTGCTGTGAGTAGTGTGTCTTATTTTGGAAGGTCTCTGCTGTGAAGCTGGGTTGGTATTTCTCTACACCATTATCGTAAACTTATGAATATTTAATTTTACATAGTTTTAAATAGACTGAAGTAACAAGAATTTATTCTATGTTTGTGCTGTATAAACACAAGAACAACAAATTAGGTATACTATCCTGACCCTTAAAAGAACTGATGTTAGAGACAAAGCAAGTAGAAAGCTTCAAGCAGGACAGGCAAACTCGGACAATGTCAGAAGAGTTTCAGTTTTCAGGCTTTGTGAACTCAATACATGAGTTTGTGACCTGTTATGTGCTGTATTTATTAGAATGCTGGGCTATGAAACACAGTTACTGCCTCTGCTTTACTTTAACGCTGTGTAATGTTAAAAGATGTAGTGAATTAGTATGACTTGGTAATCGAGCTTCAGGTTGGGATGTTAAGTGCTCTATTTTATAAAATACAAAAGATACTTCAATTCAGTAGTGTTTCTAAATATAGTAAGTGGCTTTGGTTATTGGTGTTTTTTTTTTTTAAACTGGAATGGGAATAGGCAAAATATATTTTCATCTCTTACTGTAAAATATTTAATATAGGCATTCTTTCTCCTGATGGATTGTTTTCTTACAAATTTCAGTAGTATACTGCAATTGTTGCTGAAGTTTTACAAAATGTAGGTGAAATTCAGTTTATCTCGATTTTATTAACTGACTGTAATCTTGCATCAATTTTAAATTAACAGTA
The DNA here is from genome assembly GCF_019232065.1 of Centrocercus urophasianus. Taxonomy (NCBI): domain Eukaryota; kingdom Metazoa; phylum Chordata; class Aves; order Galliformes; family Phasianidae; genus Centrocercus; species Centrocercus urophasianus. Next base: position 36,866,177 of record NW_024884586.1, on the reverse strand, counting down.
GTGTCATGTTTCTTGGTTTTGAGCTGATACTGCATTTCTATGGACTTAATTCTTGCGTGCCCAGTATTCACTTCATTAAAGTGCCATTGTGCAGTGAAAGCTCAACATTCTTTGAGCTGCAGAACAACCTGCGAAGGTAAATGATGTGGTGATATGGGATGATATGTTCTTTCATAGTGGGGCTCTTTTTGATGCTTAACAGAGAAAATAATTTCTTTATAATAACACTGTTGTTGTGCATTTAGCAGTGTTGATATGAAATGTGACACATTCTTTGAAGTAATAATTTGTGATAAATTACTGTCTGCAAGTGAGCATGTTGTCTTTAAAAGTAGATTCAAATTCTAGAAAACATTTAAGTAATGTTAGTATGAATTAGAATTATACAATATTATTAATTGAAACTGGTAAGAAAATATTTGTCTTAGTTTTGTCATCTGTTTAGAGAAAATAGGTGTTTGCATGGTAAATCCTGACTATGATAATGGAAATAGTAACAGAAATGAGCTGAAAACCAATTGCATGTGAATGTGAGTGAGTCCCTAAAAGATGAAAAATGTTCTAAAGCCCAAAAATGGGCAGAAAAGTCTCATTCAGTTTTTAAAGCTAACGAGCATAAATCAGATCTAAAGGAAGAAATGAAGGCATTCATGATCAACGTTTTACACTGCTGTATTCTTAGATTGATAGGATGACTGACACTGGGGGTATACTAGTATTCTTATATGCATTGGTACTTTCCATACAAAAAAATGACCTAATTGTGTTTTTCTTTCATGTAATTATCTAATAATGAAAAAAATAACCTGGTTTTCAGAGCAACCCCATGGAGGAAATCTTATGCTCTTTTATGCAAGTTTGATTTATAGACACATACTGCAGAGCACAGTGAATATGAAACATTCATTTTCCTATGGCTAGTTGCCATGGAAACATAGTACACAGTACAATGTCATTCCAGCTCTGGTGATGCCTGCAGTAGTTTATTCCTTTGTTGTTCTTGTTTCTTAAGCAACTGTCTTGCAGCCTTTCATATTATCACACATTACCTATACGCGTCTTTTTTCTTTACCTCTTGAGAGCCATCTCTACTAGAAAGGAAATTTTTTGGTCTACCCATGCATATCTGTATGCAGACTTCTTTTTTTTTTTCAATTAATTGGTTAAAAGCTTGTTCCATACCCACTACTAATTAACAGTTGCTTTAGAACTTGTAAAAGAAGATGGTAAGCTAGATTGAAGATCGCGGTGTAAAAGGCCTGACTCTGCATCTACATAGTCTTTTATCGGGGAGTGGAGTTAAGACGACTTTTCTATAATCAGTATGTGATTCCAGGGAGACATGAAGTAAGAGTAAGCCAGCATATTCTTGCCTGTCCTTTGTTGGTGCTTGTGGAGTGAAGGCAATTCAACAGCTGTCATAAAGAGCAGAATCTGAAAGGGAAAAAAATAATCGGAAGATGTCTTGTATCTGATTCAGAAGAACAGAGCTTAACGGATAAGACCTAATATTTATAACAGCACAGCAGTAGTGTGTGTTTGTGTGCAGAAATTCCACTTCATAAGTAACTAGTAGAAAGAAAGGAAATGCTCATCTCAGGAGGGAGAGTTAATTTATACAAAGCAATTCATTTAATTATTTCTCTCAAGAATTTTTCTTGGACTATATTCAATATGCATGTCTGCGTTATAGAGTTTCTCCTTAACAGGATGCAAAAGTCTGCTTTTCCAAAACTATATTTCTGAGTGGGCTAACTAAAGCAGAAGTGACCTTAAAAGTTGATATGTATTTTGCGTAATTATTAATGTTTTTCCATTTGTATTCCTATCTATAAACATCTGAAAAAATAGTTCTGTAATGCTAGTTGAACCTGGCCAGCAGCTAAGCACCCACTCCATGGTTCGAGTGCTCCCCTGGCAGTGGGATGGGATAGAGAATTAGAGGAGCAAAACTGAAAAAGCTTGTTGGTTGAGATAGACATTTTAACGAGTGAAACAAAGCTATGCCTGCAAGCAGAGCAAAATAAGGCATTAATTCACTGCTTTCTACCAGCAGGCACATTGAAAGTAGGGCCTCAGAGTACCATGTGGCACAGAACATCCCTTTGGTCATTTTCAGTCAGCTGTGTCCTCTCCCAGCTTCTTGCCCACCTCCAGACTTCACACAAGGCTGGCAGAGTGGGGAAAAAGGAAGTCTGGCTGCTGTACAAGCACTGCTCAGCAGTTATATTCATGGGATTGCAACTTATTAAAATGTACTAATACCACAGTGAGTGCTTAGCTGGTCATATCCTCAGGGCTCTGTTTTTAGACAGTTTCTTTCAAACAGGATAAAGCTGTGACATGTAATTAAAAATATTAAAGTATGTCAGCTATAAAATAGACCAAATTCACAATGTGAAAGACTTTTTTATGAATAACGACTGAGATAATAGCGGTACAGGTATCTTTTGCCTCACCTGCTAACGCGCCTCAACTGTGAAACAGTTTTTAGCAGTAGCTTGTATTTATTCAATTTGCTGATTATTTTTAATTGCATTGGATGATAGAAACCCTCAAAAAGACTGACCCTTCCAAACTCATTTCAGATAAACTACTGAATCACCATTAGATTAGAGAAATTCTTGTTAATTTTCAAGCACTTCTAGCCTATAGGCAAAAATGTTCCTTCAGCTCTGAGTGTGCTTTTTATTAAATGTAGATTTTTCTCCAGAGGTAAGAATAAAAGATTTTTACCAAAATAAATGGCATTTTTTATTTCAAGTATGCTGACAGACTGAAACACAGGTGGTTTTTTTTCTTTTTAACTTTAACCAGTAGTAGGTAATGAAAGCAACAACAGATTTGCAGCAAGAAAGTGTTTGCGAAGTCTGGGGTCCCTTTATGGTAGAAAAAACTGTGACGGAATTCTGCAGCATGAAAATGCTGCAGTGTCAAAATGTTAGCTAGTTTTCTTTGGCTTTAGATGTTCTTTTTCTTGCTGCATGTTGAGAAAGCTAATCAACATCAGAATTGCTGCATAGTTGAAAAGTTTTTGTGTAGTTACATGATGACAGAACTTAATAGCAAGAAATCTGAAGTCTGCTTGTTTTCGATGTAACAGGCTGAATTATATTTTGATTTAGTAAATGCTAACGTGTTAATTGATGGTACTTACAATGTATTAAGTAATTGCAGTGTGACTCTTTATTTAATCTTCACTATTGTGTTTAAATTAACAATAAAATTAATATTTTAATAATTACTATTAAATAATTAAACACTATTAATTTAATATTGATAAAAACAAAATAGCATTGAAATAGCTCTTAGCAATCCCTGTATTTCTAAATTTGGCTAGGTTGTAATAGTCTTCATGATCAAGCTTTGTAAGAAGTTGTGATTTTTTTAAAAACTAATTTCTTATAAAACTTCTATTTTAATGCATGTCCTCTCACTGATACCTTTTGAGCCTACAGGCTGGTTTCAGCAAAATATCAAAGCTGAGATCAAAGAAATAATAGGATTTTTCTGAATTTCATAAAAATAGAGGAACAAATAGGAAGAGAGAGATGCTACAGGTGCCCCCAATAAAGCAGAGGGCCATTACATGAGCTATTGAATTTTAAGAAACAGCAGAGCAAACATGGAAGGAAGACCCTATGAAACCTAACTGCGGAGATTTAAACAAAGATTCCACAATAGACTCTGAAGTCAGTCAATCATAAGATGCAAATTATGGGAGATCAGGCATTATTGTTTCTACCATTCACAGAATTATTTGTTTATGCAGATTCATTTCTATTGTATTTGGTTTTTGTATCATTTCCCTCATGAGTTTGAAAAATATTATGCTCTAAATAGTGACTAAATTTAAGGTGGTTTCTTGATGTTTAAAATTTATCCACTGAGTTTTTTCAACTTATGTATAAAGTAAGATTGATTAAAACTGATTATCACCTTTTACTTATGGAATCCTAGAAAAAAGATTATAGATAACGCTAAACCTGTGCTCTGTCTTGTGTTTTGGTGGATTAATAATGTTACAGAAAATGATTCTTCATAATTGAAAATGATTCAATCAGTAAAAAGGCCCCAGCATAGCGCAAGAATGTACCATGGTATAGAGTAATATATACCAGTTTGTATGGGAACTGCTGAATTGTGGCCTGAACCTCTGATTGATCACCTGAGGTGAGCCATGAGTCAGCCGCAGGAGCACAGGTGAAGGCAATTCCCCTGTGCTGCCAGAAGTGGTGGAGCCTGGTGCCACCTCTCCTAGACCCATTTAAGAGCTGGCTGCCAGTGGGGAAGGATCTCTTCTGGAGATCCGCTCTGCTGGAGTTTTGTAAGTGAGCCCAGGGTAGGGGTAAGCTTTCTGTCTATTCTCTTTTGTTATCATAATCTGCTTTGCCTAACTCTCTTGTTTATTTTGTAATCATAACATCTTAATATTCATTGATTATACACAGTTGCTTCAGGGGAAATTGTCTGAATCTGGGGGGGAAAAAATCTTCACTGTGAGGAGTTATGTCTATAATAAGTTCCACAGAAGTTAGTAGAATCTCCTTTCTTCCAACACTGGAAATATTCAATGGTCAGCTTCACAGGGCCACGGATAGCTTAATCTAAGGCCCCACTTTCAAAATTATGTTGGACCAGATGGTTTTATGCTTCTAAGATTTCTATTACAACACAACAAACCCGGAAGTCATAGTAGCACTTGAGAGACTGAGTTAGGCACTAGGGTCACATTCTGAGTATACAATACTCTGAGTACTGTTTTTTTCACAGAGATTTTGTAATTTTTACTGAACAAATGTAATACTTACATGAAATAATAGATTCCAAAACCTGAGTTCTCTTCATCTTAAATAAATGAGGTCTGTTTTTCTAGGTGACAAAAATATTTCAAGCATCTAACACCCCACAGTCTTAAGAACTATGGCATGCATGGAGATGTGAAACTGATTATCTTTATGGTTTGGGGAATGATCGTAAGACTCAGAAATGTGCTCACCTGTTGTAGAGCACAAACTGAAATGGTAGAGTTGGATTACTGCTGTTGTGTAGTTCAGTAGTTGGCATCAAGCCTGAGTACATGTTGGATAAAATGTGTCCTGTGCTAAAGAGATAATGATAGTGGGGGTTTTTTCTGCCAGGAAACACTCATCTCATGTGACTGTCTGGTGATTGAATATGGCTAAGATAATGCTTGAGAGCGCTTCACTGATTTTTGCTGCAGATAAAAATTCATTGATAATTTGAATTAACAAATGTTGTTAGCTTTATCACCAGTTCTTCTAATGATCTCTTTCTGTGTTTTTGAGGTCTTTATGCCTTTCCTAACTTTTTCACTTACAAGGATGGTGCATCTAAATATAAGAATGAGCATATGTGGCTTTCACGCAAAACTTCAGTGTCATTGCCAGTGAGCTGGTACTCCATAAAAGCTTTATTCAATTCATTGGTTCAGTAGAGTCATGAGGGTTCGGTTTCCTCCCATTGAGAACAGTTTTTAGATATTCCCAGTAAAATGATAGTCAGTCAGAAGCCTTTGTTAATAATCATCCTTGAAAACATCCTCACAGTGATTACCTGCTGCATAACCTGGAGAAACATATCCTCTTGTGATTTTTGCTTGAAAAGAGCTTTTTGTGAAAAGGCCTTCATTGCCCCTTTTCCTTCTCTCAAATCTGATCAGAAATCACAACTTATGTTTTCTCAATGCCGTGTTTCTGTTCTGTAGCAGTAATACAGAAGGTAATGGATTCACACTAAATTCTTTTCCTTTGCAAAAAAAGTGACTTTTTATTCTATTGGTAACTAATTCATAGAATACTAAGTCCTATAATTTCTAATCTTTCATTCCATCTCACCCTATCCTTATTATTTCACTGCTTTTTTCCCCTATTTTTCTTTCTTTGTCTATGTTGATTAGTAAGAAGATATAGGGGGGAAATAATGATGTTATTGGTTAAAGTGCTTTGTAATTACTATTTTGAACACAATGATGACCACCGTAATAGGCAAGGAGGTGGGGGAGGTAGACGTCTATTTGTCAAACATTCTATTGTTATTCTCATGTTTCCTTAGAATGACAATCTTTTTCTCTAGGAATTTTCTCATACTGCTTAGGAGCTTTTCACTAATATAGGCCGCTACAGTTTTCCGTATAAAACTCACAGATGCATTTCAACTATGAACTATCCCAATCCAGGTTCCGAACCTTTGAATTGTACAACTGTAATTTCAACCTTCGCATTGAATGCAGACTCTTCTAACTGAATTATTTTAGGTTTTTTCACAGCCTAGCTAAGGCTATTGAATTTTAGAGTTTCCAAATCTGTCATAATGTGATGCGTCATCTCAGTAACCTGATGTGACATCTTTTCATTATTATGTATGGCTGGATTCAGCCTGACAGTTACTAACAAGAAAAAAATGAGCACAAACTCCTTTTGTCAAAATATGATGTACCATCAATGCACTATGTCCTGTGTTAGGTCTACCTGGCATGACATAATCTCTCTACCTTGATATGGGAAATACCATACCAATACCATGGTAACACCCTGTATGAGTTTTACCAGAGAATTCAATCTACTCCCAATCCTTACATATGCTTAGCAAATATTGAACTTTGAAAAATACTTTTGACAGTTTAGAAAATGCTTCTTCCTAATTCAGGATTTTTTTTTCTCCAAGTTAATAATCTTGTGCCAGTAGGCTTTAGAGCCTTGAAGCACATTCCTGATCCAGGTTGTTGGTGGCTCAGAGGAGGGATTTCCTCCCGTTTTCCTTGCACAATTCAAGATCTCTTCTGACAATCATCAACTCTTTGTATTTAATTAGGGTGCTATTCTTTTCCCTTGTGAAATCTTATATACCAGTTAAATTGCTGTGTTTACAAAATTTGATTAAATGTTTAGATCTTAAAGGAAGTATAAATTAATTGGTTTGGAAACTGAAAACCAATTTCAGTAAGACTAAAATTTTGCAGGGCTATATTTCAATTACTTGTTTCAGTTACTTGATTGACAACCTACTGACTGTTGTCAGAATTAAGTAGGTAGAAGGCATCGAAGTATGTGTTCAACAATGTATTGCTTACAAAGATCCTCCTTTAGAGCCCACTGGGAGCAGCGCTGCGGCGTTGTGCGTCAGCTGGGCAGTGACCAGGTGAGCTGGGTTGGTGCTGGCTGGGTGCTGGGAGGTGTCTGAGCAGAAAAGCTGGGCTGGGGAGGAGTTCCCAGCTCCAGCGGCGCCCCTCAGCACGGCTGTTTGCAGGGGAAATGGTTCTTGTGGAGATTCCATCCCACGTTTCAGTGAGGATGATGAGAGGTCCTTCCTCCCCTGGAAAATTGCTTACGAAGTGAGGTTCGTATTTCTTATATTTCAAAAGCTATGGGAACAAATTCAAGTCTTCCTCACTGGGTAAACACATCACTCCGTGATGTCAAATAGGCTGCAGAAGTGGGTAAAGAGATTATTTCAATCCTTCTTGAAGTCTTACTTTCCAGGTGAGTTATGAGTTTGCTGAAAGTAAGCCATGAATGAAGCCAAAGAATGCAGTTTTATCTTGTGTTGGGGTTTTATTTTATCTTTTCCTAGTCACCTGGTGCTATGCCTGCTGTGTTCTATGTGCATGTCTAGTTATAAACTTCTAGTGTTGTTAACATCTTTTAAATCAAAGAATTTTAGGAAATGAGTGAATGAAGAATGCTTGTTCTCTTGATTGATAGTTTTGATTAATCTCATCTACTGTTGCTGACAGTATCTCTTGATTCTTCTAATAAATAGAAGGTGTTTGTCTCTCGTATCTAAATAGTAGACTTGACAGAAGGTTCTCTTCTTCTTTCTGTGCCTCTTTACCTACTGTTATTTTCCCCATGAGTAACACAAGCATGGTACATGCAGCACAGTGCCAAATGCAATGTTGGTTCTTTACCTATGGAAGCAAACATAAATACTTAATGGCAGTCTTCTATTTATACATAAACATACATAACATACTGTGACTGGAATTTTTCAGCGTGACTGTTATTCCAGTAGAAGAACCTAATAAATTGTTTCTTACAATAATTCTGTATTGGTAAATGAATAATTCTGGGGGGAAAAAACAAACAAACAAAAAGCCAGAAACATTATAGAATAATTAAAAAGGCATTTCAAAATTTTATTTGGAAGAATTTTATCAACTATTTCCTCTATTTCTTATGTTTTCTTGTGTCGGAATGTTAATAATTCTTTAAGCTAACTTTTTCATCCAGACAAACTGTGCTTCAAAAATGCAGTCTGATCTGGGGCCATATAGTGGAAAAGGTCAATAAGGAGTCACTGATGCATTTAATTAACAAGACTGTAGTTAACTAACTTGTTCTCCTGCCTTCGCCTAAGTATTGTTCTTTTTCCTGTAGATTGATTTTTAGTTAATGTGTATTATACTTATTTTCACATGCATATATAGCACAGCTGCTGTTGTACAGGCTCATTTCTCAATTGTTCATGCTTTAAATCCTGACTGTTCTGACTGGAAGCTTTTCATAGACAGCCCCTTCTGGGAGTCAAGTTCTTTGCATTTGCACATGTCCTTCATTTAGAGGAAAGTAAACAATGATCATGCCTCACATATACACATAAAGATATCAGAACTGGGTAGAGTTCTTAGTGACTAGCTTCTAATGCCAAGTCACTGGTGTTCAGAAATCACAGATTTCCCTAACCAGTGTTGGTAGTTAGAATATAAGTATGGAAAATGTTCTCCATATAGGTTTTAAAAAATTGAATACTTTTGTCCTTTATATTGTTTTATTTGTTGCTGACCATAAAGATACAGATTCTGTGATCTGGTCGCCTTGTTTGCAAGGCTGGTGCTGCCTGTGGCTCCTGATGGTGTAGGACTTTGGCTTTTTTTATGCAGGGCCTGCTTTGCAGGCAGCAGCAGTGAAGGAATGTACATATGTAAATGATTATAGATAAATACATTTTTAATTAAAAAGACAGCAAAATTTACACCTGTACTTTATAAATAAGTGCCAGAAGCCTGACATGTAAATGAGATGGGGAAAGTAGAATGCTTTACTTTAAACCAAGTTTGACATTAAATATTTACTGAAAAATTTGGGGAATGGAGAGCAATTGATCTAACACTGGAATAGAATGAATCGTGCTGATGGTATAATGAATGGCGTTATATACTAAAGAAAGTGTTAGCAGAAATTGTTATGTTGCTACAACTCAATCTTTCCTCCCTTCTTCTGCACCCCTTTTAAACATATGGGGTTTGGTAAAGGGCTAAGAAAGAAGCAAGGTTTTTGGATTCAACAGGAAAACTATATAGAAATAAAGCTTCTTCAGTGCTCAAACATACTTCTGGCTGAAGAGGGCACACTGTTGCACAGTTCAATTCAAAGTTAATCAAAGGCCTTTTGAAGGGCCTATCTGTATGCTAGCAAGTAGAATAAATATTTAATAACAAGAATTGCTGAAGCAAATTGCAGAATACTGCCTACTCTGGAGTCTGCAGGCACGTTGATTCCTCATTCCACATTGTGACTTCTGACCAATGCTACCTCTGTTTTTTGTTTCTTCATATACTGCTTTGGTTACAATTATATAGCTTCAATTGATTGTGATGTATACTGCCTCTTAGCCAAACACAGAGGAGACTGTGCAAGAAAAAGGAAGAGGTGGAGGGGTATGGAGATTGGAAATGTTGTAAAAAGAAAAATTGCTGGAGAATCTGGCTGTTACGATAGATACAGGAAATCTGTAGAAGGCTAGAATGCAGAATTTCTCTGTACATTAAGCGTCTTGTTTCTTCTCTAAGAGTTTTGTTTTTAGAAGGGAAAAAATTGCTTTGATGCTAATAGTATCTATTATTTAGCAAGACTAAATTCTCTGGGTTCTGTTAGCCACTTCTTAGCCTACCATAACCCTGTGGGTTTTTTTGGGTATTCCACGACTGGAAACATGACAGATGGTTGAATTTCTTTTATATTCTGTATTCGTTTATAACCAAGATGTTGATTTTTTTTTTAATATGAATTCTTACAAGTAGACACCTGTAATGTCCATATATACTCTTAAAAATCTTTCAGAAAAAAAGTTCAGTAAAGTCAACCTGTTGGCTATTCTGTATAGCTTTCAAGAAACAGTTACAGGATCAAAGCTTTCCATTCCTAATCCTTGGTTTAATTGGTTTATCAAAGATATTCTGCTTTTTAAGTCCCATGTTAGCTTCTTCTTCACAACTGTATCTAACTTACACTTTATTTATCTCCAGGACCCTGTCATGTTTATGAAAACAGGAGAAACTTACATTAACTTATGTGGTCTTTTGCCCTTCTAGTAGGTCCATTCCTGGTAGCCTTTATCCTATTTTTGATTTCATACCTCTGCATAAGTTATTAATGCCTTTTTTATTATGCAATGATTTCTTTATCAACAGTTTTCAGTTTTTGTAGTGATAAAAATGAGAAATCATTCTATATTGGCTGTTTGGGAATTATATTAAGAATTGTACAGGTATTTTTAGTCAACTTGCTCTTAACAAGCATAAAAGAATGTGGAAACCAGTAAAATTGAGTGGGATAAAGTATTGAAAAAGAATGACACAAATAGGAAGTAGAATGTGTTAAAAGATAAATGAATGTATGTCTTAATGTTATGCATGTTGCTTAGCGACTAGCAGTAAAAATGTGGATGAACAAGTAAGTACAAAAAGTAATTAAAGGAAAGAGGCATATGCATGACATGGTACAGTATAATAATTAGGAATGCAAAAAAAAAAGATGAGAAAGCAAAGATGGAGAAAGAACAGATTTAAAGAATGTTAGGATTAATATTAAAGTTCCTTTATTGTCTGGTGACTATTTTTCCCCACGACAATAGCTGAAAAAAAAAAAAAAAATAGGCAGCAACTTTATCTGTTAGTTCCCTAATATAAATTTCCATAAGGAAACAAGATTTTCCCAATGTGAATACTGTAAAGAAAAATGTGGGGAAAAAAGACAACTAAAATATAAATAATAAAACTTATGTACAATGTAGAATTAACATAAATTTTTAATTATTTCAAATGAGCATCTGCTGTAGTACCATTCTCTTGCAGCCGGAATCCTGTTTGCCCAAAGATTCTACTTCTGACTCAGTTCTCAAAAGTGTGTTGATATTGCTTTTAAGGGTTAATTTCCTAGTGCTTAGATAAGATTCCTTGTAATACAGTTTTGCACTTGTGGCTTCAAATATGATTTTGAATTTCTTTTTCCTCTGGACTAATGATTTAGAAAGCTATGCTATAGGTGCCTAACACACAGATCACTGAATATATTTATAATGATTGTCTTGTATGAGTAATGAAATGATCTCTGATTTTTATACATGCCAAACGTTGTTGCACACTCTTCTGTGAATTGTTGTGCTGTTTGTGCCTCAGTTTCCTCATGACAAAATGATATTCCTCAGCAGCCACACTGAGTGCTTCCGTATCGTAATCATTAATGCTTTTACAAAGTTTACTATTTGTATATAATGAATTGCTGCAAAATACTGCATTATACGTCTGTTATTACATGAGGTTGGTAGAGCCCTGGAACAGGCTGCCTGGGGAGATTGTGGAGTCTTATTCTCTGGAGATATTCAGAACTCACCTAGACATTGTCCTGTGCAACCTCATTTTGGGAATCTGTATTTAGCAGGGGATTGGACTAGATGATATCCCAAAGTCCCATCCAATCCCTGTGATGCTGGTATTCTCTGAATTTTATTTTTATGAAGTACCTAATGAGTTATTTAAAAAAATACACTACTAAGCAGAAGAAATCAGTCTGAATTAAGTTCTGTCCTGTTGCTCAGCTGTAGTTTTATAAATTTGTTATGACTGATAATTGAACAATGACTTGAATCAAAGGTATGGTATAACAAGGTGCTGAAATCTAAAGTTTATAGGAAGGACTCTGATGTACTCTTTTGGAAATTTGCACCAAGAAATAGAGAATAATTTGGAATCTCAAGAATCTTGAGATGCAATATTCCCTAATCCCAGCAGGATTTTAGAACATCATTAGCATGCTCCAATTCCTCATACAAGGATAAGTTGTTGATGTATTTAAATATATATGTATACATATTTTGTTAAGAAGCTGTAAATTCAAACTAATCATAATTTATTTGAATGCTATTACCTTCGCTTGATTTAAAACCTCTAAAACTATGTTTATAAAATTTATTATAAAAGAATATTATGGCTGCAGAATCAAAGGTGCACGTGCTGTGTGGTTGTGTTTGAGACGCTTTGAGATCATATGTTTTGTAACAGACTTTAGTTATGCCATCACACATTGCTCTCCTTTCTGTTTTCAAGGAAGAATTCCTGTTTCATGGCTTCATTCAGAATCATCAAGTGAAACCGATTAATGTGCATCTGTTCAGTAGTTGTTTTATCCTTATTTTGAGTGTGAGGCTTTATTCCTTGTTCAGTCCATTCTGTATACAAAGTATACTGTCGGCAAAATCAATGTGTGATTAATCAAGCTGTAAGCTGTTTTCATGTTACAATATCTTTAAGTCTTACCCCACCAATAAGTACTGGGATTTCCAGACTAATAGGCTGTGAAAAGCATATCTTCTATAAAAACAAAAAACCAACTATGACAGAAACTTGGTGACAAGCAAAAGGTATGCAGGTTAACATGTATTTTTGAAGATATGTAATAGGTATATATTCAAGTATAAATTTGCAGGAAAATCCCATTGTTAACTTGGGAAGCCATATAAAATCTTCATCACAGGTTGCATGTGGAGTTTATTTACTTGATAGTTTCTAGTTCTAGTTCCAGTGGTGTTTGCCTTTACCTCACTGTCTGTCTTGACCTTAGCAGGGTCATGATGAGCAGCAACATACAGTTCTCTAGAGTACTGACATATAGGAAATTCTCTGGATAGTTAGAATGTAACATATTTAAGTGTGAAGATATTTATTTAAGCAAAACAGTTTTATATTAAACTTAGTTATACAATTTTGTATTACTAATGCTGAAACAAAAATCTGCTTTAACTAAAACCAGCGATAAGCAGTGTATTACTATACCAAGCTAAGTTGGCCACTATTCTTTAAGAACTCTATGTAAAAACAAATGCCCTCCTAAAAACAATGAAGAAATCAATCTACTGCTGTTTGCCAGAACACAATATTACCTAAAACCAAAAGAAAACTTTGTTAGTAGTAATACTGCTTGCTTTCTTTCCTCAGTTTTCATGTTGTTTGCATAGCTATTGGTGATTTCACTTGTGTGATAACGTCAGTTCCTGCAATCCTGTTTGTAAATGCCTACAAAAATCTTTGCTATCCCTTTATACATGAAACACCAATTCTGTAAGCCTATCAAGAACAGGCCAGCAATGCTAAGGTTTTTCTTCTTTTCTACAGTAGAAGCAAAAGAGTAAAAAAAAAAAAAAAAAAAAAAAAAAAACAAAAAACCAACCCCCCCAAAAAAAACAAATTGGAGAAGGTCTAGGACCTTCTGATCACAATCACTAATTGATGGAGAGAAAGGAAACATTTAAGTTTTATTCAGTGTGTATCAGTATTCTAACAAGAATGTGAACATATAATTCTTCAAGACTTCTGCAAGGGGCCAAAAATAAGTAATAAGTGTCTTTGCTCTGTTACTGCTTCTGCTTGGTCCTCTTGAAGATGTGGTATCAGTATCAATTTCCTTCACATTTTATAATTGGTCCCTATGTGGAAAATCAATTACTTCATATGTGATAACATACTTTGTATGCTCTGAAGTAGAAGTGTAAAGAACTTCTATTCTTACAAGATGTAGGTCTGCCTTGATTCAGCAGCAGTGAAATAAACAAAATGAATGCTTTAATTAATCTGACTTGCAGAGTACTTGAAACAATGAACTCTGTATATAAACACAGCAACAAAATGTCTCCCAGAGGTGACAGCGCTCAGGCATGCGTAATGACTAGATGAGAATGCACAGAAAGCAAGAGAAATTGGATTCAGCATGCTTCATAATATTTATCGTGAGAAAATGATTGCATTTTGCTTCACGATAATGTTGAGATTAATCTTAGCTTGTATGTCTCCTCTTTTACCTTGGGTTGCTTTTTACTGGAAAATTATTTTCATATGCATTTTTGCCTTCTCTGAAGTTGATAAAAAGGCAAGGAAACAGTTTAATATATGAGTTTTCAAACAGTAGAACAAGTTGCCCAGAGATTTTGTGGAGTCTGGACATTGCTGTGGAGATCTTCAAAATTTAACTCAAGATGATCCTGAACTGCCTTCTCTAGCTGGCACTGCTTGAACAAGTGCAAAATGTTCACAAGAGGTCCCATCCAACTTCAGCGATTCTGTGGTGATGAATAGGTGATCCCATTCTCAAGGAAGATTATAGTACCAAAATGTTCCATAAATATTAATTTCAAGCTTCCAAGGTTATTGAATATATTTTAGAATTAAATGAGAAGAGGCTGCAAAATGGGCAGCTCTAATTCAGTAAGCATTATTATTGTATTGGGATGCATGATACTAGTTCCTATTATGAAGTAAAATAATTTTATTTGCTGTCTCTTGGAAGCAGTAAAGCAAAAAAGTAGTAAGAGAACTGGAGGAAAGAATTTCATTTTGCTGAAGATATATACTTTTTGATATTCATTTTGGTCCATACAAGAGAAAAGCTCTTACAAAATCTTCACAACCTATTTCATTTTACATCTTGGTAACACGTTTTTTTTTTCTAGTAGAGTTCTTCCTGATAGTAGCAAACTTCCTGTTGTGAAATAGAGAAGATTTACTCTGAGAAGAGCTTTTTTAAAAATGTTTTTGTTAAAGTTGGCGCAGGCATGTGCTTTGCTGGCAAGACGTGAATCAATTCTGTGGTAGCAACTGCTGATAAAGGTTCTGAGCAAGGGCATCACAGCAACAGCTGTGATGTTTCTGGAGAAGCATACCTACTGCTATAAATATTATGGGCAACTTTCCCTGGAGCTTGGAGGCGATGACTGCTTTGCCTGCAGTTTTGTGGGATTCTAGCTCATGAGATGTTGGGTTTTGCATGGGACCTCAACTTTGTGTTACTGACAGTCATTTGTGTTTAGTTAGTGGTATTGTATAGAACTCTACTGTGTACATGGGTTATGTAATTATACAGGGGGGGGATGCACGACCATGAATTAATTGCGGTTATAACTGATCAACTTTTTTACCCCAAAACCAATTCAATGCTTTACAGTTACAGTACAAACTCCAACCTCACTGCTGTTTTTATCATTACCTTGCTTAGCATTAATTTTTGCTTGTTGCACAACAGTGCTTTTCTCATTAATATTCAAAGGTCTCTATTCTCCTGCCTCCACTAGACATGGAGTGGATTCTGCAAAAGGATTAAGGGTTTGCTTTTAAGATCTTCGACTCAGTATTTTTGTCCTCCAGCTTTTAAAATTGTATTGTCTTGTATTGTTTAAAAGTGAATGACTGGCAGTTGAAGATATGTAGCAGAAGTGGTGAAATGTCTTTATAACCATGTAATTCAATAATATCCTATAAATATAATATAAAATGAATGGATAATTTCCATTTCTAATGAAACAGGTGCTTATATATACTTTCTTTTTGTAAATGATATAAGATCCCAGAGATTTACTGGCTTTACTATAGTTATCTTATGAAGATAGTATTATATTGAAATTCACACTGTCATGTTTAAATCTATTATTTTTGGGTATATCAAATGGTCTTTTATTTCAGCACCTTTCAGAAACACTACTTTTAAGGGAAGGTTGAGTTTGTCACTGTATTGTGCTTGCAGGTCATGCACACAAACTCAGGAGCTTTTGCTAGCAGTGATTTTCTAAATTACTTGAGTTCCTTGTGCCTCGTAGGGTGGAAGTGGGGTGTGATACACTCTTTACTGGTTTTCCCCAGTGACACAAAACTTGAACAGTGCTTCATTTTGTTCTGTGACGTGAGGTTTGGTGACAAAAATTATTGTTTAGAGACAGATTTTACATGGCATTTTTATTTTAAGCATAGTATTATGTATGTATCATGTAGGCCAAAAGCAGCTACAGCTGTCGTGCTAACCATTTCAACTTATTGTTTAAAAGGCATTCAGTATCCTAGTTATCTTGATGATTGTGTATGGGTGTATCTACCTTTGCAAAAGAAAAGACTCAGAGACATGACATGGCTTCTGCTGTCTTTCTGAAATAATTGTGAAGAAAGCAGACTTTTTTTTTTTATTTCTGCTTTGCATTTTGTTCCATTTGCAGTGTGTGTCTTGGTTGCATTAACTCTCCTCAGAAAAGGTGAAGTGCAAACTGATATTACTGCTGTGCCGTAGTTTGAAAAGCTTTGTCACTGGAGAACCATCAGCCTGCAGGTACATACAGCTTTCTTATAGTTGCATAATAGCAACCAAGTTATATAGGTGAGCAGAAACGTAGAAATAGTGAAGACTAGTGTAAAAAGATTTACCAGCTTGTTATGCCAACATTGAAGAAGTAGCATTAAACCTAGCCTCCCTCTCCATCCATCTTCTCTAATGCAACACCAATTAGTAATCAAACACTATTCTCTCCAGGGAGTCCTGAGCCCTAAAACATACTTTGGCAGGTTTATAGGTGAGATGGTAATTATTTAAAGATGAATCAATTATGGACACCGAGGCTCTAGGCAACATGTCACTTTGACTCTTCTTTCAGTGTTTGCCTAAGTTTAATTAAAACAATTGGTCATGTAATGCCCATGATGTGAATAGATTTCAGAGTTTTTTGGAAAGAAGTATAACTGATAACTTGATCTTTGCTCTCTGGAGGTCAAAGATGTGACTTCTCTGGTGAGCTCATTAAAATGAATATGATAGATAGACACAACTATGTAGGAAGTTGAGAAGACTCCATCAGTAAAGAGATTCTTTAAATAGAGGCCCCTACCTTCTATATTACTAATTATCCTTTCCACCCCTTTTCTTTAAGAAACAGCTGTAACTGTCCCAGACTTGTGGGATGGTTTTATCCAGTGGGAAAAATGAAGCTTTAATTTGATCAACCTTGTTCTTAGTAACGTCTCTTATGATTAATTTGAAAAGATATTCCACTTTAATTTTCCAGTTTAGTTTTGTTTTAATTTCTGTGGCAGTTTCTGTTGCTTCAAAGGTCAGTTGACAAAGAATGTCCTCCATTCAAGAAAAACTTTCTTCAATTATTGAACATTGAAAATTGAAGGAGGTCAAAAGGGAGGTCGAAAACGCTGTGTCCTAAACAAAATCTCTCAGAGGATTTTCTGGACTTTCATTTAACAAAAGTGAAAATGATATTTCTAAAGTGAAATGACACTTCCTTGTGGTGAAAGTTTCAGTTAGGCATTGACTTATATAAGGCTAGATTAATAAACAGATTCTATGTAATTCTACTGTATAGTTCCAATCAGTTGATATAGTTTCTCCCATCTTTTACTCTATCATTTTTCTATTTGCTTTTCTCCCATGAGTTGCTTAAGATTTAATCAGTGTATTCCATGAAAATCAGTCCTATCTTCTACTGTGTCTTCTGACTGAATGGCCTTCTGCTGATGTAGCTAGATCCTGAGAGCTAAGAGGATATGACTACTGAAATAAAATTGCCTACCCTCCTCTTCAAAGACTGAAACTCTCCACCACATTTACTATTTTATAAATCTACAAAACAGATCCATTCAGCAATAAGACACGGATTATTTCTTCCTTGATTTGACATTTCTCTATGCCACTCAATTTTAAAACGTCCAATGATTTATTTAAATACTATTATGTAAGCACAGTGTAATTAAAATATTTCCAAAAAAGCTTCCTCAGCAGTGGTTGAAGCAAGGTGCTAGCTTATTTACTAAAACCTCCCAGTGCGTGTGCAGTTCCACAACATTCCTAACATCTTTATCAAATGAAGATGCTTATCTAAAGTTATTTTTTTTACTATAAAATCAGTGAATTCATGTTTCTGATTGAGATACAGCTATCTAAATATTACAAAGATAAACTGGAGCATAGCTTATATGGTTTTGCTACAATTTGATTCTTTTCTTAAAGAAGCTGTTAGAAGCTTTGTTGGGCAGTTCAGGAAGAAATTTCACATGTGGTTCATATA
Organism: Centrocercus urophasianus; assembly: GCF_019232065.1. Classification (NCBI taxonomy): domain Eukaryota; kingdom Metazoa; phylum Chordata; class Aves; order Galliformes; family Phasianidae; genus Centrocercus; species Centrocercus urophasianus. The sequence continues at coordinate 36,848,054 of NW_024884586.1, read as the reverse complement.
TCATATAAATGATCAAAAGTTGGTTTTCTCTCATGTTAACATTAATGTTCTCATCATGTACATAGGCAGAAGAGTTCTGAATTTTATCATCTTGTAATTTTGATCACAATTTCTGTTGTTTCAAATGTGTGTAAGAAAATAATATGAAAGTGTTACTTTTTAAAGATGCAACTGATGAAATCTAGGCTGGAATTTAGCTTTTAGTTTGTTAGAAACTTAAAATTATGTAATAAATCTTATGAAGATTTGAACATGTTAATCATTACCAGTAGCCCACTGCTTTTCTTCGCTAAACTATTTTGTTACATACTCTGTTACATGCTTAAAATACATTTTTCAGCTGTGTGATTATTGCAGCATGCTGCCTCCATTGCCTTGCTCATATTTATATCAAAAGTTTCCCCTTGCTTGAGTGTATCAGCCACTTATGATGAGTTTCTTTTCTTTTTACTTAGTTGAAAACACAAGCAACATGTTTCTCCTAGAAAGCACATTTAGTGAAATTATAGTCTTGTTTGCCATATGGTGCTTCATACAGATGGATGATTATTATGCAAATCTTTTGATTAGTGAGTTTCTGCTATTCTAGGAATCTTTTTTTTGTATGTGTTTGCTTTGTACGTATTTATCTTCATTCTTAGGATGATCTGGAACTGTGCCAGATCTTTGCTAGTCTTGGTGATATATTTTTTTTTTTTTTACAACTTTATGCTTTTTCTTGTATTTATGATTTATTCTATTTTCATTGTTATTCGGGCAAAGTAATTTTCATTTCAGTTTACCATAGGAGAAACGTAATGCAAGAAGTATGATTCTATGCTGAATGAAATCAATAGCAACATTTGCATCTTTCTCATGGACCTTGCCTGCATGGTTTTAGGACATAAGATTGGTGGGAAGAACTGTCAAATGTAGCTGCCAAGAAGAGCCTGGCCTCATCTTTTTGCCTCTCAGCTCCTATTTATCAGATCCCCCCTCAGATTTCTTTTTCCTCAGACTGAACAGACTCGTGTTACTCAGCCTTTGCTTGTATGGAGTATCATATATCATATATACATATATAATATAATATATAATTATATAATATATGTAATTCAAGGTTATAACAGAGGAGACTGTTTACAAGAGTAAAATAGTATATGATTAAAGTTGCTAGCTTTCATCCATTTATCTAAAGTCAGCTCATTGAAACACTTAATAGATACCTATCCCGTGGAAAGCAGGTCTTACTTCCTCATAGGCTGCTGAAAATAAAGCAGTTTTATCTATGTCTTAGTTAAAAGAAAAAAAAAAAAAAATAGTTGGACTAGTTGTAAAGAAGAACTGAATAATTTACTTAATCAGAGGTATTATTGATTGGAAACTTTGGGACCTCATTCATAAAGGCTATGGTTATAGCAACCCCTTTGAGTTTTAATCCCATGAACCTATTAATGATCTTCCTGAGATCAGATGAATTTTAGGTTTTCTGAGACAACATAAGGAAAAAGAATAATTTCATTGCTGTCAAGTAGAAACTCATTTGAAACAAAGTACATTTTTGAATCTTTAGAAATGCTCTATTTTCTTTTCACTAGTTAAAGCCTTCACATATTAAGAAAAGATTTATAGCCAGCCATGAACAGTGCTCTTAATTAAAAGGAGCCTACAAACAGAGAGGGAATCAACTCTTTGAAAGAGTAGGTAATAGCAGGGCAAGGGGAAATGGTTTTAAGTTGAGGGAGGGAAGATTTAGGTTGGATCTCAGGGAGAAGTTTTTTTACTATGAGAGTGGTGAGGTGCTGGAACAGGCTGCCCAGAGAGGTTGTGGATGCCCCATCCCTGGAGGTGTTCAAGGCCAGACTGGATGGGGCCCTGGGCAGCCTGGTCTACTATTAAGTGGGGAGGTTGGTGGCCCTGCATGTGGCAGAGGGGCTGGAGGTTCGTGATCCTTGAGGTCCCTTCCAACCCTGGCCAAATGTTTTTACATACTTATTAACCTAAACAGTGGAAATGTCCCAGAAGTCCTCCTCTGAGTGACAAAAATATCATCATTAGACCTTCCTTTTCAGTCTGATACTGTATTTGAGCAATGTTACTATTTAATACCAAGTAGTTACCACTTTGCTTTCCTGGATTTTTGCAAAGTAGATGTTTCTTTTAGTGTGAGCTTTCTAAAAAGAACTTTCTAAATAGAACATCCAAAGAAATAAGCAGAGCAACAGCTGACAAAGAAGCCTCATCACTTGCTCAAAGCTACCAAAAGATACAATATCAAATCAGTTAAGCCAGATACTCTACTCCAGCAGTGAGGCAGGAAGGCTGGATGACTTGTTTTCTCAGTTTACTATCTGAACATTTTAAATACGTGATTCCTTATTCCTTCTGGTTGTGAGTCTTAGTTCTGCTCTCAGTTGTTCTTCCATCTTCTTCACAATCCTATCTGTGTGTGCTATAAACCTCAGTTCTGGTGTAGCAGTGTGTTTTAGGCTGAAATAACATAGCTTTTTTTCTTGCTCAGACAGATACGTGATGCAGTGTAAAAAGTGGTAGATGTGTTAATGGTTGCTGCAAATGTCATTAGTAACTGTTAATTTTCCCAGAGTTAAAATTCTTTTAAAAATATCCTTTCTAAGAATGTTCTGGTGTCAAAATACCAGTCTGTATTGTTCCTATAGCAATTTGAGTGGTGTTCATAGCAATCGTAAACTCCTACAATGTCTCACACCCTGTGGATATTGATAAAGAATATTGTTGCTGTACATTTCAAATTTTCATCACTTGATTATTTTTATTCCAACCAGCATAGTAGTGATTTATTGGCAGTTTTTCTAAATCGTTTTCAACTAGAGGGAAAAAAAAAAGAGGGGGGGGTATAGATGCTACTGTTCCTGAGAACAAAAACTTTTTGTTATGAATTCAGGAAGGAGTAGTAAGAAGGACAGAGTAATAGAGGAGATTGTTTTCTTTACCAGCATTGAAGTTTTAAGCAATAGGAAGAAAAGTAAGGTAGTCAGGAATGTTGAACAAATATTTAGAGTTCAGCTGAAAGGAAAAACTCCAAGAATGAAAGCAGGAGAATCAGGTTGTAAACACCACTACGTTAACAGAAGAGAAGCAGGTAGCAAGTAGGTTCACGCTATGTTGAGTTATAAAACTGATTTCTTAACTAGTTTACATATCTGCTTTTTGGTCCATTTGCACATGAGAAAAGTTGACTTTCTCTAAAACAGTTCATTAAAAAAAATAGAAAACTCAAAGGTGATTATTAAAACAAAATGTTATCTGCACAAAATTGAGAAATCTATTTTGAAAATACGATAAACTTATCTGAGCATGATCTACTAATCAGTAAAGTCATATTTAGGAGTAATAGTATTTTGTACCTATCAAAACTATGTTTTCTTTGTGGATGTAAGAGTGTACATAAAATTGGTTCTGTTGTTCTTTTTCATAGTTATCAGGTTAAATCTGTATTGTGATGCTGCTATCATTAAAATTTCAATGTGCAGCAATATTCCTTCATTACAAACAAATTTATTGCTTCATTGATTCGCATAGTAAAAATGTAAGAAGCTACAAATTAAAAACATGACTTTCCTCTATAATAGTAAAATAGTTGGATGTAAGAAGGGTAAATATCACTTACAAGAAATGTGTGGTGCTTGTCTTGCATAATTACTCACTGGACTTCAAACACCACGATACAGTTTTCAGCACTTAACTTTAGTATTTTGTTCCATTGCATTGCTGATGATTGAAAGTGTAATTTCTAAAACACCACATGCACTATGTTCTGCACAAATGGATAAAGCTGGTCAGATGCAAAGAAAATTATTTTTGGAGAATGATGGTCAGCAAAGATTTTTCCTTTTAAAATCCCATTTCTATTGTCAGATTATGGTAATATAAGAATGTAAATGCAATTATTTATAGAAGTTGTGTATTGGTATTTTCAACAGCTCTAGTAAGAATAGAATACGTCAAATATTGATCTTTTAACATTTAGACCATTATTTCTCACTGATTTTCTGTGAGCTACACGAACACCTTGGCTTTTTCGACACAAATTTGGTAGCATCCAAATGTGATGAGCTACTAGTATATACTGTTTTTATTTTTCCAAAATCTTGGTTTTATCATTAAAAAAATAAACTTACTGTACTGCCATTTCAATTACAATATTGCATTTAAGGGATTTTTTCCACCAAAAAATAATTAGTTTAAAAAATGGAAAAATAGAAGAACTTTTATGCTTGAAATCTTGATTTATTCATTTCTCTTTTTTATCCAGTTACCTAGGGAATTTTTCAGGTATTAAAGTGTCTCAGTTGTGAAAGCATTACACTAAATTTGTCATAATTGTTTTTTTGAACCTATAATGTTCTTTGTTTTATAGAAACTGGATGTTGGAGCTCCAAATTAAAGCACTATCTATTCATTAGGAAATAGATGAGAAACTGACTATTCTTATTCCTACAGAAAGAGGCGTGAAATTCCCTTCACAATTATCTCTTACTGTTCAGAATAAGGGAATTGAACAGTTACGTCATTTTTCTACCTTGTTAGCATCTGATCAGGAATGAAGAGAAAAACCAGGATACATGGAAGCTGCATTATAATTGCTTTTCTAAATATCTCCCATTTGTCACTGAAAATATGATGAGCAGGTTCTTCTCTGTCCATAGGCAACTTGCCAAAGGGATTCAGAACATCAGTTTTTCTCTCATTTTTAATGTTAAGATAGAGCTGGTTAATGAGACACAAAAAGAGACCAGGTGAGGCAGAAACTTCCTACTTCATTAGTAGGAAGAACTTCAAGTTAGTAGTATTTGTTTATTTGAAGGACAGATCTACAAGAGCTGATATGAATGTAATGCCTTCTATGGAAATGATATTTAATGGTGGTAACTATGATTAAAAATAGTGTTTTGTAGCTAAGAATTTGCTTTATTAATAGCATTTGTGTACTTGTATCTATTGCAGTTTCCATGGAAATAAATAGGAGGCATTACTTTTGAAGCAACATAGGTATTTTAAAATCCCTTCTAGTCAGCTTTGCAGAGTAATGCACCAAGTGGCTGTCCAGTCACTTTTCAGACTTCAACTGGATTCTCAAAATAATTAAGGTTGGAAAAGACCTCTAAGATAATCTAATCCAACCACCCACCTATCGCCAGTATTTCCCCACTAAACTGTGTCACTATGTGCTACATCAACCCTTTTCTTAAACACCTCCGTAGGTGGTGACTCCACCATTCCCTTGGCAATCTATTCCAATGCTTAACTGTTTTTTCTGAGAATAAATTCTTCCTAGTATCCAACTTGAACCTCCTGGTGCAACTTCAGGCCATTACTTCTTTTCCTGTTGCTAGTTAATTACCTTTCAATGCTTCTGTCTGTCAGGAACTACAAAAGAGTTCCTCAGTATGAGGGAAATATCTTTATGCTTCTTACCAGAAGAAGGAGGATTGATTTAGTCTTGTATTTTGGCCCAAAAGATGACAAATTCCGTATTTAACTCTTTTACAACAGCTGCAGAGATCTGCTCTGCTGAAGTTTTATAAGCCTGCCCAGGATATGGGTAAGCATCCTAGCTTTTCTGCTTTGGTGCAATAACTGCGTAGCCAAGCTCTCTGGTACATCTTGTAACTATAACATCTGTACATTCACTGATTGTACAATTTCCTTTGAGAAAAAGATATGTTGCTTATTTATAGAGCAACTGCAAGCTTTTGTGGGAAAGACTATACTATTTATACCTAAATTGTGAGATATTACTTATGACTCGGTTTTCATTTGTCTTTCTGTTTTGTTTGTAAAGCCAATGACAGTTTGTGGTATTTCAGAGTAAAAGGAAGAGTTGCACCTGATCACAGAGAATTCTTTTTGTCACTACAAAAATAGAATTCTAAGAAGTAAGGGTGATAGTATGTACATTCACATTCACATGTAAAGTAATACCGTTTGGTAGCAGAGTTTCTGATTTTTTTTTTTTTTTTTTTTTTAAACATACTCATTTGCCATTGTATGTTGGCTGTCTTTTTTCCCATGATCTTTTAAAATCACCTTCTCTGCTAACTAAGGGAATCTCATTAATTTACTTAGGATTTAAGGGTACGAAGTGTCACCTGTACTGGTGCAGATTTTTACAATAATGGCATGCAGGTTCTTGTTCATCACTGGCAAAAATGCATGTTGAAAAATAGCATTCTGTTGCTGAGAATTTGCTCTATCAAATCATTTTCTTGTTCTGTTTGTATCTGTTGTAGATTCCATAAAAATAAATATGAAGCATTATTTTCAGAGTGGCCTTTATGTATCCAAAGGAGTGGTTCTCAATAGTCGTGTTCGTTCCAAGTTCTAAATTAGCTCAGCAACTACTCAAGGGAGTACTGATTACTGCCATGATCATGTCAACGAATATCTCAGCTTATGTTAACCAATAGTCAGTAACGTATGGAAATAGGGTTGGCAAGTAAAGGGAGAAAGATAAAAGACAGTATAGGTATATTTGTATTATGTGGTTGTAAACTGGTATTCCTGGTATTCCTTTCTCATGCTTACTCTATGTGAATCATTGGAAACTGATAGTCTCATCTGCAAAGTATTTCTTACAGGAGATGATTCATCTCACCTGTATTAGATACCTGTAACAGGGTGGTGTGCCTTGCTTTAAGAAGTGTCTCTCCCTCTCTCCAGTGGTGAGATGAAAACAATCTAACTTGTTAGGGTGCTCTTAGATGACAAGTTAGACCACCTAAATTAATTCTACCTCATGACTTGAGAGGGCCTTGTTTTTAATGGGAAAAATGCCGGAAAGAGGCAAAATGTTTTACAGGTAAGGACAAACTTGGATGTGAAAGAAAATTGATAGGTTGGAATCAGCTTGGAAGGAATGAGAATGTACATGATTGAAAGAAACAAAAGAGAGAGATGGTTATTAAAAAAAAAAAAAAAAAAAAAAAAAAAACCAAGAAACTACAAACTAGTACTTAACACTGTAGTGAAAGGAGAAACACCATCTGAAAAAAATGCAATGAGGATTGTATAAACACTAACTTTCATATAAATCGCAATATTCAATGGTATTTTTAAAAGGCTTAAGCAATTATATGTGGGTTAAAATTACAGCAAGTTACATTAAGTTGATGGTTTTTAAAGTGACAAAATATGGACTCTGAGAGCATAAAGCAGCTGCAAAGCAAAGATCACTGGGGAGAATGTTCCTCTGAATGCCTATTGTCTATGCCTATATAGGCATATTATTCAGAGGAATGCCTATATGTTCAATACTTAGGAATATGGGCAAGTAATAGCAATTTTTCTGTAAGTATCTTGATAACTGTCAAAGGCTGGGTACAGTGTATAACCAACGGTCTGATCTAGCTTGGTGATTTTTGTGTTCATATTCTTTATTCATTTAGGTGAAAGAATGTAAGGTTAAAGAGGAAGTCAGTTCATTTCAGATAGTATGTAAATGCATTAACTTTTGTGTTAAATCTTACTGGGTTAGAGGGTGCATTTGTACCAGAGCGTTTATCCATAAAACATGAAGTGACTGTCTATAGATTGTTGGAGCAGGATACAGTTGTTTGAAAAAATGTAAAGTGCCTATTAAAACTTGTAATCCATAAATGTAATCAGATTCTTGTTTTGAAAATGTAATCTTGTTTTTCCTCTTTCCTGCTACCTCTCTTAGCTATTACAGTCATATCTCAATACCAGAGAGGAAACTGATTCCTCTCATGATAATTTGCTCTATAAAATGGTATTCTTGTACTCATCACACCTGTTGTAGTTTTCATGGAAATAAATAGGAGGCATTACTTTTGGAACAACCTATCTAACTAAGATTTTATGATTCACTTGTTTTGAAAGTAGCTTCCTAAAAGAATTCCCAAAGCTATGCCTTTATATCTAGAAAAATTAATTTGCTGTGATCTGAAGTGGAGACTGATGTATATAGGAAAAGTCTGGGTAAGACATTTCATATTTTTTATAACAAATCTGTAGGGAACAAAAATATTTGATGCTAAGATGTCCTTCATTGGACATGAAATTACTAAAATGCAAATAACATCAATGAAAAGTGGAAAATCCTAATACCATTTCTAGAATTTACTGTTACCTCCAACTAAAGTTTCTTAATTTCTGCAAAACAAACAAAAAAAAACAATAAAACAAAATACAAGCAAAGAATAACAACAAAAAAAAAAAAGCATATTAAAAAACAATAATCTGGCCCATTGGAGGAAAAAAAAAATACCATTTACAGCATGGAATACAAGTAATCTTGGAAGGCTGCATTTTTGCATCGCTTCACATATTCCAGAATCAGGTATGCAGACTCATTAGCCCATCACTGAGTTAAGCTGCTTCTGAGGAGAAATGTGACAGAAATGTATGATAACACAAGAAACAAGTTGGAATCAAGACATAAGGCTTACCGTATGCAATGTCAGAGGGTTGTTTAGGCAGGCAGAATGTAATAATCAGAAGTATAGGGCTGACTGCATGCCTCAGTAATTCTGATTTATCTTATGAGGAATTTGTTTTTCATGTAATGCTAGTTGCAGAAACCAGAGTACCTATATTTCTTCATGTACACAAAGGGATAAGTCTGTTCTGATTTATTAGTAATGTCAATAGATGATCACAATGAGACATTCTGGCAAAAGTAAAATGAATTGGGAGATATTCATTTTTCACTGAAGTGTTGAAATGCTTTGTTAAGAACCAAACCCACATGAAGTACAAAATCTCATGTGAATGCCAGTGTTTACAAAAGAGGTCTCGCTGACATTTTACTTTTTCCAGAAGTAAATGTAACAAAAAGGCCATATTCTTTTTTTTTTTTTTTTCAATTAAAATATTATAGAAAAGTTTCATTTCTCAAGCTTACGCCAAAAATTTAAAATAATGTTACAGCTCATGCTTAATTTAAGAGATCAGTTATATGAATCTGCAGTGCAATAGTTCTACCTAGTGAAGTATTAATTGAAAAATAAAGTCTGTTTTGGCTGTATCTCTGTACTTCTGTAAGTCAATGGTTTAGTATGGATTTAAGTTGCTATAAACACGTTACTGTGAAGATCTAGAGCTCTGTAATATATACTAATATGTAAAAACTTGTATCTTTGTGTATAGCGCGTGCCATCATTTGTTTCTGGCTCGTTATGATTGCATATCAACAGAAGAATTTATGCTTTTTCTGCAACTTTAATGAATAACTGAAAAAAAGGTTGCTTCTAAGTTTGTTTCTTCTACTCAGAGCACGATAAAAGTTATTTTTCTGAGGCAGTTTGTTTTTCTTCTTGAATCACTTCTGTTGGTTGTAAATTTTGATCAGAAACTTCCTGCTTTTCCAGACATTTGTCCACTTTGCAGTTTCCCGAACTCTCGATTTTGTTTTTATTGCACTAGATTTGTTTATATGTAGATATAAATGAGGTGATGGTAGTTTTTATTGGAATTTTAAAGAAGTTTAGCTGACCGCATATTATGACTGAATCATAAAACTAAGTATTCTTTTTACAAATCAAATCTATAACATTATATGACTTCGAATCTCCATAAAATTGTTGAAATTTTAATTTTGTGCTAACAAACATTTAGAAATTTTTCATGGGAACAAAAACTGACATCAAATTTTCTGAAATCTTGTCACAATGGAACAAAACAAATTTTGAAGTAACTTCTTTATCTCTTAGTGGCTGAAGTGATGTTTCCAAATCTTACAATATTGAAAACTTTGGTACCTCAGTATGTGATCACATGATAACTACTTCAGCATTGAAATTCCTTGCTGTGCAGCTTTATCATGCATCATCAGAGCAGACTGATTCTATTCCTGTTTACTGAACTTCTTTAATAATTAAAAATAAGCATTTCCTTAAACTGTTTCTTTTCCCACTTTTGTTTTTAAGGAGGTTGTTCCACGGTTTGAAAAGAATAAATTGTATTAGATGCTGCACTTGCTAGACCACACACAATATTTAAATATAAGTACATATACCTGTATTAAAAAAATACTTGGTAGCCTGTATACAGAGCAGATCTTACATATCAAGTTCAGTCATATGTTGCTGTGCTAGCTGCTTTAGTGATGTACTTACTAGTTTTCTTCTTTCAAACTAGTCATTTAGACCACATTTAAGTTTGATTGATATTGCAACGCAATGCTAACTTTATGTTTACTCAGCCACAAAGGAGCATCTGCTTAGAACATTCCAAAACATTTTGCAGTAAGAGACAACATTCTTCAAAGTATGTTGCAGTAACTGAGAATGTAAAAGGGGTTTCAGCAAAAATTACCTCATGGTAGGGCTATACGGTCCTTTTCATGCCCTTTTGAGGGCTGCTCTGAAAGTAATGCCTCCTATTTTATTATATTGGTCCACAGCATCAGAGGTGGATTGGTGTATGGCAATAGAGTTTGAACCTTTCCACCAATATTCCGTTATACTCTGTTGCCATGTGGCAGATGGCAGCAGGGGGGCACTCTGATCAAATGACATCTGATGTGGAAGTGCAGATGAAGCAAAGGTGTGAAATTGAATTCCTGTATATGAAAAAAATTGCACCTATTGATATTCATCGACACTTGCTGAACATTGATGGAGACCGAAGAATGGTTTGGTCTCTTTCTAGAGGAAGATGGCATCAGTGTTCCGTAGGAAAAACACCACAGCTCTTACAGACCTCAGGGCATCCTAAATGTGCCTCTTTTATCTTTGTGTTCCACAGTAGCCTGTCTGCAGCACGTTGACAAACCGGTTGCACTTGTTCAGTGCTTGAAATTCCCTCCTTTTCAGATAGTCCATGTAGAAGCTGCTTGGGTATTTGTTTGTCACCTGTCCAGACACCTTGCTTGTTGATGACTAGGATTTCATTTGGAGTATGTCAGTGAATATGTAGTGAGGAACCACAAAGTCTCTCATCCACTCTTAAGAACAAGTCTCCTATCTCATCCAGTAGTGAATAAACGCTCAGCATCCATGACTAGCAAATGTATGTAACCTCTGCTACGTTAATTCTGAAGTTTACAAACCCTTACCAAATCTTAAAATCTGAACTTATCCCTGTCTTAACTCCACTGGTGCATTCTTCTGTGAAACCATCGGTTGAAGTAGTCACTTTTCCTTGATTATTCCTTTTATACAACCGCTTGTTATTGAGAATGTTCTGTTGCTGGAAACGTGGTTTTCCACATCCTTATAGTTCTTTTCTAGACAGATCATAACAAACTAAAAAAAACTGTTAGGTGCATTGTAAAAAGCCCTTCGTAATAGTTGTTCTTAAAAGATAAAATGATTATCGTCCCTGACCCATTTCTTTCATTTCGTAATCAGCTTCAAGATAGTAGTAGGTAACTCAGTTGAAGTGGTTGTATATTTGCAATAGAAATTGTTTTATTTCTTTTTGGTATCATAGTTTTTAAGATAGAAGGATTTCTTTTCATTAATGGTAACGTGTTTATTGTTCCTTGCAACTGTTTGTTTACTTGGAGGTTTGAGTGACGTTTAGAGTATCAATCTGAATACCAAGAAATGATATGCTGGAAATAAGATTTCAAACTCTTATCTACTTTGGTGCTAATAAATACAATTAAGAAAAAATACACCTAACAGTGTTGAAAATGGGAACATTATGCCTCAAAGAAAGCTAAATGGGAGGCTGGACCTTCCTCTGAACAGTCAGAAGTTCTCAAAAGCTTTTGTTACATTGTGATTATATTATATATAGGTGATATTCCAAAGGGTGAACTGATGACAGAACAGATTCTGTTGGTAAAACTGGTATTTTTGTTAATATTATATGGATTCCATTTTGATGATTTCTAAAGAGAGAGAAAGCTTATTATATCCCTGCAGAAATTTTCACTTATATTTTCCTTTACTGAATAGAGTTTCTGGATTTTTTTTTTTTAAATTTAATCTTTGCAAGTGAGGTGTGGCATGAGAAACTCAGTTTCTTCTATCACCTTAAATATGTTACTGTATAATGAAATTTAAACAAAATCATTAAATGTGTCCAAGTTTTACTTTTGTGTCTGGTAAGTATTTACAAGTCTGTCTTACTGAAAATAAATTACACTTATATCCTCAAACATTTTGAATGATTATTGTTTAATATTTTGTCTTTTTTTTTCTAAAGGTTTCTAAAACACATTGATGTATATATATTTTTTTAACAATTAGATTAGTTGCAACATTGAATATCTTGGTTCATGCAAGGCAAGCAGTGCCCCTCATTTGGAAAAAACAGCAAGTGCTCTTCTATTTATGTATTTGTATATTCTTTATTATCATGTAGTAGATTATTCGTTTTCAGAACAAACACAGAAAACATCACAGTGTGATTCTGTTTTCATTTTCTCCTTCTACAGCAAAGAAAAAACTTAGAATTTTGTGAATTAATTTCAAACTATTGTGTTATTATTATGAAAGAAATTGTTAGTGAGGTTAAGATTCAAAGAGTACGTCTTGTTTTCAATAGCAAGTGCTGATGCTTTGGATTCAAGGAGAATTTGTTCAACTGCTTTAGGCTATTCTCTGTCAAAGCTCTATATACAGCATAAACTAAGCTTTGTCCTTAATGGGGCAGAGCTGCAGATTTTCAATTAGTCATGTAGGTATTTTGTGCCTGGACTGTTGGGCACCTTAAGGATAATGATAAAGATGCAGAACTTGGCTCAGTATTTTACAGGAGCTAGTGCAGAAGATGAACGCAGATTTGATGTGCTTAAAGTTCCCTGGGTTGCAGTGGAAATGTGCTGCTGTGTTTTGTGCTATTCTGAGCTTCCTAAGGGCTAATGGCTTTGTGCCCAGGATACAGCATTGCTGTAGTCCAGCTGAAAGGTGACAAAGGCATGTATTATGAAGGCTAAATCATCAACAGCAAAGATGGGATGAATTTTTGTACCTGGTTTAGCATTATTGCCAGAGGGAAGTCCAAGATCAGTTCCAAATGACTGACCGACTCACCATCAGCCAGAAGGTATTTCATAATGCCACAAGCTCCTTAAGGTGTTTCTTCCTGCCACCAATGTAACTTCTCTTTTTCTTGCTTTCACCTTCTACTTTTTATCCATGAGCTTAAGTGCCAATGCAGTTTGGTGACACTGTTACCATATACAACACAATATGATGAAAGGATGGAATTTTATAATCTCTACATAGTATTTTACCTGGATTTCACAACACCTTTCCAGTTCTTTAAGTTTCTATGTCTGTTTTTTAATCAGGATTGAAGAAAATAGAAACTGAGGCACAATTTTCTTCTCTCTGGTTGTCACCCTCCTGAAATGAACAGTTTCTGAGCAGTCAGCTTCTTTTACATACAGTTCTTCATTAATTAGCTATGTCAAATGCTGTAGAGAGATTGAAAAGAAGGAATGAAGATTTCTCTCACGTTTGCAGAGTGGATTGTGTGGCAGAAGCAGGAATACTCTTTCTATTCCTTGTTCTGCAATAAATTCAGATTATTATCAGACAGGTTTAAGTGATTGCTAGTATCCAGTTGAAAGTGTAGGGAACAAGTATATAGTAACCAAGATTGAGTAAGAATATCTTATGAGTGTGACGTTGGACTGAATTTTGTGCAATGAGAGCTACCCCATCAAGTGTATCTTTACTTGTCAAGCTCAAGGAAGCAAACTGTGCTAGGGCAGCTGCACACAAATGAGTGGATATGCATTGGAAAGCATAAGAAACAAGCAGATTGTTCATGAAAGTTGGACATCTGAGAGCATGAGAAAATTGCATCATTTATCAAGAAGGACATTTGCTACTACTTTCCAAGTTCATATTGTGGGTTTTCAGCTTTGTACAAATAGGAGAGCTTAACTCGCCACCCCTTAGCCTATTGATATGCCCATGACTTCAATACTCAACTTTTAATCTTTTTGTTAAGATAAGATCTCAAGTTGCAGAGTATCTGCTTTGTCCATGCGAGAACATTGTTTGCAGTATGACTTAGAAGAATGAGTACTGGAGTGCAAGTACTACTCTACTTTTTCAATCTATGCCTTTTAAATAAAACTTTTTAGATCTGATCCTATCTAGCTTGCAAGATCTGAGAGCACAGCTCTAAGTGCTAAGAAAAAAACATGAAATGCATGGATTTGTGCATTTGTTTTTTTTTTTTTTTCCCTGCAGTCTGCAAGTTAACTAGAGAACTAGCGTTGTTCTTTTTCAGCAGTAATGTTAGGGTATCATATGGAGGAGGCAAACATTGTGATACCATCTTGTTATATTGAATTCAGTTGCTTGATGGTGTTTAACTATTTAAATATGGGAATACAGGGAAAGTGCAGCTTGTGGCTGGGCATTAGGTGCATACATGCCCTCCTCTGCATCTACCATCTCTGGGTGCGCTTGCAGGTAAGCGCCTGATACACGGAGACCTTGGTTAGCAAGGCAATGCCTAGTCACACATCTCAGTGACCTGGCAGCTCTGGAAAGAAGGCTGTCCATTTGCCATGTTGAGTTTTGGAAAGTTTTAACCTGAGTTCCAGTTTAGGCAGTATTTGAATGGACCAGTTCTCGTATAATTTGGCGCTTTTTTTTTTTAATGTCTTGGTTTTTTAGGTATAGGCTCATTTTCTGGGCTTTTTTTTTTTTTTTTTTTTTTAAATAGTTTCTCATTAAGTGAGACCTCAAGCCCAAGTTGGGCTTTTAAGCAACAGCAGAAGATGAAGATTAATGACAAAAACAGCCGTAAAGTATTTCATGTTTTCAAATAAATTTGTTCAGACCTGCTAGTAGACAAAAGGATGAAAACATGAAATGCATTAGATTTATCTAAAGACTTGATTTTTAAACTCCCTTTTTTTCTCTGCTGATGAGTTAGTGCAATGGGGATAATAGACATTTTCTGTGTCAGTTTCAGTGCTTTCACTGGGCACTCTAAGGCAAAATTAGTAGGCTTTAGAATTAGGAATCTAGTCCTCAGCAAGGATGATGGTTTTAATGCAGTTATACTTAGTAAAATGGGAAGAGATGAGGAATTTATCTGAACTCTTTTGACATAAGTATGGTTGTTTTTAAAAGATCTTAAAAAGATGTTATCCTATTTTGTACATTACAGGTTATACGGCTATACAATTTGCCTCATATTTTCCGATACATTTTTGTTTTATTCTTCATTTAATCTCTCTTTAAGCCTTATGACTGTTTTTGTTCATCACTTCTTTGTTATGAAATATCCTCTGCACGGAGGAAGCCTTTTGTCGTATCAACAGCATCTGATGGAAATGGAGGAACTGAACTCCTTTAGGCAATTTCTCATTTCAAATAATTGTTGTCACATTAGGTTTCTGCATCTAACATTTTAAGTATTATTTTTAAAACAAAAAAAAAAAACAAAAAAAAAAAACAAAAACCAACCAACAAACCAGGCATGAGCTGAATGTAGTATTTCAGTGCTGATGTCAACCATGGCATTTCACATCTACAGAGTAAATAATGCTGCTCCCTTATTTATGTATCACAAAAAGAGTTCACTACTTTTGTCTTGACTACTCCTCAAAAGCTCACACTGGGTTGCTCTTCCACTAAGATTTCCACTAAGATTTTCCACTAAGCTCTTTATGATCTCCTTTCTATGATAAGCCACCCATTAGTAATTTTATCTGCATTTCTTTTTCCTAGGCTCCTAGTTTTAGCTCTGTAAACCCTGATTTTGTTTGAACTTGCAAGCTTAATGCACAGTTCAGACAATTGTATCTAAACACTGTGCCTTCCACATTATATATGGTTGCATCATTCTGTGAATAATCCACAATTGTATGTTACATATTATAATAATTAAAGTGATAATGTTATGTAGTACTGTATCGTTATATAACCCTTATAGATTACAGATTACATGTTATGTATTGCTTGTTAAATATTATTATGTTTTAGCTTATGTAGTGTAGAATTATAATAGTATATATTATTAAAATGTGTCATATATAATGAATTATGCTTGATTTCAAGTCAGGGATGAAAATATTTATTAACTATGTTTCTACAGCTGCTAACTAGTAATGCCACTAGAAATGGAAGCATTTGATAGCAATTCCAAACAGTAGTTATTTCTTGAGCTCTGCAAGGCATTTCTTCACTTACAAAATCAGTAGATGCTTGTAGGCTTCACTAAATCTTTTCTAAGAGATAGAAGCTTAAGAACCAGAAAAAAACAGTAAAATATGATGTAAGCAAAATCGTTTACATTCAAGGGATACATATCTTTTTCCAAGTGAACAAGAGTGAGAAGATACAAAAAGACAAGCTGCGGTGGCAGTTGCAGACTGAAAGGAAAGAGAACTGGTTAAGAAAGAAGCAACAGGTATTGGCAAAACTATTGTGTCCAAGACTATTTCTGCTGTTCGGGGAGAAGAAAATCAGGGAAACTGTACAAGAATGGATAAAAAAATATTGCAGATAGAGAACCAGACTTCAACAGACTATACTTTACTATACTGTAAGGTATGTTACAATTACTGAGAGAAGTGGTCAAGCAGTGCATTCGGAAAAAAAAGGGCAGTATTTCTTCCAGGGAAGAAACAACTGAATGTAACGTACTGCCGAACAGTTCTCCCCACAGTTAGTGATTTGTTGTTTTCTGTACTTTAAAACGTTTGTAAAAACTGAGCAGCACTGAAGGTGAAGGGAAGCACGTTTCTACCTTAATAGTAATGTAATTCTAACAATTTAAAGGATTCCTTAAACTCTTCTATCTGTCTGAAACTTCTGATTACTAGTACTCTAGTACCACATTGTTTCAGGAAGCAAAACTAGAGGTATCTTCATAATTCTTCAGTGCTTCAGAATGGCTTTTCTCATCAGGTTTTTAAGGAAGTGAAATTAATATGCATTAGTAACCAAACAGCTGTGGAGCTCTGCAGGAATTCCATCAACAAAGAAGCAAGCACTATGAACAGGAAGAGCCAGCTGGTTAAGCAGAAGAGAGGGCAGCTTTTTGAAGAAGCTGTCATCCTTGAATCTTCAGTTGGTGGGTCATTTTATCCTTGGCAGGGACTGCTTGTGAGAAGTGTAAGTTTTACTCTCACTGTTCAATCATTAGGACAGCTTAGGTTCTGATGCAGTGAATGTATTGACTCTTATTTTAATTATTCCCTGATAGTTTTTATTTTAAAATATTAAGTAAATAGCAATAAAATCTGAATGTAAAGGAAATAATCGATTTAAAACTCTGGCTGAGGAAACTTCTTCATGTGACAGTTGAAATTAATTGTGATCAGTTTATGCATTTTCTAGCTTTGTTTTCAATTTTTTCTTTCTTAAATAACTGTCAAGTAATTTCTGCTTACACTCTGGAATTATATTGTATCAATGTGGGACATTTTCATGGATCTGTATCACAGGCTGGTACTTTGGAAAGTTTAAAAAAATATTCTGTTCATTTCATTATTCTTTCCATAGGCAGTTTTCAAGGGAGGAAAAAAAAAATCTTTTTACAGTTAATGTTACATATTTTTCTCCTTTATGATCCTTCTCTACTGGAGCCAATATTAATGTGTAAACCCATGGCCAAACAGTAGGCAACTGCATTTCACAGAGCAATATTTGTAAATTACCTTATTTTTAAGGTTTTGAAGTTATTATTTGTGTTGTCATTCCAGAAGGAAGAACTGAGGCTTGAAATTTTCAGTCAGTGAAATGGAGAAATAGATAATTCTGAACTCGGTGCTCTTGAAATTGAATCTGAGGCAAAAGGCAGTAAATCAGTCATCTCTGACTCATGGCAGACAGGCAACATGTTACCCTCCAGATCTTCTGGTGTTCTTTAAGTCACAAGGAATAAGTTAGAATGAGAGCCAACAGAATGACAGCCAGATGTCACTTACCCAAACTGCTTTAGAAGCACAGTGAATCAAGGAGGGCTGGGAGAACAGAGCAAGTGGAAGTAGTAAAAAAGGGTGTCAGTAATAGAATTAAATATAATTTGCATACAGACAAACATAATTTGTAAAATTTTATCACCAAGGCACATGCAGTCGGTGATTATATTTTAATGGGAAACAGGTTCCCTTGGAAACTTATTACAGATTTTCTGTCTGTGACAGAGGAAGGATAGTGTCAGAAATAGTAGAGGAGCTGTAAAGGAAAATTTGTGGATCACACTGCAAGTTGCATTTCTTCAACGCTTCTACTTTCTTGAAAACATGAATTAGATCAAAATTGAACTTATTTTGTTATTAATGAAAAAGGCAATGGGATTATTAGAGTGCTTTCTCCTGAACTTCCTGGGTAGGTTCCCTATGATGTTCATGTCAGAATTCCTTAAAGAGAAAGGAAAATGAGAAAAGTTATTTTAATAGAAAAAGAGCTTTGGATTATCACACCCACATCAGAAGAATGAAGTTAAGGCAGACGCTGTAAGACCTAAATGGTGCTGGGGCTTTAAGCATGAAAGAACTATACCCAGGAGCACTCCCAAAACGTGTTAGCAAATAAGTGGTTAAGCTTTCTCAATGTTCTAATTTTACATTTATTTGTGAACAGAAAGTTGTCTCTTCATACTTAGTTGTGGTAACTGCTTATGCTATTTTACTCATTTAAATGTATCACGAGCATTTTAAAGTTGTATGTTAGCAATAAATAATAATCTATGTAAACTACTGTCTCCGAAAAATAGAGTAAATGAAAACTTTCTCCCCATGGTTTAACTTGAATTCTTTCAAAGTCGAAGCAAGGACCATCTACCCTTTGCTGTATAATTAATGATCTTTAACTATGTTTTCATAGTGGAGAAATCCAAGCAAGTTTTAAGCCACCTTACTCACTTGCATATATATGATGTATGGCCATGGCATCAGTGATCTGAATAGAGTTTAATTTATCCTGGCTCTTATGTGGCTTCTGGGGCTTGTTTTACTGAACTAATGAGTTGAAAGCCAACTCAGTGGCAGTATATGCTGGTTTTGATGTGCATTCCCTACTCCTCCTTTCGAGTAATAGAAATGCTTTCTCAATTTCTTGATTTACCACTTAGGTCAGATACTGTATTATCTAGGGAACAAAGAGCAGAATTAAAATCTTTAATCTTCTACGTGTTTTAGATAAATATGATGGGTTAATGAGAAACTGTGTATAAACCAGATAAAGAATATTTTAAATTTTGTGCCTACTTGAAGGGTTCTGTTTTTGTGATAGTCCATACAAAAAGAAGACATACTGTATTTCTTGTTCATAGTGTTTTTGTTTTAGGAGCTGTAAAATCTGACCATGTATGAATTGTTTCAGGTATGATGGGGAAAAAGCTGGAGTGCCTGCTTAATACATACAGTTATTTATAAACGAGTAAGCAGTATTTGCATGTGGATACTTTTCTGATAAGTACTAATTTCCGTGAATTAATAAACATGAAACTTCAAGAGGCAATTTATACCGACATTAGTCTTTTAAGCTATTCATTTACTCTACTTAGATTCATGTTAAAATATTCCTGTCAGATGGGAAGTGCCATTTATCTAATCCAGTTTGCTATGAAAATACACTTAGGTGATTTGGGGAGTCTTCAACTACCTAATTGTATAAGAGAATAATTTATATCTCACAGTCAGCAACTTGTGATGGTGATTATTACTCAATTTTCAATGAAAGATCACACAATCTACCCACAGCACCACATACCTTGAAACATCTCTGTACTAAAATTGTTAAATGATTAGTAGTTTGTGAAATAAAGATCAATATGCTGTGACAAAGTATTTTCATAATCATAAGAGTGAATGTGTCATTGGTTTCAGCTGGAAAAAAAAGGAAAATTTAACACTCCAAGGCCATTCCAGCTTTTAGGTTACTTCTGGCAAGGTTTCAAAAATCCGTAAGATTTAAATAAAGACAGCATTTCTTCAGGTCACAAAAGCTAACTACTTACTGGTTTATTAGTCATATATCAGCCAGCATATCTTGATAATCTCTGCTGAAAGGTTGTTCAGAAAGTGATACTTAATTCTTAGAGTCATTTGGTGGCTTTTGGAATGTAGAGCAAACACTATATAAAGAAGAGGGCAATTTTTCAAGATGATCTTCCAAATGAAGCTCATTTGAGGACATACATAGTGAACAGAAAAGGCCCTAGAGAGCAATCTGGACAGGCTGGATAGCTGGGCTGAGGCCAATGGGATGAAGTTCAACAAGATCAAGTGCCAGGTCCTGCACTTTGGCCACAACAACCCCGGGCAATTCCGCAGGCCTGGGACAGAGTGGCTGGAATACGGTGCAGAGGAAAGGGAGCTGGGAGTGTTGGTTGATGCTCGGCTGAATATGAGCCAGCAGTGTGCCCAGGTGGCCAAGAATGCCAATGGCATCCTGGCTTGGTTCAGGAATAGTGTTACCAGCAGGAGCAGGAAGGTGATCATCCCCCTGTATTCACCTCTGGTGAGGCTACTACATCTTGAGTACTGTGTTCATTTTTGGGCCCCTCACTGCAAGAAAGACATTGAGGCCCTGGAGCGTGTTCAGAGAAGGGCAGTGAGGCTGGTGAGAGGTCTGGAGCACAAGTCTTGTTTGGAGCGCTGAGAGAACTGGAATTGATTTGTGTGGAGAACAGGGTATTCTTCTTCAGTGGCAGTTAACCCTTGAAAATATGGAAATGTCAAATCGCTTGCAGGTTCAAATAAGATGAGGTACTTATTCATAGAACAGGTGTTCAAGCTGTGGGTTTCACAGGGGTTTGAAAAGCTGCTAGAAAAAATCATGCAATAAAAATGCATCAAGAATATTTACATACACACATGCATGTCTGGTTTAGGAAAGCCATGAATGTACAGAGAATACATCAAGGGAATGTTACTAGACATTCCCCTTTCTTCCATACATACCCAACTGATCGCTGCTGTCAGAGGCAAGAGGATGAACTGGCCTGGGATGGTTAAACTGTTCGTGGAATCATTGAATCCTTAGAGTTGGAAGGGACCTCAGAAGGCCATTTAGTCCAACTCCCCTGCAATGAACAGGCACACCACAGCTAGAAGTCCAGAACAGATCCTCTGAGCAGGTTCAAATACCTTCTTACAGAGTTTCTGCTTGTCTGAAAATTACCAGTATACAAATAGGGATGTATAGGTAAAAACAAGACAAGCGTGGACCATCATTCATCATCTTCAATGTCTTTTGTGTAAGAATGTATCAGTGGATAAGTCTGGTGGTATTATTCAATCACAAAACTCATCAGGTTCTTAAGCCTTGCTTAGAATTTTATGGATGGCTTCGTTTCACTTATCTATAACCATGAATATGAATATTCTCTAGAAATGCCTATTTTGTTCTGATACTGATGGAGGATGCTTAAATAATTTAATAGATAATTAAGGTACATACAATACAAATCAAAGAATAATGATTTCCACCACAGAGTGAGTCTGTCCTGAAGTAATTAAACCTAGTATTCCTTTTGACTAGAATATATGTTGTAGAAAGTTACATAGTCTTGATTTTCAAGAGAGAGAAATTGTCTCATAACCCGTAGTTTAGTTATCTCAATAGCTTGTCAGCTTCATAAAATAAATAAATAAACAAACCTAATTTAAGATGTAAATCTTTCTAGCTTTGGTTTCCAACTGGTGTCTACCATCATGTCTTTCCTTATTCCTTTAAAAGATATTTACTATCTGAAATATTTTCCCTAGGAGATACCTGTGGACTTGATTTGATAGAATCAGTTCACTAATCCTTTTTTAAACTGAGTGTTTAATGTCTCATTATAAGGCATCGTTTCCAGAACTCATGTAATTTACAGCAGTTATTCTCAGTTCTTTTTAGTTGCTCAGTATCGT
Source organism: Centrocercus urophasianus (assembly GCF_019232065.1). Classification (NCBI taxonomy): domain Eukaryota; kingdom Metazoa; phylum Chordata; class Aves; order Galliformes; family Phasianidae; genus Centrocercus; species Centrocercus urophasianus. The sequence continues at coordinate 36,826,279 of NW_024884586.1, read as the reverse complement.
TCTTGAAGTGTGGGCAGCAGAAACTAAACACAATATTTTCTTCAGAATTTTCCTAATGCTGTATTCTGAAATAAAATCAGTTGTATTTGTTTTAGATATTATCCTGCTTACACATTCAAGGATCATATTTCCCCTCTTATGTAAAGCATCACAGTAGGAAGTAATCTTCATTTGATTACTTCTTATGACTCCTCAGCCCTTTTCAGTTACTGCTTTCCAAGACAGCATCTCCATTTTGTAATTATGACCTGTGTTTGTCCCTTGCTGGTGAATGTTTGTTTGTTGCTATTACAGCATATGATATTTGAGAGGATCCGTTATCAGTTGTCATGTTGTCCACCAAGACACATGGGTTATCGTCATCCCAAACCTGTCATTACCTGAAAAGCAGCAGAATATGAATATGATTTAGTCTTGATTGAGAGCCAACAACAAACCGAAAGAACTACTTTCATTTACGTATTTCCACATTGATAGTGTGCCATTTCATAGGTTTGTGGAGCTACAGGGTTCACTATTGCACCATGAGGTCTGAAGTTCATCTGACCAAGTTCAGAAAATGTTTCATGTCACAAGAAGTTCATTTCTAGCATATGTTTAAGCATATGTGCATAGAGTAGTACATCCTGTCTCTTTGTGTGAGGCTTTCTTTAATACTGAGATGCTGTACTACCTCTGCAGGATCTAGAATCCCTTTGAAATTTCCAGGGCATTCAAAAGCTGTTTAGCAGAGGCTACTGCTAAACAGCCTGGATTATTCTGAAGTTTTCTTTTTAATCTATGTAGAATATGCATCACGTTTTGCATGCTGCAGTTCAGTAGGAATGCTGCAATTGAACACTAATTGTGATGGCAAAGTTTGCAGAACTATAATACCACCAATTTTTGTCATCTGCAAATTTTATCAGTAATAATTAAAAATGTTATTCCAGATCAGTAGTGGAATGCTGGACTGCATATTATTATAAACAAAATGTTTTCTGAGACAACGAGCAGATTTTGAGCTCCAAGAGTTCATCAGCTTTTTAATTATTTAATGTTAACTTCTATATAATTCTTAGTTTCTAGTGTGAAAGGTAGACAGAACTATGATAAATACTTTACAGAAGACTATTCTGTCAGTCTTATCTGTCACTACATCAAATTTTGTAAACCGTGTTTGACAAAGCCTAGACCTGTATGTTAGTGACATTAGCTGAATTGCTGTCCTCTATCAACTTATATCATGGGGATAAAAATAAGTAAAATTGTTTTTCTTCTCAGAGGTATTTCTTTGAGCATTAGAATATGCACTTTAGCACATAATCACATGCAAAAGAGCATTTTTTTCTTACAGCTACAAGTATTAGGCTTGTTAACACAATATTTGCTTCAAAATAAGCTGCTTGAGGTATGCGAAAGGTTATAGGACAATTTGGGGAAATTTAAATGTAAGCTTATGATATCTTATGACCTAGAAGTCTTGGATTTTATGCTGTGTTGTGGAACTCTGAGGATCTCCACCCCAGATAACTGAATTTTGGGAACTAGGGACGATGTAGAAGAGCTGAATTTGTGCTGGAAGTGCTAAATTTGTAGAATTCAAATTTTCATCTTGTAATTCACTTCTGCTTCCTCTTGAATAAACAGAACAATACTTCTTTTTTAAAATCTTTCAACTCCTCAAATGAGATGTGCTATGCAAAAAGTGTATTTCAGTTCATGGCATAGAATTCAAGTGTGTAGAAGTTGAGCTCTTCAAAACAATGTTGGTGTTGAGTACCTACAATAAGTATGTCTGTTTCACGTAATGTCTTTTGGCTTTTAAAAACCAGATCTCTTTTCTCTTATAGAGAGGTTGATCAGGATTCTGATGGGCGCATCAGCTTCAAAGAGTTTGAATGTGCAATGAAGCACGGACAAGATGAAGTATCACCATTGTACTTTGCCTGAAGTATGCTCTCTGGTGAAAAGACAAAGTGGAAACTTTAGATCTCAAGTTATTTAAAAATCAATGATACTTCATTTGTTTCAGCCAGAATTTTAAGAACTTTGACTGTAAGTGTAGCTCTGAAGAACAGCCTTTGAAGCTTTACTGTTGACAAGTTGGGTGTATTAATTTACATGTGTATGTGTGCGTAGAATACTTAAAATATTTGAAAACTCTGTTGATTCCCAGTCATCCTAGTTAGGAAATGCAATGCTGTACTTTTTGGCTTAGAAAGAAAAGAACTGACTCTGATTTGCAGTTATTGTGAAATGTACTCATTTGATATTTCAACAGCCTTTTGTTGGCTGACCAAAATCTCACATATGTAGAAACTGATTAAAATTATGCTGGATAATGCTTGCTTCTTAGAAATTAATAGTGTATTTGTCTTTCCTTTATGGTTTCACTTTCATATAGTGTTCTTTTTTATATTGCAAATTATTTTTAATTTAACAGTTTTTAGTTAATTATCTACCAGATTTAATTCTGAACAATTGAGAACTGTGTGTTTATAGTAAAAAAAAAATGAGGATAAAATGAACATGAATAATTAGTTATTTCCTTTTGAAACAATTTTCTAAATTGAGTTAAGAATAAAACTTGGTCTGCTTCATGAACTTCAATTTGGCATACTGAAAATACTATTCAAGCCTACCGCTGACTTTTAGTGAAGAATTTGTATGGATGTGCTTTAGCAGCATCAAGGAATTTTCTAATTGTTGAGAAGAAGAAAAAGGTAGCATTTATCACTATGGACACATCTACCTTCTCCTCTCTTTCCTTTTCTTCCTTCTTCCTTCCCTCCCCACTCTTTCATTGGGTTACTGCTTATGGAGATGTTCTTGCCCCCTGTAACTTTATATACACTCATTCAAGCAGTGCTGTAGTGAGATAAATCCTCTTATTCGATGTATTTTATCAGTGATCCCTGATTTCCTACTGCCTTTGTGTGTTCATATTAGTAGTAATAGATGATAGAGATTTCATTATGGGCATTGATCTCTGATCATTTTTCATTCTGTTGCTCCATTTCTGTTTTCTTGCTAGTTGTTAAGCTGCTTGAATTAGAGATTCCTTCTGAAATTGTGCAGAAGCAGTGCCCTCCTCATGTGAACTTAGAGACTGTAGTACACACTTAATGCTACTGTAAATAAGTAAACCAAGAATAATGATCACATAAGACGAAAAGAGTATCAGTACTACTGTTAAATCAAAAGAGAAATCTTCAATATCTTCCTAACTTTAGTGAGGCATTCCAAAATATAATGCATGGGCAAATTGTTAATAAAATAACATCTGTTTTCTCTTCCAGTTTCCTTGGAAATTGTACTTTACTAGACACACAAAAAGTGAAATCTTCTTTACTTCCCAGGCAGATAGTACATAAATAATGGAATGAAATTGGAAGCACTGAACACATGAGCAGATATATTCGATTCTATGTTCAAGAACCAGGTATCCATTAGATGAAATGAGCTGTAACTCAAATAGCATGCTAATCAGTGCAAGAGAAATGGTGTTACCTCTGAAAGGTGATGGAAAGACCTGCTAATAGATAGATGGTTAGCCTTAGAAGTGGTATTTCCCAACAGATGAATGTTTTCATAAGAGAGTCATCATCATGGATGTTAATTAGCAATATCATCACAGTCTCTGCTGAGACACAGAAGATTGAATTATTATTCCACAGGGAGAGTTGCTACAGGTCTAGACACATTCATGAAAAAAATGTATGATGAGTTGCTGTGCCATTACTTACACTACATTTTTTTGGTCAATGTACTTCAGTCTACTGACACAGGTGTCCAGTCCTTATACCTGTCCCAAACACTAATTCATGCAGTTTTATTTTATTTATTTCAAATTAATTATGTATTAAGGAGCAACTGATGTGAAGTTTCTATCTTACAGAAATCTCATTTTCACTACTAGCTTCCATTTAGCCATTAAAAAGTCTGTGATGTCTTGTTAATATTTCTAACCTGACTGTAGTTTTCTGTCTAAATGTCTGACAATATCTGCACTTTATGGACTCTGTACAACAATAATCTGTTGAAGATTATTACAGACAGAAAGGTCTCTGTATACTTTTCCTTCTAAGAAATATATATCTTGTATTTGTAGCAAGGAACTTCAGAGAGGAAAATACCCTCTATTTCTTTTACTTCTATACACTCTCATTCCTCGATTTCTGAGAGACTTTAAAAGTATGAACTTGAATTATTGAGAATAGAAAATCCAAGAGAGGTGAATGAAATTATTTTACCATGTTGCAAAGGTTTGTTGTTGTTGTTTTTTAAACATGATTTTTTAGAGAAGTTCTATTCTTAAGCATTCTTGCTTCCCCTCCCATGAGGCCTTCTGGAAAGAAATTGCAGATGACCACAGCTGAGTGGAACTGAGTAGGCTCAGGTGATTCAGTCCCTGCTGTACAGCTGTATAAAAGCTAATTACTAGCTAATGTTTATTGGAGTTTAGTTAGCAAACTGCAGAACACTTCAGCTATCATTGCAAATTGATAAAATTACAAATGACATGTAGTGGGGTGAGTGAAATGGAAGATTATTCTCACTAATGATTTGGGAAACAAAAACAGCAGCTACCCAAGGATTAGATGAAAGATGCTTTTCATTTTTGTATATGTTCTGTTGCTGATGTAACAGCTTCCTTTTTGTTCAGCAGGAAAGGACTGGTAGAGCTGTGATCAGCATAGTTCACCAGCTGTAATGCTAGGCTTCCTTAAAGGGGAATATACACTCATCAACAGGTTATGTTCTTACTTGTAATATTTCCTAGCAACAATAATAGAAGGTCAGGAGAAAAAAAAAAAAGTTTAGTTTGACAACAGCAATCTTTGGCAGAATCTTGGGAGCCAAATTGGGTCTGAACCTCTACAAATGGAAAGCTGAACATAAGAGCAAGTTATTACTGATACGTCCCGTGGAACAGTACAGAGGTGAGTCTTCAGGTTTTACTGTTATACTGACTTTTTCAGGTTTAAGAGCACATTTGCTTTCCCGTTGTGTTAATTTTTTGGTCTTGTTTTCTGATGCCTATTACTTAACAAGCTGGATTTGCTTGTTAAGAAATACCTGTGAAAAGCATATTTACATTTGAGTTTTGAAATGAGTGATAATCTGCTCAAATTATTTTCGTGTAGATACTTTGTATGCTTAGCTCATTGCAGCTACTTTAAAGCAAATAGATTATATAACCATGCTTTCAAAATGTATTTGCTTTGTTCTCCTGGAACTTCTGTAATTCGCTAAAGCTCTCGGAATCTAGTTATGTGTTATTTCCTTTTAAATGACTTGAATGATATCATGGATGGAATGAGCAGTTGTTAAACTGTGTTCTTTGGGTAACCTGATATCCCTGGTAGCTTTCACAGTGTTAGCATTGTGAAATCCAGGACAGCTTTGACTGAAAAAGGGTTCAGAGGACTCAGCCCAATATCAGGACTTTCCTCACTGGAATGTTTTGTTTCCTTTTTTTCCTGGTGTATCAGAAAATGAGTATTTCATCCATGTACTCAGTAATCAGAAGAATCCAAAGTAAATACGTGCACGACATCATAGAATGTCAAGTGTGTCCCTGTGAGGTTCCCAAAATAAAACTTAGTACCTTAGCTTTGTGGCAGTGTTACTGTGTCTTCTATCTTTAATCAGCTGGGTGGGTGGTGGCTGATAAGTCATACTCAGTAACTAACTGACACACAAAATGTCACAGTTCAAAGAAAAGCTTTGGCATGACTTTGGCATGACTATCACATCAGTTTTACAGTCTCTGGCAGTGAAATACCATCTTAAAATTAGTATGAATTATAGCTGCGTTCCTGCTTTGAGTACTTAACACTGTTCTTTGAATGGAAAGCTACCCTAATGGAAAAAAAAAAAAAAAGAGACTTGTTTTTATAACTTTTTGTGTACTGATTGCCGGTAACAATATGAGAAAATAAGTGCACCATTTTATGGCAATAAGTGTGAGGAAACAAGTTATTTTAATCACAGCTCTTTAAAGACACATATCTGAGTCTCTTTCTTGCAAGAAAATTAAAATTAGTGATGAGTTTTGAAAGAGCCCATATAGGTTGCACATGTATTAACATGTTGGCTCAAAGCATGGAGTAGTTCTGAAGTGAATCCCTTGATCTTCTTCACTTCCTGTGTATTGGTCCAGTTTGCTGGGCCTTTGTGGTGTTGTAGGGGTAGGAGGAAAGGTTTAGCAGACAGGGGTTGTGAGGCTCCGTGGGAAGATAGTCCCTTTTCAACATGGCAAAGGGATGCCAAAACAGCTTGCAGTTGTACTGGAGTAAAGGAAAAACCTCACACTTCAAGGGCTATGAATGCTCTTCTCTATATATGCTGTTGTAAAGGGGACGGTCTGAGCTCATCTCCTGGGCCCAGAACTTCCAGCTGGCTATCAGCAAAAACAACACAGCAACAAAGCATCCCATTCTCCATGTCTGATTTTTTTTTTTTTTTAACTTTTATTTTTTAATTTGAAATAAAAGCCAATGCTACTGCCATCACATTGTCCTCTTGGAGCTGTTTTCAATGGCTCCAGTCCTTCTGTCCAAGCCATGAACTTTTGGATGTAGATCAAACTCAGTTTGGGGTCAATTTAGCAACCAGCAATCATGGTGTCAGATAGCAATGTGCAGAGTCAGAAATAAAACTTTTCAATGTGAGTTGTTAGAGGCAGAGCAGTGACATGCTGCTATCTTCTGACTGGGACAGACAGAAGGATGGCATGGGATTCCCCAGGGCAAATGGATCTCTGGACAAGGAAGAATGGTTCTGTGGCAGTTTCTATTCAAAAACTTTGAATGAAATGTATGCTGAGAATACCTCACCTAGTGAGTCAAACTGATTCCAGTTCATAGTAAACCCGACAAATTTCTTTTTGTACAAGCCTCAACACCAGTGCCATCAAAATACTGAACAGCTGCTTTGTCACTGATATATTTGCTAGGTAGGGTTAACCAGAAAGGGTTTGGTCTTCAGAATTCTTTGCTATCTGTGCTGCAGTGAGAATCTCAGTCTCAGTTGGGTGAAATCTCACTGACAGTAAGGAGGAGCACTCCTATATGCTCTGCAAAATGTCCAGTCAAGTTTGTGTTTAGTTACCTAATTCTGTCAGAGACATTCCAAGTTAAAATGATTTAATATGTAAGGTGATTGTTTTTTGTTGTTTTTTTTTTTTTTTTAAATAAACTATTGACTTACTAAATACAAGAAAGCTTTAAAAAGCATAGATAAATCTGCCTTTCAAACTAGCTTTGAGAAGTAAGACACCTAGAACTGCACCTCTTGGGTTGAGCTGCCTCATTAGGAGGCCTAAGGTAAATGCACTGAGAAAACCTTGGTAGCTGCAGAACATTTATGCTAGAGAAGAAAGAACTTTGAAATACTTAGTCTTTCTTGGAGTAGAAGACTGTGATAGATGTTAAATAATTGTGAAATATTCAGTGACATATTGAGATGTAACAGATGCTATGGAATCATGTCGTAGTCAAACATTGTACTAATTTTGTAAGTGCCACATATTTCCTGGCAAAGGACAATTTTGAGAGTTAGTAACATAAAATTCTAGTGTTAAAAGAATACAAATAACACGTCAGTTGAAGTTCTGCTCGCCCACTCTGTTGGGGAAGCAGCGCATGGATGCATTTAGCTGTCTCAGAAGACCTCAGATGGAGAACTTGAAATTCTGTAATTCATGTTGTTTAGGAAGAAGCAAGCACTATTCCAGAGCTGATATGCTGTGCCTGAATAGAGCAGCCCTGTAGAAAGATCCTAAGTGTTGCAGATTGTTTTTAAGTCCATTTGACCCTAGTCACCACTTGATAAACTAGCAAATGTATTATCAGCATGTTTAAAACCATCTTTTCTCTGAGGTACTCTTCATCTGAATTAATTAATTGAGTTGAGGGAGTGAGAGGGAAGGCTTCTATGGTGGTGGGGGTTTTTTGTTTGGGGGTTTGTTTTTGTTTTGTCTTTTCCCATAGTTAGCTTTTGAAAATGAACAGCATTTACTGGAGATGTTAGCAGTGCGCCAAAGTCAGGCCTACTGGGACAACTGCAAAACAGTGCAGATGATGGTGTACAGAAGCCCCATCTGGACAGAGCCTCAGGATTTCACCACCTAAAGATGGAAAGCAGAATTCTGAAGGTTAAGCTGAATGCCAGAAGATTGCATCTGTTGTACAGGATGGACCTGTCTCAAAGCCCAGCCTCAATTGGCAGTAGTGATGGCTAACCATATAGCTAGAGCCACACAAGAGAGTGATGCTTCTCCAGCATGCTGTGTGTCCAGCAATAAGAGGTTTACAACTCATTGCTATTACATCCTATATTATACAGGTGATTTCATCTTGAATCACACTTGCTCTTTTCTTTGTATTTCTTCAGTCCTTCCATAATCTTTTTCAGATGATCAGAACTCCACTCGCTACTGAAATTGAGGAAATAACCATGGCTCTATATAGTGGCATAAAGATATTTCCCTTTTTATGTTCTATAGCTTTCATAACAATAACTTGACAATTCAGTAGTGAAATGGAAGTACAGCTAATTCAGAAAAGGCATTAGGAATCAGTTAGAGTTCATTTTTTCCATTATCTTCATTCATACATCATGTAACTTTACATCATAAAATATATCTGCAACTTGGAAATAATATATATGTAACAATAACAAATAAAAAGTGATATTTTTGACTTATTTAAGCACCCACATGTGAATAGGAAGATGACTCTTGCAATCTGCAAAACTACTGGGGTAGCTAACTGTTGGCTGCAGAAATCTGTCACTCCTTACAGTGACAGCCTTGCTTCCAGAGCTCGCTGAGAGCATGAGCTGTAGTGCAGAGATCCTTGGGCTGGTCCTTGACAGCTGGTGCATTTGTACTCTGCAGGGCAGTGTTGTGCAGGATGCTGCCTGGGAGTGTGACTCAGGTCCTGAACTCTGCTGTGCTGACACAGTGGTGCTGTTCTGAGGCTAAAGCTGCACTCGGCACCTGCTGAGAGCCCTCACAGCACCCTCTGCGGCCTTGCCAGGCTGTTTTGATGCAGGGCCACAGCCTGGGTGTATTGTGATCAGGCAGAGACTGCTTCTTGGAGAGATTTTTCTCCATTCATGGCAACCCATGAGAACAGCTGTAGGTCTCTAAACTTAGCAATCATCTAAATTTAGTGGAGCTTAAGAAAGGTGAGTCATATGGATTTATTTTAAAAAAATATATCACTTAATACTGAAACTTATTAGGTGCTGGTTCTCCTCTGCAGTGATTCGCTATCGCAGTTTGCTGTGGCAGTTCTCTAGCTACAGTATGGAAGTTTAAAAAAAAAAAAAAAAAAAAAAAAATTAAAAAAA
>NW_024884586.1:36814703-36816834 GCF_019232065.1 Centrocercus urophasianus | reverse complement strand
GCTCAGTTGAGGATGCTGCCCTGCTCAGTGCCCTCACATTGCCCCGGCATCCCAGAGCACTGGGTGGAGGAGGCTGGAGGGCACACGGGCTGTCGCAGAGACAGCTGCTTTTACAGGAACTGCTAAAGCAGATAAAGGCTAGAAGGAACTGGATCCTTCCAGTCATTGTTGAAGAAACAAAATTTAGGCTGTCATCATATTAGTGTATGTAGTAGTGTGGGTATGGTCTTCTATACAGATTTGCTGTTCTCATACAGCTCTCTTAGCTAGGAAGTGTGCAAATGGGATTAGATCTTAACTGCTAATTAATGGTGTGCCACAGTATTATGCCGAGAGAAGAAATTCCTCAGTGAATTTTGCTCTCACTTACGCCTGCTGGCTTTTAAATGACTTCTCTAGCACTTTCAGCAGAGCTGTAGCTCTTGACAATGACGGTGTCATCAAAGTTGGAAAGATCCAAGGATGTACTTGCATGTAGAAGAAGGGATGAACAAGTTCTTTGGTTAGTTTTTAATTCAAAACCTCTATTTATTTAGACCGAAAAAATATATTTTGTTCTCCCTGTATCTCACAAAATGTGCCTGGTGGTTTGTATATTGCATCGAGTGTCTGAATGACTATCTAATGAACTAAAACAGTCATTAAAGAATAAGATATTAATGAAGAAAGATCACAGAACTAGTTTTCCAGAAAATAGAAGTGCAGAATGCAGAAAATGATTGAACACATATATTCAGTAAAAATTTCTCATAAATGAGCTTTCTGAGGCACTGGAATCCCTTTAGAATGTGTTGTGTTGCTTTTATAAAGTAATTTCAAAATCCAAATGTTGTTTAATACCGAGTCTGGTGCCTCACAGGAGCTGTCATATCAGAACTGCATTGACGTATGGACTTGTAATTTCATATGGAAATTGTATCAAGTTTATTTAACAAGACCTGATTTTTAAAAATGTGTTGATTGACACATACAGTGCCATCCTTTGATTCCTTATTGCCTGAGTATTGTATTATCTCTCACACAGTCTGCAGTTCTTATTTATATTTAAGCCTTTTATGTCATTCTCACACTGCAAAGGCATTTTAGAATGAGTGTAAATGTAATTTATACAATTTTGAACATCCATTTGTATTTCTCAAATGGTGTAAAGATGAGCAAATGAAGATCACAGGCATGGTTATTTTTCAGTGACTTTGTCTGTGTTTAAAGCTGTGGACTTCTCTGAGAGCCTCTACAGATTATTTTGGATTCCAGGAAGTATTACTTCTTCCAAAGTGGGTGACAATAATTGGAGTGCCTATCTTCTATCTCTCACTATATAGGTTTTCTTCACTCTTTCTGTTACACAATGGTTGTAGATGTGACATCCTGTTATGACATTAAAAAGTTGAAATTTCTAGGAGATAAAATCTCTGTTAATACAACGTCCCTTTGAATGTATTTCCCTGGGAAGTCTACCTAAAAATTCTCCTGAAGGAGAATCTGAAGCCAAGTTAAGCAGATTGTATTTTGATTTTTTTTTTTTTTCCTGAGACTGTATCTTCCTGCTGTAAATGAGCAACTTCAAATTCCTCCCCTTGAAACTTCCTTTTCAATTTACTTTGCAACAGCATGAGTTTAGTTTAACAAAATTTAGACTTCCGTTAATGAAGTTGTTATACACAAAAAAGATGGCTTACCATCTTTAAACAGTCTTGCTGACTGTATAGCAGAAGTGCTGATGGGGACTTAGAAAGGACACTGTTTTGAACAACAGAACTGGAACAGGTCCAGAAGCAAATGAAGCCAAGACTGCAGTGCTCTGTCAGGCTGACCACAGCGTGCGAGTAGGATTGAGCAAACCTTGGAAAATGACAATAAAAATGCATTTAAACAATTGGGGGAAATACACAAATAGAAATATAGTTTTCATACAAAATGAGTTAAATTAGTGTTTCTTTAGTACAGTTTTATTCCACAGGTGTGGTTGTAACAGAATCATTTGACTTGGGCCCCTTAAATGTGATCTAGTCCAACTCCCCTGCAATGCACAGGGACACCTCCAGCTCCATCAGGTTGCTCAGAGCCCCATCCAGCCTGACCTTGATTGTCTCCAGGGATGGGGCTCCACTACGTCTCTGGGCAACCTGTT
>NW_024884586.1:36776839-36814603 GCF_019232065.1 Centrocercus urophasianus | reverse complement strand
AAAAAAAAAAAAAAAAAAAAAAAAAAAAAAAAAAAAAAAAATCTACAAAAAAACCTTCTTCCTCATATCTAGTCTTAATCTCCCCTGCTTTAATTTGAAGCCATTTCCCCTTGTTCTGTCACTGCCATGCCCAAAGCCTTACTGAAGTCCAGGTAGATAACATTGTATGGTGTATGGTTTTTTGTAATCCATTTCACGTGATTCAAAGACAATATGAACGTGAGGGGATCAGTGAAGGGATTTTCAGAAGTGTCTCTGAAAATAAGCAGCATGCTTCACTGAGGTTACATTCCACATGTTGCTGAACACCTTGGGGCTTGGTACAGTACACACAGCAACACAATGAGATAATTCGTGTCAGTGAAAAGTAGCTAAAGCTAAGCTGCTTTCAATATCTGAGCTAGTTCATCTACTTCTGACTGTGGAGGTCTCTGTGTTGTGCTCCACTGCAGAGAAATACCCTGCACGCTTTTAATATCTCACCTGTAGCCAGTGGAATCGGAGGTGTCAGCAAAGTTTTTATTTTGTCCATGTGATCTTGAATTCTGATGATAGAGCATGAGAACAGGAATCTAATTACATTTCTTGGAAGTTTTGCAGCTACACAAAACATTTTTTTTTACTTACAAAATATATTTGATCAAAAATCATTGGTACCCAATAAACAAGAAACTGCAATATCGTTTTATAGTCACTTTTCAGTGCATAACAGTTAATCTAAGTCTATAGTTATGTTGGTACTGTATAATATAAAATGTGTTTTATTCACTTTACTGAAAGATAGGGGTAGGGTTATCTTCAACTTTGTATTTTTATGATTTTTAAGGCATCTGTGCTGTAAACTGCGTGCAATTCACTATAAAAGCTTTTATTACCTTTCAGTTCTCATGGTCACCACTTCAAGAATAGTTACTGCAGCAGCATTTATCCTCGCACGGGATTCCATTATCAAAGTACTCCACAAACACATCTGTAAGGAGTCTCTACCTCTAAGAAACGTCCACATATTCAACCCATCCTTCCTGCTGAGATAACCTCCTACTCCACTGTTTTCTGGCCAATTTTACTTATCTCCAATTATTCAAATGCTGCACTTTTTGCATGTTTTGCAAAACCCCTTCCTGAATTAATCAACAGAGAATCTAAATATTTCAACTCTGTGAAGCGGCCTCTGGTGTTACCAGGGAAATCACATGGGCAACAGTGGGTTGGCAAGCTATGTTTGATGTTTCACCTCCTTGTGCCAGTTAATGCATGCGCATAATTGCTCAAGAGCCGTCTGCTTGCAACCTAAGATGTGTTGCTCCTTGATAATGAAAGCACTGATTTGGTCCCACGCATGAACTAGAAGTGTTTAATGTGAGTCTGCCTGTGGGACTCTGATAGAAAAAAAAGAGCAGTGCCCGGTCAAAACCTTTTAAGAAATGTGCATGTAATAATAATCTCTCCAAATTGAATGAAAACCTAATTGGAAGATGCCTGATTTTTTGGGGCCCTGAAAAGTTTAATGTTTGCTATGAGCATGAAGTGGCAGCATTAAGCTTTCTCTCCATTCAACATACACCACTAGGGCTTTCCTGGCACCGGCAAAACAACAGGGGGCAGCTGGACCCAGAGATGGCTGCAGCTCCAGCCAATTTCTGTGGCCCTACATGGGAAAACATCCTTGACCCCCCCAACAATGAGTGGTGTCTGAGACATCTTTAGCTTGCTGTAAAAGTGAGGGTAGGCAGAAAATCACCATTGAGCTTTCTGACCTCCAGCAATGCTGAGCAATACAGTAGAATTAGATTTTCTAACAAAGAAGCTCTTCTAGGCTCAGTTATGTTACTTTTTTGTGTGTGTTCCTTCCCAGGCTTGAATATACATGCTCTGGAAAGTGGTGAATGGGCATTTATCAATACATTTGATTGCAACCACTGCCTGAAGATGGAGGTCCTTTAGCAAGAGTCCCAAGAACTGTGAGTATTGTGGAGGACTTGATCTTTGCAGAACAACTGAATAATAAGCTGAGATTGTTCAGGGAGGAATGAATACTGAGGAAGGATGTGGTAACAATATTCAAATGAACACAGGAATTACAGATATTAACACTTTTCTTCCCATCCACTGGAAGTACAAAAACTAACATGATAAAACTATAGCAAGTGAGCTTTACTTTAAAGCAGGAAAAAATCTTCAGTAATCAGAGAGTGACTGTCAGGGATCTGTTGTCTGAAGCTGTGGTCAAATGCCCATAAAGAGGGGGTGTCTAGGAGCAGGCTGAATATATACCTGCAAGGATGAGCTTGGGTTTAGTCAGTGCAGTGATGGGGCAGGGAGACAAGACAGCGATCTCTGAGACCTGTCCAGCCCCTGCATAGTTCTCTGTATCCTGGGTGAAGACTTTTTCTCTCATGCATCTATACCACCATCTGTGCGTATCTTCTCATTCAACTGAGCCATGTCCTTAGCAGCTCTTCCTGATGGTCTGTGTTTGAGATGAGAAAATGGTGAGGCATTATATATTTGCAGTTTTAAAATAAATTTTTTAAAAATTTGCTTGCTTACCTGATGTCTTCCGTTTTAAACATGGATTATTGTAATTCCTAATGGGAGCAAAATTGATAACGGAGGTGACCAGAAGCTTGTTATTAATTTGCAGCTCTTATCTTTGGGAAATCAACATTCTGGCAAAGGATTTAATTGGGCTTTTTTGTTAATTCTCACAGTGATGCTCTGGTTTTTCCTTTTGGGACTGCAGAGAAAAAACAGCATCTGGTGTTTGAGGATGCTGGAGATTTACACCATATTATGTGTAATATCTCTACTGTAAATAAACAAAATGAATAATTAAATGAATAACGAGGTGTCCTGAATTACAACTTCTCTGCCTGCATCTATGGAAAATCAAAGGTATGTTTGTTCTTCGTAGTTTGTGCTTTGGTGGGCATCTTGGTCTTGTCATAGCCCATATGGATATCAGCAATATATCTTTTCAAGCAGAAGCCTGAAATAATATTGATAAAGGCTGCTTGGTAAAATGGAGGAATTTTTGCTCTTCAATGTAGCGTCTGTCTGTGTTACTGTAAAACAGAAGAATATTAGAAACTGCGTCATAGCCCTGCGGGCCTTACTGCTTCTGCCCAGCCTCTCCTGAGCTGCTCGCAGCCCAACACCCCGCATCAGCCCGGGGCCAATGGCTGCTGCCTCAGTGAGGCACCAGCAGAGCTGGGCTCCAGCTCCCCACAGCCCAGCCCTGTCAGCCACAGGCCCTGCCAAACCAGGCCTAACCGTGGCCATGTCTTGGCCTGGCCCCTGTCTCTTGGCTCCTGTCTCAATGCAGAAAGCCTTCGTGGTCCGCAGGGAGCTGCTGGCCCACACTGCCTTGTTGGATTGGGTGGTTATGGTTTTTTGTTTTCTTTTTTCTTTTTGAGTATAAAAAAACACATATGATTATGTTGGAGGTGTTGTAGAGTCTGTCCTGATACAGATACTGGTGACATATTGGAGGTAGGTGCCACCGTCCATGCTTAATGAGAAGGCCAGCACTCAAACAGAAGTCACCATGATGGGGGAGGAGGAGCCCCCTCCTCTGGATGGCTGTTGCATTGGCTTTATGAAGACTGCAGTAGGCAAGGTGCTCCAGGAACACATTCTGTCCCCCAACTGTCCTTCTGTGACAGCTGACACTGGGGCCACTTGAAGCTGTGGCTGGAATTAATATCATCTCAATGCCAGATTTCCACCTTGAGCACAGCTGCATATAAGTAGAAGGCAAAGTGATTTTTATGTGTATGTGATATGATAATTAAACTTAGCACTTTCTCCACATTTGCTATTCAACACTGTAAAAGGAAGCTAAATGAATTGCCAAGGAGATGTAGTGAAAATTAATGATGGGGATAGGACTCAGAAGGGCTGTTGACATCTGGGCTCAATGTTCTGCAGAATATCTAGTCATTGGTTAAAATCTGGTAATCACCTTAGGTGAGCATCCTTGGCTTTCTTCTGACAACCCCCCTGGCACGTAGCTGCATTTTTGTGCCTTTCCTTCCAGGCCGGTCCTCTGCAGGATCACTAAGATTTGATGCAATGACAGTTCTTTATTTTAAAAAGGGGCTTTCTGATGTCTGCTGTAGAACACCATCTTATAGATCAACTTATATTACCAGAAACATGGCAAGAAATCCTTAGACATCACAACTACACAAAACATGGTTTGTCCAATGTTAAACCAGCAGCAAAGGACAAACTATTTTTAGAGCTGTCATGTTATTGCACCTGAGCTTTATTTGTCTTCTGATTAAAAGAGGTTTTCCTTCAGAAAAGTTCACTTGAATCTTATACTCATTTACTAAGTCTTACGTTCCAATTCAATTTATTTTAAAGCAGATTCTTTGGGGAAAATTATAAAGCTAATTTGAATTGATTCTTTGGAGATTCAGGTTTAAATGAAGTGCCATAAAATTGGCAGTCAAAGGGAAAAAATAGAATTGAATGTTATACTTGTATTACTCCATGGACACAAGCGCCTTGCTTTTTGCTACTACTGAAGGTTTTGATGTCGTGTATTTCAGACCGTGTATAAACACATAAGAATTAAAGTTCACACTGTTTTCCTCATTCATGTATATTACATCAAATTACAAACTTTCGGCTGCCAAGATCACAGTTAGTCATTCACTGTTTCCATTTTTTCATAATAAATTCTATAGACTCTTAATGGCATTAATGCTAATTTTGCGGAAGTGAAACAAAGTCCTTTATTTGTTACGTGTTGAGAGGATGGTACATCAGAGTAATGCTCCTCAATATCATCGTTCTCCATTTCCAAATCTACAGGGTAGCATTTGGTAAAAATACTGAGCTGTTTTGGGAGTTGAGCAGATTAGAAAATGGCTGTAGTTTGGGTGACAAATGTGTGGCTTTTTCTGAAGCCAGTGTCTTTTTGAGGCCTTATGATCTTGTATTACCAAGCACCTGGTTTCTCACTAACAAATGAGTCAAAATTTGTTCTTACAGGCTTTCTGGAAACAGGTTAAATCTGATTTCTTGTTTTGTTTTTGTTTTCCATAGAGCCTGTAGATACGCCTTAAAAATAGGGCTTTTTTCTGTTACTGTTTGATGCATTCATAGCTTGGGAAATTCACAGAAATAATGGCCAAGGAGCTGGTTGTTCAGTTTCCTCTCACAAAAAATAGTGGGTGGATGTTCATTACTCTATCCCAGCACTGTGCTTCCAATCTAATCAGAAGCAGAAGTGAGGATATGAAAAGATGTGCTAGAGAAAGCTCCAGTGCACTCCATTATGCATTCTGCACACATGGTCCTGTATTAGAAATGGCTGGTATTTTGTTTGAGTAAATATATTAGGAGATATTTAAATTAAAATATATGTTGCTTTCTTCCAATTTTCTTAATGTGAAAAGAGTTTTACTGAAAGAAGCCTTCAGGCCCACAACTGGTTTTTTATATGCTCAGCTTCTAAGGAGCTATTAGTCAGAGTGGAGATACTTGTTTGCTCTGGTCCCATTGTAAGTGTTGGATACCTGAAATCAGACACCAGTGATGGTATTTAAATGTGGAAGTGAGAATCCCCCAATCTTTCACACATGCTAAGCTGCTACAGCCCTCGGTGATCTCAGTGGGAGCTGTGGCTGCTCAGCACTTTGAAAGTCAGCCTGTTAGAAGGGAGGTGTTTAGAGGAGGAGATAGATGCTGGGTTGCCTTGATAGTGCTTCAACACACTGCAGAACCAGATGGAGGTGAGACGGTGTAATTTTGCTCTCGTTTGCAGCACTGCTAAGCTGATGGAAATCTATGGGTCACTCCTCCTGCCCATCCCTGGCATTCTGAGAGTAGTTTGGCACCTGCTCTTCACACATTTCTACTATGCCCTTTGTACCTAAAAACACTAAGCAGCATTTGCCAATGTGCTGCCAGCTACAAGCATATGCAAGCTGCTGGCCTCTGGGCAGAGTGGCACGTGGTGCTTTACCTCATTTGTGGGGCGGAATTCTATCAGACTGAATTGATTCTGGATCCCTGAAATCCTTCTCCATCTGTTGTGATTACAAAGAGAATAGTGCTTTGCTGTGTGTGACAAAGAAGACAGAGACCCTTGTCCTGGTTTTATATCAACGAATGGAAACCTGATATTCCCCTTTGCTAAAAGTGGAATTGTTCCTGAATGCCACGTGCATTAAGAATGTAACAAAGTGAAGAAGAAAAAGATAACAGAAGTGCATTTATACAGTTGTCTCTGTTTTACATTTCTGCTTTTCTTCACCAAAGCCCAACTCTCATCTTCTTGCAAGAGGAGTGAGTGCTTACCCATGAAGGCTGGCAGCTTTAGTTGTTGGTCAGTTGTCAGTATCAACGTGCTTGATACCTGCTTGCCTGGTGAAGCTGTAAGGGATGCTAAGAAGTCCAGCATGTTTTGGAGGATTATTAAGTCGTATGGCCAAATTTTTTGCTCTAAGGAGCAACTTGATTACTATTAAGGGCTATAGAAGTATACAAATAGAAGGTATTTCATATTTATTAGAAACAAGCTGTATTACAGCAGGAACTCATTTTAAGCAATATAAATAAATAGAGATTTAAATGTTTTATTCATAATATATATTTTTAAATTTCAGTGAAGTGTTCCTTGTGCTTAACTGTGCCTGAACCTCTTCCCTGATCTGAGTGCTGTCCCTCCAACAGTGGCTCTTGTGTCTCACTTGTCGCAGCATGAAAACTCATGGTTTTCTCAGTTTCTGTCTTCTGAATATTATTTTAAATAGACCCAACTATTATACCTATTATACCTACTTGGGTATTTGTTTGATCTTGTCACCAGCGCTGTTTATTAGCTGATGGAACCAAGCCCTAGGCAATATGAGCTCAAACAACAAAGGAGCTCACATACCTATTTAGCCTCACCCAATCCTGTACTTTACTACAAATTAAAATAGATAGGTTTCCTTTGTGATTTAAGCAGCAGGTGCAATTCACATTCTTTTAGCCAGAATAATCATTTTCTTTAGAAAACTTTTTAAAAATATTCTTGTAAGAGGTTCAGACTTTTTTGTTCTCATCTCTTTTAGGAACACATGAAGGAGATTCAGACACAGCAGTTAAAAAAAGGAAGAAGCTCAGGAGAAACAGGTAAACAGGAAATAGAAAAAAAATAAATCTAACAAGCCTTTTCTGAAGAAGCAGAGCAAGTACATAATGTTTATTTCAAGCTACCTATGGAAATTGTAACATAAATAAAAACATTTTTAAGCTACCCATAAGCACTTACTTCCATGTACGCTGCACAGGTATTGTACGAGGCAGTAGGTGTTTTAGAGATACCAATAGACAGACAGGCTTTTGATGACAAATTGTGTTGTATGCAAGCCAAGAAACAGCACAGAGAGCATTGCCCTTGATTGAGAACTGGGCTTACACCTCTGGGACAGAGCAGAGGAGAAGCAGAACATGCTTCACAAGAAAGTTTCCAGATAGGTTTTTTAATATCTCCAGAGAAGGAGACACCACAGCCACCCAGGGCAGCCCAGTTCCCGTGCTCTGTCACCCTCAAAGTGAGGTAGAATTTCCTCATGTATACATGGAACATCTCCTATGTTCCAGTTGGTGCCCATTGCCCCTTGTCCTGTTGTTGGGCCCCACTGGAAAGAGCCCCATCCATTTGACACCCACACTTCAGATATTCATAAACCTTGTAAGATCCGCTCTGTCTTCTCTCCTCCAGGAGATGCCATTCCCCTTAAGTTGCCTGGCCCTTGCACCACGTAATTGAGGGCAGAAGTGGACCACGTTCTCCTTCTGCTTGTGGTATGTCATGTGTAAACTCATGCATAAGCAAGGGATTATCTATAATGATTCACTGTGCATTTATCTTTTGATAAAAAATGTTGTGTTACTTTCTTCAGCTCTCATTCCTTTCCACTCCTCAGTCATGCTCACAATGTCTCTCACTGGCATGTGCTGAAAAGAGTCGTTAGCACACACTGAAGGGTATCAAACGGTATGTTTGCAGCTGTCATTTCACTGGATTCTCTTTGGCTGTTCCCCCCCTTCAGGCTAATTGTGTCTGTTGTCACTAGGCAGTTAGAGGACGATGCAGCAGGGGCCCAATGAAAGAATCTCCTCATCAGACTGTACGTAGTGGTAGGAAACCTGTGGGAAATCAATGCTAAGGACATGAAAAGAGCAAATAAGCACAGAGAAAGAGCAGAACTTTGTTCGCAGCTGAGTGATGTTTGATAACTCTAACGGAATTTGGCTTTTTGATGAAGCTAATGCTTCTTTCAATTCAATTTCATTTAAAAAAATCTACAAATTCAAAATGATCTGACTGTGTCCCCCGGCCTGCCTCTGGCACGGCAAATGTGGCTACAAGCAACTCCACGTGGGCACAGCACTGCGGCCCACAGGTGGGGATGCCTGAGGCATTTCCTCAGATTCCCACTCAAGTGGCCAGGAGGTCCTTCCGAATGAGAGAAATGCAGTGCCTGTGATCAGACTGTGCTCCTGACAGCATGGGGACATTCTGCGAGAGATTCCCTGCAACTAAAGAAAGGCCTGTCAGAAATACAGCCACAGCACACACCGTGTGTCACAGCTGGGAGCGAGTGGGATGCCGGACGCCCTTCAGCCAGTCCTCCTCCTCCACCTCTGTTTCCTCTCAGATGTTTACGGCAGAGACAAGGGTGAGTGTAAATAACCACCTGCCCCAAGGAATGTGTATGGGATGTTACACTCAAGGAGTAAAAATGCATATAGATGCCGGCTACAGGCATACACAGATGCAGGCATACACATTAGGAAATCTGGTGTGAAGTTTTACTGTGTCAGTAGTTAAGCACATGAATATTTCATGGAGAATTGTTAGGTAAATATGCAAGAGGTTTTTGTTTGGATACAAATTTGCCTTTACTCAGGCACTGAATTCTGTGGACAAGAGGTTCAATATATAATGCAGAGTATATGTAACCACATGAACTGGTGCTTCTTGGAGAGTGGGCATTTCTTTAAAATATGTCCGTAGTCTAATGTAGCTTAAATGAAGTCAGAGGCACACAGGATGTGCTGCAGGTAGGAGAGCGATAACACGAGTGTGGCTCTGCATAACACATGCATTTTTTATATTATACTCCTCAGCTCTTCAGATTGTCTGCAAGAGGATTTCGGTGCAATCAGTCACAGCTCTTAAAGGAGTGCAGAAATTTGTTAACATTGAAAATCCCCCTTAAGATAGCATTCTGTACCTCTCCTCCTTCGCTTCTCTCCCTTGCCTGACAGAATGAGAGCGTGTGTCAGGGAAGGGTCCTGTGGGGAGCAGCTTTGGCGTGAGGCTGGCAGGCACAGATGGCCAGCAAGCTGCAGCCCCAGTCCTCCTTGGCTGCTCGACCACACCGGATCCTTTGGCGAGTCCTCAGCAGCCAGCGAGAGCGTGTTTACTCCAAATCCTGGCTTCCTTGCTTTCCTCAGGCTGACTAAAGACACACTGCCATCCCTCTCAAGCAAACCCTCCACTGTGCACTCCAGGCTTGCAGCCTTGTGGTCACTGTCATGGCTTTCCTCCTCATCCTTCTCTCTGAACAGGCCTGACCCCTTGTGCCCTCTCCCCACTTCCAGGTGCTGTCCCTCTACAAAGCATGGCTCTCCAGGCTGATATCCTGGGACTCCAGTTGTGACCGTGCCTGCTCCTTAACTAGGGCAATAGAGGAGTTTCTGGGCAGACTGCCTTCCCACTGCCTGCAGAGAGAGCTGCTCAGGTGGACATTGTGGAGTGCAGTGTGGCTCCTATTCAACTCGTGACAGCTCTGTGCACATACATGTAGACTGTGGCTAATACTGTGGTTGCTTGGACTACTTCATTGCATTTCTTTCTTTCCTTATGGCTTTTTTTACCTCCTCTCTCTGCTTTGCACTTCTCTTCCCACCACAGTTCCCTTGCCCATGCTAGAAAAAGGAGGAATCCATGACAGTGGTACCAGAATGTCTTGTGAATGTGACACAGTGCTAGATGGCTCAGATAGCACAATTATGTTGAAGAGAGTGGAACTGAGCCTTTTTATTCCACAGCTGAGATCCTGACTTATATTTTCAAAAGATTAATTCTTTTCAGGTTTACAGAAGTCAGCCAATGTCTACTCCTTGCTGTTGCTTTTTCTTGTCAAAGCACATTTCTGTGCTTACAACAATCTTTTTACTGGGAACAGTGAAGGAGTTTTATAAGAATAATGCTCTTGTCTCTGATGCTCAATCAATCTAATTTTCAGCCGCTTCAAAGTTTGCCAAGCTCCAGAGCTTAAAAATACACACTTCAGCTTCTCACAGCATGTGCGAGATGCTCCCTGAATTTCTGGGCAGTCAGAGCTTGTGCTGTCCTCAGGCAATGTCAATTTGTCCATTACTGCAATGAGCCCATATTGCTTTCTGTAGTTTGATTCAGTTCCAGTGGCAAATTACAACATTTAGACGCTACTGAGAAAATATAGGTGGGAATGTTAAGTTCCTCCAGTGCATCTCAGCCCAGCTCCTCCCCTTAGAACTCACAGCGCTTGTGCTCCAGCTCAGTCAGTAACTACAGCTGCACGTAACACTTCGTTATACTTCTGCTATGGGATGTTAGGAGAGCCTGGCAGGCATCCTTATTTCTGAAGTGACTGCAAACTGCTCTTCCAAAAAGCCATGTGGGCAGTCTCACCCGCAAACATGCAGAGGGAAGTATGTTTGCTTCATATGGTGAAGTACTTACCTCTGCTATGTTGTTTATTTGGTTATGTTTCTGACACTGACAAGGTAGGCCTTTGTGGTTCTTGGCCAAAGCACCTCAAACAGTGAATCTGTTGCACAAACTCAATGTAACCTATGAACTCACCTGAGTGCTCTGTGACACAGCACCCATCGGACCAGTGCCAGTGCACGCTGCTGCCATGTGGCCATTCCTCATGCATGCCGCTTCCTTCCAAGGTCGTACCATGTGGTACTGAATTTCAACAAATGATTTTTCTAATTTAGAGGCTTCTCTGTATTTTTATGCAATGAGGTATAATCACATTGGTTAACATATCATAACAGCTTTTATTCTCTGTTTCTTAGCACAGCACAGTTTGGAAAACTGAGATGGTATCATGATCCCCGTTTACTTCACCACAGTGTTTCCTTTTTACATGTTGGCATTTAGTAACACTGCTCTTTTGTTTCAATTGGTTTCCTGTCAATGCTAATTTCTGGCTTATATGTTTCCATACAATAATATTTCAGTGCTCAGTTAGAATATACTGTCAGGACATACTTATTTGTATTTAAACACATTTCAGTGGGAAGAATTAAAACAGAAAAGCTCTGCAAACTTGCCTGTTGATTTGTGATTCTGTAAAACATCTACCTCAATTGTATGCCAGATTTGTTCCTTCAGCATTGCTTTTACAAGAACAAGAGAGAGTACGACTCAATGCGCATTAGAGAAACACCTGATATATTCTCTTATTACTCAAATGATGTTTCAAGCATAAAACAGAAGGTGAAGCCTGAGTGAACATCTTGCAAGGCACAAAAAGAGAGAACCTCTCCTTTTATTTAAAATGCTCATATGTGTTGAGATGCAATGAAAGTCCTAGATAATCTCTGTTTGTGAAAATCAGACCAAAGCAGTTCAGCCTAGATACCTGGATGGGGATTTGGTACTCAGATAGAATCATAGAATTGCATAGGTTGTAAAAGACCTTAAAGATTACCGAGTCCAACCACAACCTAACCATACTACTCTAACCCTAACAACCTTCTGCTAAATCATCTCCCTGAGCACCACATCCAAATGGTTTTTAAACACATCCAGAGATGGTGGCTCAACACTTCCCTGGGGAGCCTGTTCCAGTGCTTGACAACCCTTCCTATAAGGAAGTTTTTCTTGATGCAGTCAGGCATCTTTTGAAGCTCATCACTATAGCAGGGAAGTTCATCCCATGCACCAGAAGATGCTGTGGAGTAGCAGCCCTACCTCATGACTTGCTGTGCTGCACCTTTTCTCTCCCTTCTTCCTGTGCCACTTTCCCTCGGGGTTAAGACTTGGTGCTCTCAGTGCATTTCATCCCTTGGCCAGCAGCACTGTGAGTTGTATGTCATCGGCAGTGGAGGGACAGGGAGTGAAGCCATACAGAAAGGTACAGATTCCCCAAGGCATGGTCTGACAGAAGTGATACTAAGCACACGGTGTCTGGACACAGACACACAGTCACACAGTCTGGACATTGCAGAACCCATACCTGCTCTTTTAGGGCTGAACAAAAGAAACAGCCCTTGACAGAAGCCAAAGCAAACATACTCCTATCCCAGTATCACCTATGTGTGAAGTAGCTTCCCTCTTTACCTAGTTCCTTGGCAAAACATGATTTTATCTGCTCCAATGTGGTCAAAAATACTATGTATAAGTAAATACAAGCCTGAAGGCTCCATGATGACAGCACCACTTGCCTTCGTGTGTCTTCAGGTACTGCCCTGTGGATGAAGACCAGCAGTTCAGCTCCCCTCACCATGTGCTGGTGCTTCTGAAGTGCTTCCATCTTGGGTGATTTTCTAAGTAATAGGTTTTTAGTGACCATGGTATGCTTCTGCCAAACAATATAAATCAAATTTTGCATATCTAATACCAACCTATACAATCATGCATTGAACTGTTGCCATTCAGCTCTTCCTTTTGTTTCCATATCTCTAGAAATATCCTGAGTCAAGATGCCAGCCCCTCCTGTGCCCCATGCTCCAGATGCTGGTCTGCTGAATGATGGCTGTATCTGCCCTGAGGACATTGTGAGCCTCACTCCCAGGTATAAGCTGGTGATATTGTACCTCCTCCTTTATGTATTTCTATCTGTGGAAAGAAAACCAGGGAAGTAGGAGGCTAGATGGGGTGGTGGTGTTCAGGGTGGGTCCACCAGATCCCTGAACAACAACGCAAGGGTCAGATGTCAGGGCTCACTGTGAAGCACTCGTACCACAAAGCAGAGGTTCCCTAGGCACTGAAGTGACCTTAGGAGCCAACTTTTGTAAACAGTTTTTTGCTTGAATAACTAGTGAGCTTCTCACATCATTACTGCACTTCATGCAGTGACAGAAAAAGAACTTGGTAGAAGTTCTCGCCTCTCGTGGAGGAGCTCTGGGCATTCCTCTTCCTGAATCCTCTTCTAACCCTCTTTTTCCTTCCGTGAACTTTCCTCCTGGTTTAAACTATCTATTGAAAATAGAGAAGTTATTTGTGTGATGTTATTCTTTGCTACTTCTTCCCATAAAGAACCTAGTCCTGGCAAAGTTCAGTGTGGAAGGAGCACTGGGCTGCAGCCATGGCCTGGGAGCTGCACCCACACAGCTTGCACAGATTGGTACACTTTGATCTTATTGTCTGCGCTCAAGATACTCAGATCTGGAAAATAACCACTGAGCATACAAAGTAGGTCACTTCATTAATGCAGTGGTGAGCACCTGCTAACTGCAGTAAAAGAGATCTTCATATATTACTACTGAACCTGGCAGCAATTAATAGACCAAATGACTGATCTTCAGAAGTGCAAACAGACAAACGGTCTCTCTGGCTGCCTTTATACTTTCTAATCAGCTTGCTGTAGAGGCATAATTTTTGCACATACCCACTTGCATTCAACCTTTCTGCACTTTTGGTGGTTCGTTGCAGTATGTTTGGAAGTAGCTAAACTTGTGCTGGTATGAAAAGGCTGGCCAGCAAGTCCTAGGAATAACACAGATGTCAGCAGCACCCAGCTGGCTTGACCCAGCTCATCCATACCTTCCGAATATGCCTTTAGAGGTAGAGACACCTGCCTGTATGGAGGTATTAAATGGTGCTAAAGAGAGGCTTGAAATTGGCCTTACTGAGGAGAATGGCTTTGGAATGGTGTCCTGGTTGGGCACCTCTGTATGTCAGGATACCTGCTGGATAGAAAAGCTTGTCTTCAGGGTGGAATGGCAACATGGACAGGGCTGCTGCTAAAGGCTGTGCTGAAGGTCCAGGACATGATATGTGCTACCTGCTTACTGAAAGAAGAGGTATGTGAGGTGGGGACCAGCCTACTGAAATGCTGCTTAGAGCTTCTGCGAGCTCGGACCCTGTGATCCAGAAAGACCAAATCTGAATTTTGATGACTTTTGTAGCTTGGGGAGATGTAACCTGTAGTCTTTCTATGTGGAGCTGCTTGCAATCCTATTCTGATAAACTTGGTTTCTAATAACAGAGTAATTTTAAGGCTGTTATAGTAAATATAAGCAGTGATGATCTTCCAGGTGACACTTATGTAATGATTGCACTTTAAAAATAATGTATGGATTAGAAAGAACATATTAGTTCAAACACTTTGGAGTCATCTGAGACTCAGTATCATGATACTTTTGAAATAACAAGGGCTGTCAGTGATGTTCTGGCAAACCTTTCCTTCCCTGATCCTGGTTTCATAGCTCAGCTGTATCTCAGCTGTCATGATTGTAGCCTATGCAAAGAGGCTAATCAATAGCCAGGGGAAACAGACTGAAAGGTCTCTGGAACAGCCTGTAATGCTACTAATCTCTTAGAATAAGGACCCAATTTTGAAGATGTATACAGCTGGAACAACTGTTTGCTCCAGCAAGTTACTCTGCATTTCCATCATTTGAATGATTCCCCTTATATTCACGGGTGCTTCACCAGGCAACACTGCTGTGCTTTATAAATAAGAGCGCATAACAGACAGTGATTTTATCCTCATGCTCTCTTATGAGGACTTTATTTTCTATTAAGTTCAAAGCAGTTCTGGATAGGTAAAAGCTTTGTGCTTCAGATTCATTTTTTCTTTATGCCACTGAAATTTTTCATCCATATCAAGTCATTGTCCCTCTCTGATTCTTCCCAGCCATCTCCTCTAGCTGCTCCTTTGTACTTCAGTCGACGTGAGCTTCATCAGCTCAAGCATGTTAGGAATTAACCTGAGAGCAAGTATGCTATGAAAATTTCCATTATTTCCTGAGAGAAGCATCCATCAGAAAAAAAAAAAAAAAGAAAAAGGAGAGAGGAAGGAATCAAGTGTATACTGGGTAAAACAGGGAAACAGACAAGTGTGAGAGTGTGAGGGGAAGATTTGTTAAACTTGCATTCCACTCAGTGGAAAGAGAATGCTGCCAAGACAAGCTGTATCTGAAATCAGCATACAGTGCTTTGGGATGGTGATTGTCAGTCTGCTATTTCCCATTTTGTTTAATTTTTAATCCAAATTGTGTACTAAAAATAGGGACCATTTCGGAGCTGAAAAGATGGGAGTAGCAGAAGGAGGGGAAAGCAGAATGTGCAGGAGGAATGCTGCTGTAGCTGAAGCAGCCCCTTTGGGATTTCTAGCTCTGTAACTCAGTTGGTTGTGGTTACAGAACGAAGACTTACCTTATCTGGGCCATTGCGGCTGGGAGGCACTGTGGTAGTCCCTCTGTAAAATAAATGATAAGTCATAGCCTGTGAACAGAGAGGGATGGTTACATTCCTATTTGGACAACAGTAACTGGAATGAGTTATGGAATATGGGCAAGAATTCACACGTCCTGTTCCTACCTAAGTAATGTTTCTATAGCTTCTGCCATTCCTTTTTTGCTTTTCATGTGTCTGAAGAGATTTGTACTGCTAATTATTAATAGCAGGAAGTTTTTACAGAAGTGCTGGAGTCTCCTGTTTTCAGTTAGCATTGCTTCAGCATGGCTAGTTTGTCCAGGATGGGAAAGCCAAGAGATGTCTATCTGGATAAGACTGTGAAATCTTTGTTTATGCATTAGTCTCCTCTCCAGAGAAGACTGTGGAATATCTTGCCTGAAGTCCCAATTCAGCATCTGTTCTGAAGAGGCCCCCTTAAAAGCTGGAGCAATCTCCTCTAGGCTAAGCAAGAAAAACAGCTGGAGGGGGGAAAAAGAAAAAGCAGAAAAAACCTTATATCATCTGTGAACAGATGTGTCTCCAAAGTCCTCCAGCATGAGTGTATGCATGTGGTGCAGGAAGTACTGATTTCAGCAGCCTTTGGAGTTTCTGCTGCCTCCTCTGACTTCCATGCATTATGTTGAGACTGTTACTTTTGGCTTTCCTCAGAGCAGCAGATTCTGGATGACAACAATGCAAAACAGGAAACTTTCAGAAATTCAGATTTGTTTTGGGTCCAGGACCCACAATTTAGTGATCTGCATCATAATCTCAAATTCTTGCCTAATTTTTGTGGACCTTTACTTAAAGGAGTGTGGGAACCGTTAAGTCAGAGCCTGAACCACTGATTGAGCACCTGGGGAAAGGACCTGGTCAGCCCTGGCAGCACAGGTGAAGGCAATTCAGCTGTGTGACCAGAGCCTGGCTGCACCTCTCTTAGACCTCACTTAAAGGCTGACAGCCACTGGGAAAGGATCCCTTCTTGGAGATCCTTGGTGAGGCTTTCCCCTGTGAACCTCTAATCCTGTGATACGGGTGAGCAATCATCTTGCCTTGCATTATAGCACCTCTCTACTGTGCCAGTCCTTCGGTTACTGCACCTTTGTTGTAATGCCTTTCCCATTGTATTGATCTGTCCAATTGCTACAAAAGGCTAAAATGCATTTAAATTATATCACTTCAAATTATTATTATTTTTTTTAAAATTGCTAAGTCCCCCCTCCTTTCCAGAGGATGGGAGATGTGAAGCTTACTTAAGTTTCTCCAACTGTGCCCAGATAGAAGAATCATAATACCTTGATAAGCCAGCTTCTTCCTTAGAAAATGCTGGCTCACTTAAATAGATCACAAGGTATTTTAAAATCACATTCCATGTGTTTTGTTTTCTGCCACTTTTAAGGCTAATAATCAATTTTTGCTGAGAGTAACCAGGGAAAGCAAAAGTGTTTTAAGTGCCTAAGTCACTGGACCACAGCTTTCTGATTTATGATGACAGTGATAGAAACTGGCTACTAAGAGGCTCCCAGGTACACCACCTGATGTCTGCTTTCAGATCCTGTTTAACTTTTTAAAAATCTAGCCCCATAAATGTTAGACCTGAGTGGAGTACTCGAAAGCCCTCTGTTGTACTGTCAGTTGAGGAATTGGTTTTTTTCTTGCAGAGTGCTTAGAAAAGTGGGTTGTTGTTTTATATATATATATATATATATATATATATATATTTTCCTTCCCTAAAGTGACAATAATTTTGGAATTACAATCAGCTGTAAGCACCCAGGGCTCAATAAGGATGCTTTCTTTCTGAGAGGAAGGGATCGAATCCAGCTGAGCACTGAGCCAGGCAGGAGCTCTAGAAGGCAGTGGACTGTGTCCAGCCCTGGTGTGATGGACTGCTGGTGCCTGAGCTACAGCGTGCACTACAAACCTGATGTGATTATGCCCTTATCGTGTTCTGAAATTCATATATGTCTTTATAGCTGAATTGGTTCCCAAACATGACAGTCTCTCTTGTCTTTTGTCGCTGCTGGGTAAAAGACATCGGGGACAATTGAAAGCAAATTACTGGTGTGGCTGAAACTGAGCAGTCAGCCACAAACTGAGCTTAAAGCTGTTCCAGCTGTAACCTGCTTCCCAGAAGCTGCTCTGCAGAGGTGTGTGTTTGGACCATACTGCGTGTTGTCTGTGTGAAAGAGTTCAGCAGGGCTATGTGTGCTCTGTCTGTTCTCCTTGCCATCCCTGCAGCTTGACTTCTGCAGGTGAGTGCTGGAAATTTTAAACCTTCCAGGGCTCAGCCCTTGTAAATGAGAGGAAGTTAAAAGAAGACGACCCTTGCATCTTCCACTGAAAGAATTCCCAATCAGGTCTGAAATTCACTACAAGCGGTGGAAAATTAGCCTGCTGTGTGCTGCAAAAATCACCTGGAGCAACTGCTCCTCATGGAGCCAGAAGTAACTCTTGATATCCTGATGACACAGTCCTTTAACACTCACAGAGTAGTTTTTATCTTCTAAGCATTGTGAATATTAGCTAATTAATCCTCACAAAGCCTCAGGGAGTTACAGAGGTATTGTTATAAGCTGGGGCCAGGGAAGCATTTCAGTTGTCATTGTGCTTCGTGCTGTGGCTACCGCTGGCATCAGTTGGGGCAGGGATTAACATGTTACAACTAAAAAGCACTCTCCTTTTGTCCCCCAGTGATTGACAGTTCAGTGAGGCTCTCCACAGAGCAGGAGAACCTGGGATGCAAAATTAAGTGGGGCTGTGTAGAGCAGTGCTGCCAGCTGCAGCCACTGCCTGTTACCCAGTGGCTTCCGAGCTGCACCTGAGGAGCTGCGGCACTGCTGAGCCTCTGGTGGGGCTGCGCAATGCAATGCCCGGAAACCCACTGCCCGCTCCTGCAGGAGCCTTTGCACGCCTTAGTAGAAGGCAGAAATAGCTCTGTAGGAGTGGCACGTGCTGCAATTGCACTGCAGAAACTGGAGCCCTTTCTTGCTGTGTCTTCCAGAGCCCTATTAGCAGGGGGCAAGCAGCAGCCTTGGAGCATCTTGCTGCTCTGATAGAAAGGAAATATGTTCCTCTTTAGCATAGATAAGGACCATCTGTGCATGGCTGAAATGAGATAACATTTAGAAACCTCCCAGGATAGTAAGGCTGCACTTTTCTTTGGTGTCTCATGCTGTTCAGGCTCATGGCAGTGCTCCCTTTGAACTCTGTGGTTTGTAGTTCTCACCACTTGATCAGAATGAAGTGGAATGCAATGGTTTGTCTATATTGTGGCTCAGGAACAGTGTATGTAACAGGACCTGTGCTGATATGAACCAGTTGATGCTTGGACATCGCTGCGTGGTCTCTGCATGGTGCTCCCAAAGGTCTGACATGTATTTTGCTGAGTCCTTCCATCAATGAAACCTATGCTGCCTGTTTCTAGATGGTAAGTTACATGGAGAACTGTTTTATCTGTGGACAGGGCACAGTACTTTCTGGTCTTGTTATCAGGGCTGAGACAAAGCACTGGGAGCTTGGGGATCTGCATGGAAGCTGCTGCAGCAGATACGGTTTTTGAAACACAGCTTGAACTGGCTGCGAGGCATCATTTTTCTGCACCATTGAAAGCCAGGCTGTATCCTAAGGACTATTTGTTTTACCTAATGCATCTCTACCCTATTTATGGTTTCCCTAATATCTTACCTAAATCTCTCAAATTGTCACTGTTGCAATTACATGCTTGTCCATTATTTCTCTGCAATTACTTCCTGTCCAATCTGTCACAGACATTGAAATTACTTTATTTTCTTTCTCTTCACAACAATCTGGATTCACTGAAAGGATGCTGTTGAGTCCCCACTCAGATTTCCTTTCAGTTTAAGCAGCCCCAACTCATTCAGCTGTAATTTCTGGCTGGCTGATTTTGCTTGTTCCTCCCATCTGATGTGTCCCTGATTGCTCTGTGTCCACCTCTGGATGTACTGGAGATATTGCCTCACTGTGTTGAAGCAGGCAGGATTACCTCATGTGTGTTACCCCGTGAGAGATTTGTTTTCTGGGTGTGTCAGTGCTTACTGGGGGCCTGGGAGAGGCATGGACCCATGTTAAGGGGGGGGAAGAGGGATGGCACAGCGCTTCGCAGCCTGCTACAGAGATTCAGAAAACATTTCTCATCCTAGTTTCAGTTCTTACCTCTTTCATTATATTGAGTGTAGTGGTAAAGGGCATCTCTAGTAAGAGATCTTTTCTGTCTTCTCAACTGAGTAATGCCAAAAAGCAGTGGTGTTATTAATGCTACTATAGCTGTACTACAAAGCTTATTCCAAAACTCAGGACTCCACCAAGTGAAGCAGATGTATTGTAATGAGTGAATCATGATGAACTGTAGAAAAAGGGGAGTTCAGGATATTTGGCTGAAAGACTGAAGGTCACATACAGGTCAGTAGGAGACTGAATTGTAAGATGTTAACTTTAGTTCCTTCAGAAAGCAAATAATGTTAGTCCAGTTGAAAGACAAGACAGTAGCTTTTTGCAGAAAGACAAAATGAATTGAACAGCGAGATTCTGGTATGCAGAAGTTGTAACCAATATCCTGAACCTTGCCAAAGGGAGTTCTGTTGGTAAGTGGCTTGAATCTGGCCAATCTTTATTTCCAAATGAAAGCAAAGGTATGTTTTGACAGAGAAAGTGTGTGTGGGGGGTGGGGGTGGGGGGGGAACCAAAGAAAAAGGAAGGGGAAATTGCAGAAAGAGAGAGTGAAGTGTCCTGGCTTGGGCTGCAGTAGAGTTAATTTTCTTCCCAGTAGCTAATTAACTCAATCCTTGCTGAAACCAGGGCACACAGACTGCTTAATTAAAACATAAGTGATGAATGATGTCCAGGAAACTCAGTATTCTGGGAAAAATAGAGGGGATCTTGATGAGGGAGTAATCTCAAAGCGTGAAGTTTTTATTCCATTTTCCCAGTGCTGTCCAAAGAAACTCTGATAAACACCTCTGTTTACACTTGTTGCTCTATGTTATGAAATGAATGTATTTTTAGTAGTGTAAAACAGTGTGGAATGGAAGGTGATTTTGTTTTAAGTGTTTGGCCAGTCCCAGCTGCTCAAGGTCTTAACTTAATGTATGTGTGCACAAAGATTTCCTGTGTGTGCCATACCCGCTAGGGACAGAAGACACTGACCTATGGAGCCCTTAATATGTCTCTTGTTAGGCAGTGACAAGCTGCCTTTGGTAAGTCCTTGTATAATCTCTATGGATATTGCCATGGTGTAATGCTCCGGCCTCAAACCTTGCTCAGTCCTTGCTACAGAGATGTAAAGCAAGATTGCTCCCCTTTGTCTTTGTTTTCCCATTTTGAAATGGTTATCCACTTTCCCTCTGTAGGACAAGAGGAGAATGATGGCAAAAGAGTTTGGTATATTTTTTCTCCCACCTTCCTCTTTTGAAAGAACTGGACATCTGTGGGAAAGTTATCCCTGGTGGGGGACTTGATGGAGAGTACCAACCAGTCTTTGTGTGAAAACACTCTGCACTCCTCAGCACTTACCTGTGATCTGCATCCTTGGTAATCAACAGGGGATATTCTTTTAATCCTTGCTCTCGTTTCTTTTGGTGCTGTGGCACAGGTGTCTCTATTTATGTCAGACAAATTAATCTTAATGTCACAAATGCCTGCATAGTTGATGTCCTCAGCCAGAACCTTGCAGCTTGAGAGATAGCCCTCACTAATCCAGCTGAGGACGGAGGGAGGAGCCTGGTACACCCCAAATACACCTCTCTTCCCACTTAGGAGGACATTATTGCTGCCAGAGTGCACACTGTCCATTCTTTAACCAGACAAGACTGGATAAGAAAGGTGTATGGATGGTTTATACAGGCAAGACAAGGGACAAAAAATGTTGGTAGGTAACCGTAAAAGTTCTTACTAAAAAAAAAAAGCTGTAGAGAGAAAAATGCTGGTCTGCTTTATCAGTTCAGACCTCAAGCTGTTTCAGCACTTCCTAGCTCTAGAAACTGGCTTCCTCCTCAAAGCTCCATCCCCCCAAGGTGTGCTCTGGGGTTGCCTAGAGTTGCTCCCCTAGGCAAGGAGGTGAGCCCCTTTTCCTGATAGCCAGGAATTTTATGTTAAGGGTGTGGTGGTAAGATGTCATAAATTGCAATCATTGAAGTGAACAAAGGCACTTTACTATCACTTCATTGGAGTTGCACTGTCCTTTTTATGCAGAACTTTTTTTTAAAGACCAGAAATGATGTGACCATTAGATAAAGCATCCATCTCTGTGTATCACTACAGTTAATTTAAGGGTGACACTCTTAGCCAGGTCCCTTCAGGAGGAAAAGGATAATACACTATTAGAGTTGCAATTACTGCATTAGGCTCAAAATGTAAATCCGTATACCAGCTGTTATAATCTAGCGAAGAAGGAGGGGGAAGTCTGGCAAATAGTTCTTGTGGGCTTTTATATAGCTGCTCATAAGAGTGAAATTAAATGAATACATGTGTATGTGTGTACAGCTAGATTTATAGACTCTCTTTAAAATGTAACCACTTCAGGTCCTGCTGAAGTAGCAGGAAACAAGCGGGGATTGTTCCACCTGCATAACTGGCCTTCAGCTTCCCCATGTTCAGATATGCTTTGCAATGCCAGAGGGACTCACCTATGCCTCGAGCTCAGCTGTTTCTTGGGGCAGGTGTGGGAATTCAGAGGGTTGATCTTTGGAGCACTGCAAAGCAGGAAGGAAGCTAATACTGCAAAGAGTATTTCCTTTGGCAAGTGCAACCCCCTTCCCTGTGCCAGGACCCCTCTGTGAACCAGAGCCTTCAGGGCAGCAGTACTGGCTGCAGCACAAAGCCATGCTTAGTACTGTGATTTTTTTTTTTGTGTGTGTGTGTGTATTTTTCTCTCCTTTAGATATGGCTAGATCTCTAGCAACCTACTGTAGCTTTGCTACAGCTTTGCTCTGCTTGCTTCAGCAGAGCTTCGTCAATTTGGAGTAGCTGAGGGCGTAACACTTAGTCCAGAGAGATGAAATGCTTTGTTCAGATACCAGTACCTTATTGGAGCTGGGAACAGCACACACGTGAAATGTTCACAGTAAGAGCTTATCTTCATGTGCTACTTGCTACCAGAACAGTCTGGAGATCTGCAGGAGGTGCCCTTCAGTAGCTGAAATGGTAGAACTGCTTTTTCAGTGATGAGAAATAACATTTCTGAGCTCACTGAGTACATATCTTCGTATTCTGGAAGGAATCACCCTGCCTTTGGGTACCCTGTGATTTAATTTCCTTTAGTTTTCAACTTCTTACTACAACTGTTCTGTTACCAGCCTTTGCTTTTTCATATAAATACAGCTTATTTCAGTTTTTTGAAGTCATCCTGCCTGATATTCCTACTCTTTGCTGCCTGGTGATACTTCCTAAATTTGTGACATCAAAAAACTTTCTTAATATCAATTTGTATTTTAAATTTAACTTTTGTTTTGCATATACTTCTAATGAAAATGTTGTACAAGAGCAGTCCTTGAATGGTACTTTTTGTCCCTCCTTGTGTGGAAAGCTCTGTTGGTGTGATCCTTTCTTTTCCATCAAAGCCTGCTGTCCTGTTGCTCTGGCCTGATCA
Source organism: Centrocercus urophasianus (assembly GCF_019232065.1). Classification (NCBI taxonomy): domain Eukaryota; kingdom Metazoa; phylum Chordata; class Aves; order Galliformes; family Phasianidae; genus Centrocercus; species Centrocercus urophasianus. Next base: position 36,791,579 of record NW_024884586.1, on the reverse strand, counting down.
CTGCCTACTGCATAGTTGTGCTGTGAATTGCACAGGCTGATTTAAATAGTAAATTACGACATGATGCTATTGTGAACACTGTGCTAAAGTCCAAATAACTGTAATTTTCTTTTTTGTTGTTGTTTTCCCTTTGGGGATAAATAGCAGATAAAAAATGTCTGAGCTTACAAGAAGTTTTCCCCCCACATATATTTTAAAATTATCCTGGCAAAAGGATGTACAGCTGCCTGGATAACTTTTCATTTTCCCAGTGTAGTTGTTACCTGTGTTGTTTCCCAGGAAGCCTGTGCCCCTTTATGGTGGTATTCAGTGTCCTAGTTGCTCAGAACTGAGAGGGCGTTCATCCCCTGCTGGTCCATTCATCCCCATCTAAACAGCTAGCACTTCCAATTTCTCTTCCATTATCCATCCTTTAAATATAGTCTATCCTCCATTAAATTCAGTATCATCTTATTACAGAAAACAGAAGTAAAGTATCCATTTATGTTTGATTCTCTCTGATCTTTACATCATTCCCATCAGTTCCGTGTTTGTGCCTCAGTCTACTTTTATTTATATAAATTAGGAGCCATTTGTTACTTTAATTTCCTTTGCAGTGCTTCACTTTCAGCATTTTCCACTGTGTTTCTATGCTCTCTGAGCTCCAAGTCAGTTTTCCTATCTTATGCTTCTCCCTTTCCATGGCATGTATGTGCTCAGATTGCTTGGACTTAGTGACCAGTTTGGCTTTGTTTTGAGGTATGAGGTTTTGTGGCAAGAAACATGTCCCACATGCATTGGCCCCATCCTTTGGTGGTTGTGGCACTGTGAGTGGGGTCATTTCCACTACTTGGAGTGTGACAGAGGAAACCAGAGCTTGGCAGTGCCTTAGATATTTGCTAGGAGATAAATAGGTCAACATATTTCAGGACTGCACTGGCAACCTGGTATGTCTGATCTCTCTGTGAGTAATAGCCATTTTGAAGTGATTATTCATCCTGTTAGATCTGAAGTATTTCTCTAGAAGTGTTGTTTTTTTGCCCTTCTAACTTAGGAGAAGGTTTCTTTGATCTGAATGTCAAGTCCTTTTTAAATTGAAGTCCTTGAGTTATTTGGTCAACTTATTTTCACTAGTTGTTTCCTGGTAGTTCAATAAATAGTAGCAGATCTATTTTTGTTGATTCTTTGATTTAATTTTAAGTGAGCCAGCCCATGCTTGTTTGCTGCAGAATTCTTGTCTATGATTAGCTCTTGCATGATGTATTCTCTGCTCACCGAAACCAGGTCTTAAATGCAGCTCTCTGTAATCATAGAATCGCAAGGTTGGAAACTACCTTCAAGATCATCTAGTCCAACCATCGAATTGACTCCTTGGTAAAGAGATCTGACGCTCTCACTGAGCACCTGGACCACAGTACTGCTGGCTGCACTTACTCTGCAGTGTAGGCATTGGATATGGTACTGCTGTAAATGCATCATGGAACTGACGCCCTTCCTGATGCTGTTCTCCAGTTGCTCAAAGGTTCAATAGAACCAACTTTTACTGTCATTCCTTGGAATCATTCTGGCTTGAAGAGATTCGCCTTCGGCCTGTGCTGCCTTGTCTTTGCTTTATAACCTATCACACTGTGGTGTTACAACATCCATCTGCCGAGATAATCTTTATTTCCATCTTTCCTGAACAGCATGTACCTTTCAAGGATTTGCAGAGCACAGGTAAATAGAGTAGCTTTTAGGACAGTGTTTTTGTTACGCCTTTCAAGTTTTTTTTATTCTGCCATAGTGGAGGCTGAGTAGCCATTTCTCCAGCTTTTCTTAACCTTATTTCCTGCCTTAGGCTGGCAGGGAATAGAGGTGTGTACTTTCACAATAATTACGTGGGGTTTCTCATGCTGAATTTTACTGTGGGATTCCAACCATAATAATTCTTTTTAAAAAAATTTTAAAGGATTGCTTTCCAAATGTGCCAAAAAAAAAAAAAATATAGCATAAAATCTTCCCCTCTAAACCTGTTTGTCTTGTCTGAGGAGCAGGTATTTCAGGGTCTTCATTAGGAATATCTGAGCTCTACAAATGCCATGCTAGTGTTTGCCTTTGCTCTGGTTGAAGCCAATGCTCTTAGCATGTTCACCACATGTTCACCACCTTCCCTGTCTGAGATGTGGCAGAGACAGCAACCTCCTTGGGTTTTCCCCATCCTTTATTGTGTATTCCACTATCCATCTGCTATGAATCACTCATAAACCTAGCCTAATCATGACAAATATGTGAAGAACTAATTTGTTGTTCATAGGATGAGATGAATTATGTTGAATAATGAAGGCACTGATGCCACTAACTTGGTTTGATTTGTATACGTTTAGACACATTTAAAGTCAATGGAGAAGTATTTGCAACTTGCAAAGCTCAAATGTTTCCTGGTTATTATCTTCCCTTTTGTAATAATCAAATTCATTTGCAACTAACCACAACAAAGCAGCCCAATAACAAAAGATTTATATTGTGTTGGCAGTTGAAATGGTCATTTGATTTCCAATGGGAGTCTCTTGCCGGGTAGATCCTCAGCAGTGCTCATTTTCAGGTCTACCTATTTATGCAATCTGTATGATTTACCATGCCACAGAGAAGAGTCTATTACAGCTTCTGCAAGTAAAGTAGATGCTACGTTAGATAGCCAAGTTTCCTAGAGCTATTAGCCATATAAATACAAGATGAATTGTTTTCCTTGCGTTAGGAAATCAAGGTGAGACTGCTACAAACAATAACAATATATCAATGTCTTTAGTTTTCTATTAAGCTCCATTTGCCTGCAGCTCTTCCAGCTGAGGGCAGAGTAGGTTGACCAGCTCAAGGAAGTAACATTTCTAACATCCCAATTCAAAAGGGTACAGGGCCATATTGTGGAAAAGAAGCTTGTATATTATAATGTTTTCTTGAATCAAGAACTTGATGTCAATCATGCTTTTCAGTTGTAGAAGCCTGTTGTTTATTGCAGCAGCACGTTTTGTGCAAGTTCCTTCCTGATTTATGATGATTCACATTGATAGACTTCTAGTCTATGACACTGCCATTGCAAATGATAATTTATAACAGCTTTAGCTCTGCTCTTTCAGTGCTGGCTTTCAAGGACTGGAGCCAAGAGCTATTCAACAGAAGTAAATCTGGGAGGAAGTTCACTTACTATGAATATTAATTAATGTTTATATACTACAGTTTATTTTGTTATGCAGTGATTTAATTCAGACAATCCAGAATAGTGCTGTATGGTAGAAGAGAATCAGTAGCCGTGTGCTCAATTCATTTCAGAGATAAACCTGCTTCCATTCATTTTCTTTTATGGCATAACCTGAAAACAAGCTTTAGTCAATGTGGCAGAAAGGAGTGTGTGTAAGGTGGTGACAAGTGGTGCTTCTGTATTCTCTGTAATTATGCAATAAAGAGGAGATGTTCAGATTCACCTCCAAGCCCTTCCCCAGTTTTGCTCTTCCCATGTGAGAGTTAACCTCTTCACTTTGCTGCTTTCTTCTTATTCAAACTAATCATCTCCTTGTAGAGATGCTAGTGGAAATGATTGAGACAAAGGGGTGTAGCATCATCTTGATGCTGAAGAGCTTTCAGAGGAGGTAAGTGCGTGACTTCCCAGCAGAACGAGAGAAGAATACACAGCTGAAAAATCTTTCTTCATTTCTAAGAAAAACAGGAATGGCCAGGTCACTGCTGGTTACGAACATGCTTGTATTTTTTGTGTAGCACTGTTTTATATTTTGTAATCAAAAGCCAGTATTTTATTGGGCTATACTCTCAAAAGGTCTCATCTCAAAATACTCTCATATAAAAATCTGTCGTAAGAATAAAACCCCAATGGAGACTATTAGCCCCAGCATTTTTTTTTTCCTGACATCAGCTCTTCCCTGCCTTAAAGTATGACCCCAAAGCCCCGAGCTCACCACTAAGGAGGCTGGATGTGGAAGCCAGGCAGCAGAGCCTGTTGGGTCCAAGCCCTCTTTGTAATAGGGAGAGGTGGCTGTGGCTCCAGTCTCTGGGCTGCCTCTCTCCCTCTGCCTGCAGAGCGCAGCCATGGCCCCTCAGAAGGCTGCTGCTGATGCCTGTCCTTGCCCAGTGGGCACACCAGCCTAAGGAGACCATTCCATGCATGGTACAGCAGATAAGCCATAGTTTGTGCCTACTTCAGTAAGTAGCTCGACAGTGTAGCATATCACTGTAATGGAGGAAAAAAAACCTTATTCCTTTAAATTAGATGTTAGGAATTATAGCTGGACCTTTGAGGTGAAGGAAATTCGATCCATTCAAGGGGCACAGAACAGCCTTCAGTGCATTGCACAGCCTAAGGAGAGAGCAGTGTTGCCCACTGTATTTACTATCATGTTTGTTTTGGGAGCTAAATTATTCTTACTAATTCTGCTAGCAGTGTAATATGCTGTCTCAGTAATGGAAAGCATATGAAAGCAAGCAGATGGCGAGAGCAGAAAAAACCCAAGCATGTCCTGATAATGTAGTAAGCAAGTTCATTTTTTTGGCATTAGGCTTTCATAACCGAGGCATGGTGATAACAAGTACAGACACATTTTTAAAGCACAGTTCATCAAAAAATATAGCCGGTTTCATTGCAGAGCAATGGAAGATTACTTTGAGACTCTTATATAGATAAAAGCTAGATGTGAATGTTGTTGAATTAGACCCATCATTTATTATTGCTGGCAGATGATTGACAGCAGATACTGGTCTCAGCGATGCCATCACAGTCCTGTGATCACTCATATCTTCATGAATGTAGAGTTTCTCACCCATTCATTTGCAAATATGTAGCCACCTTGTACTCCAGAAAAAAACACAGATGCTTAGATACAGGGTGTTATTGGAGTGGGCAGTACTGGAAATTCCAAGTATTTTATTTTGCTTCAAAAGTATTCAGTCTCTGGTTGGAAGTTGTGAAGTTCAAGGTTGCTGCTTCTTAAATATCTGCGTATCTGCAGCATGCGTGGATCCCACCTGGCTTTGGCCCCATTCCCTGTGAGGAGGGCAGCGCGTGGGGAGTGCTCTGTGCTCAGTATGGCTGGAGAAGAGTGGCCTTGCCTTGCTGCTGAAGCAAACAGCACTAGCATGCAGTTTTGGGAGGGAGGGGGGAAGGTGGAACCAGCCTGACTACTTCCAAACCACTTTTTTTTTTTTTTTTTTAAAGTCTCTCAGGTCAAAATATGGGCAGAAGCAAGACCAGATTCACTGTTTACACAATGTATCATTTTAAGGTTCTTCAGAGAAGTAATACATTAATTTTTGTTATGATTTCATTTTGAAGCAATGCAGCTGCATCTTTGTGTGACATCTCAAGTGGCTCCAGCCACGCGCTGTGAGATGTGGCAGCAAGCAAGGCCCTGTCTTTAGCTTCCAGGAGTTTGGTTCAGAGGGAGTAAAGGCAGAGAAGCTGCCAACGCTGCTGTGTGGGGAGCAGGTGCCAGTTCAGGGAGTGAACAGAACTGAGCAGTGATCTCTTCTGCAGGGAATGGTGTGAGGAGAGACAGCCTCCTTTCTCATGAAACTGTGTAATTGGTACAATGCTTGTTTTTCATCATTCAATAACGCAGCATGTTAAGTAATGCAAGGTTTTTTTTAATATTTCATATACATCTGGTTCATTCCTGATTTGAAGAACCAAAGGCAAGAAAGCCTTTCTGATTGCTTGCTCCATCTGAGAGCCTTGCTCTTGCTGCTTCCTGAGAAAAGTTGTCTCCCTTTATCTTTTTTTAGTAATGGATGCTGATTTAACCTCCTGGGAGATTGTGTTTTTTCTTCTGTGTTGTCTTTAGTGTCTCCAGGAAGTGGCAGGGGGTATTGCTCAGGAGATGCCTTTGGTGGCATTAATGGTTCTGTGTTAGGGTGGAGGCTGGTCACAAGCTGTGTCCTTCAGGGGTCGATCTTGGGACCAGTGCTCTTCCACATCATTATCAGTGACACAGACAATGGCATAGAGTGCACCCTCAGAAAGTTTGCGGATGACACCAAGAATTGATACATTAGAGGGAAGGGAAGCCATCTAGAGGGGCAAGCTGGAGGAGTGGGACCATGAAAACTTAATGAGGTTCAATAAGGGCAAGTGCAAGGTGCTGCACTTGGGTTGGAGCAATCCAGATATTTACACAAACTGGGGGAACATTTTGAGAGCAGCCCTGTGGAAAAGGACTTGAGGGTCCTGGTGGATGAGAAGCTGGACATGTGAGCCAGCAGTGTGCACTTGCAGCCTGGAAGGCCAACTGTGTTCTGGGCTGCTTTAAAAAAGGGGTAGCTAGTAGGGAGAGGGGATGATTGTCCCCCTCTACTTGGCTCTTCTGAGGCCCTATCTGGAGTACGGCATCCTGGCCTGGGGCGCCCAGTAAAGGAAGGATGTGGAGCTCTTCGAGTGGATCCAGAGGAGGGCCACTAAGGTGATCAGTGAGCTGGAGCACCTCTCCTTTGAGGAAAGTTTGAGGGAACTGGGATTGTTTAGCTTTGAGTAGGGAAGGCTCTGGGGTGATTGTGGTTATTGTGGCCTTCCAGTACTTGAAGGGAGCATATAAACAGGAGGGGAGTGGCTGTTTATGAGGGTGGATAGTGATAGGATAAGGGGGCATGGTCTTAAACTGAGACAGGGGAGGTTTAAGTTAGATATTAGGAGGAAGCTTTTCACTCAGAGGGTGGTAACACTGGAACAGGTTGCTCAAGGAGGTTGTGGATGCTCCATCCTTGGAGGCATTCAAGGCCAGGCTGGATGTGGCTCTGGGCAGCCTGGTCTGGTGGTTGGTGACCCTGCACATAGGGGGTTGAAACTAGATGATCATTGTGGTCCTTTTCAACACAGGCCATTCTATGATGGCCCCATGTCCTCTCTGTTTCGGTACCCAGGCAGGAGGTGGGACTACTGTTGCACCTTGTTCCCAGCTGTTTTCTGCTCCCAAGGCTGTGCCACCTATCTCATTGCTGTGGCTGCTTCTTGTGGGGTCTGGGAACAGATGCAAAAACCAGGTGACACAGGAATGCTTTGCTGCCAGTGCAGGGTCTGAGGCTATATCATGGTGGAGTCTGGGCAGGAGCTGATCTGCTCAGCAAGGATGGGATAGGACAGGGTCTGCTCTAATGCTGAGGGCCCAGCTCCAACCTCTGGGGGTGGGAGAGCCTGGTGCTGACAGCCAGAGGTCAGGGCACATTGCTTCCTTCTGCTGCAGTGTCTCTGCTATCTGCAAATCCCTCCAGCAGTGGCACCCACTTGTTCCCACTTTCTTTAGGCTAAAGCCATTGGATCTGTCTTCAAAGCAAAGTGTTGCTCTCCCTGTGGAAAAATCTTGGTCTTGCTCAATCACCACATCAAGAACTTTCACTGCACTGTCTGTAAGCAACTGTTATTTTTGGTGTTTGTCCTGCAGTGAGCCATAGCGTTTTGTGTCACCATACTTCTAGACAAGGCTGTGAAAGCAGTAGAGGACTTTTTCAACAACTGATGCCTGATGCTGCTGCTCAAAGCCAGCACAAAGTCTTCCCACTGCCAGGCCTGCCTGCCCAGGGCTGCTGTGTGCTGCTTTATTTCTAGGGTTAGAGGGGGAGGAGGGAACTGTATCTGGGTATTTCAGTTAGCTAATAATAATGGAAACAAGTGGCATTATGGCCACTTCCTAAACAGAGGCGCCTGTAGAGTTCTGACCCTGTTGGGGAGCGCTAAGCAGGGACTCATCAGGCCAAGTTGTCACTGCAACTGTGCTGGGCAGCCCAGGAGTCCACTGGCTCCTTGTAGGGGTGCTGGAGTAGGCTGGGAGCATCACTCCCCTTCCACTGTCCATGCACTACTGGAAGTGCCACAGCCCTGCTATGCACAAAACCTTTCTGAAGTCTTTTGACTCAGTCTCACACATCTGAGTCTTGTAACCTTGCTGCTGGTTCATTTACAGGAGGGACAGAATATATTACAGCGCCAAAATCTCATGGGCAAAAAGGTCCTAGCACCTGCTGGCTGGAGCCCATAGGCTGTGACCTTTCATCTTCTCCAGTGTTGCTCTTTCCCACAGAGGAAAATACAAACATGTAAAGAATTCCTGTTATTTCAAATATTTCACCATGGTGTTATCTAGCCTAGTCTAAACAATGGTCCCACTTGCTTTTGAGAGTTGTACTCTGCAGGGGAAAACGGTAACAAATGTTATTCCCAACATGTTCACCCCCCACCACAGGGATACAGATAGTTGTGATGTGGAGTGGCAGTATGCTCCTGAAAGCATCAATCCAGATATATATTAGCTGAAAAAACAGAGAGAAGAAATTGCCCCCCTTGATGTATTCCAAACTGATCCACCCAGAGGAAGATCCACGCTGTGATGCTCCTATCCTGGATGTGCCGCCACTTAATGCAGGAAGTGGATCACATCCAAGGCTCTGGGAATGTGTGGAATGCGTCACTTGCCCCATTGCCTTAAAAACAATAAATCTCTAAAACCTCACTAAAAACTGTAATTCTCCAAAAGCTGCAGCCATGGCAATTATTTGCTTTCATATTCACTGACCCAATGGAGGAACCATGCTGTGAACACCCTGACTCTAGTGTCAAATGCCTGGGCAGCCAGACTCAGATGTCCAAACACAGCCAGACTTCAGCCTGAGTACAGATAGCAAAGCTTATTATGACTAAATTTATGGCAGCCTGAGCCTGAATGTGAACTCACCCACTGTGTTACCAGAGATCTGAACCTGGATTTGGCTCCCTAAATAGCATGGGTCTAGGTCTTGAAATTACCCAGTTGTTGGCTGAGTCTGCTCTGGAGCTGGAGATTTATTTCTTCAGGAGGCAGGAAAACACATTGTGTTGCCAAACTACTTCCAGTCTTTCCCAGAATTACAAGTCAGGGGATGGTGGGTAAGTCTTGTGATTTTCATCCTACAATCTAAACCAGATGGGCGACTCTCACAGCATAAATATTTAAGCAAAGAAAAGCAAAAAAACTGGCAGAAAAGTTCAGTTTCCTAATTAATTGCGTTATTATGAACTTGCACTATTTAACAAGATGTGCATAAAGCTGTTTTACGGGATATCTCGATCACCTTCTTTGATTCATCTCAATAAAATCTGGAATTTTTGTTTTTCTCGGAGATAATGAAGTAATTGTAGAATAATAACGTGGCTGTGGTTATTGGAAACAGAAAGATCTCAGCTTCCAGAAGAAAAGATTCTCTTGGTGAAGCTCATGCTATATGAATCCAAAAATACAAATAAGTAGAGGTGATCCAGATAGCCTGTGTTACTAACGTCAGCCCAGGTGAGGTTGACCAAGCAGAGCGTGGGCTGTGGGATGTGAGGACAGGGTGAGTAGAAAATCTGTGCTAGGCTTCCTGGTCCCTGTCCCTGGCAGAGTAACCAGCAGGCCTCTGGTCACCCACTGCTCAGCACCACAGGCCCGTTGCTTGTGTCAAGTATTTGGGATAAGAACTTTGAGGTTTCCTTTTTGGAGAAGCGTTGTAAAGATACAAAGCCTGAGAGCCATCTTCAAGGTGGAAGAGCTGTGTGGGAGACCCTGAATGTGGGTGACTCGGTCACTGTTAGTGTTGATGTGAGGTGATTTATCTGCACCAGACCTGGAGACACAGATGCTGTACCTGAAAACCTAGAGGACAGGGGATGTGGAACAGGGAGAGTGGGAGAATAGAGTGGGAAATGGACACCAGCATGAGTGTAGAGGGGAGCAGGCATTGTTTGGCTTTAGGCTAGACCTAGAATGGCCAGGAAGACTGCATCCTACTGGCTGTAACCAAAATAGTGCCTGTAACTACTGAGCACGGTTCAGGATGTTGAATCAAAGAACAGGAATGAGAGAATTGGTTTTACATACATCACAGAGCAGCCTGCTCCCCAGCCGTCCCCTCAGACAGGTACGCAGGACAAAGCTTGGCAGTACCAGAGCAGCTTTATGAATGTTTTCTTGCAGTTTTACATTATTCTAAAATCTGCCTTGGTCACTGCTGAGTAGTGGTCAGTTTTCTTCCCTCTGGCAGTAAAGCACGTACTGCCTTGGATCCCAGTTCCACGAAGTTAACAGAAGCCCTTCTCCTTATTTTTTTCTTTCAGTCTTCCAGCATTTCTGCCACTGAAGATCCTCTTCTCTGGCTTCAAGTCGAAAAATCTTTGTGGCAGATTTGGCATTGCCTGTAATAATTTATGAATGTGATGTGCTGACATGTTTACTGTGTGCATACATTGAGCTACTTCAATCGCTGGCTTGTCAGGAAGTGTACCCAGGGGAGAACAGATGAATCCAGGCATGTGGTTTGGAGGAAACACTGGGGAGCTGAAGCAAACGCCCTTTGCTGTGATATTTTGGCTGGGCTTCTGCTGGGCTCAGAGGAGAGGTTTCCCTTGGAAGACATGGGTGCCTGTGAAGGAAGGCATGGAAGATCCTGGGGAATTCACAGTGAACCATTTAAATGGAGGTTTTGGAGAGCAAGAACTCCAAAGAAACTGAAAGTGCTCAGATCTGCAGTTATCTAATTCAGTACGTGTTGGCAAGACTACAAGATAAAGTGGATGTGGAATATTTTTTTAACTGCTGTGCCTTATTTCAGTGGTTAAATGGCTTTTCTATTTTATAAACATCATTTAGGTTGCACAAGAGAGCTGAATGCCTCTGTTCCCATGCCCATGTGGGAGCATGGTGATTGCGCTGGGTAGGCTGGCTGAAGTTTGGCAAAACCACCTCAGCCTGCCTGCAGGAAGGTGAGAACTTGAGGGCTGGCAAAGGCAGAGGGGAAGAAAGACCACTGACAGCTGAGGTCCAACAGTAACCATAACAATACCATCATCTTTCTTAAAAGTCCCAGCACGTAATTCTACTAATGACTTTTATTAAACATTTAAGCCTTAGCCTTCAAGTGATTCATATTTGTTACAAAATACCATCCCATTAACACAAAGTACAAGCCGAAACAAAGTTAATGAGCCCTAATGCTTGCCAGATAATTCAAAGTTTAAGAGTGATATTAACAAAAATAAAATAAGGAAGAAATCTACTTTCATTGTCCACCAGAGAACTTGAGTTTTATCCTTCTGGTTCATAAAAACATGTCTATTGCTCAAGTGGCTCTTACACTGTTATTAAAGTTGTTCCAGAGCACATAGATGTGCATAATTAAGTACCCTTCTGTTACATAAGGGCCTGCCTCACTGTCCAAGGGGAATGTGAGGGGCTTTTATTCATGGCATCAAAGAGAATGGCAATACCCTCATCCCCTTGTACTTCACTGTGTTGGCTGGGCTTGGTCCCACATGGTGCAGTGCCCAGGACACAGCACTGGCAGAAGGACTGGGCTCTGTATGCCTGGAGGCAATAGGAACATGGCCTGAAACGTACTTGAATGTTTGTCTTATGGAAATCTTCAACAGAACTCAAATCAAGCATACAAAACACTGAGAAACTGCAAAAGGTCATTACATGTCTGAAAGTGTAGACTGAGATATTTTTAATTGTCTGTTTTTGCAGTCAGATACTAATGGCAAATGGGGAAATGGAGTAAAAATTGCTGGTATCTCCCTTGAAAGCACATGATGTTGCTCAAAGTTCTCCTAGTTTTATCTGTGTGTTCCAGTGAAGAGACTAAACACAAGAAACTGAAAGGGACATCAGTAAAGTTGTAAAGTGCCATTTTGGAAGGGATGAACAAGCACTGTATAGTGACCAATTTGCTACCAGAGTTACATTCCTTGTCAACTGGCTCCCACAAAGCAGATATTAACCCTGTGGGCTTCCCAGCCAGCACAGTCCTGGCAAATAACTTTGGAGGTGAAAAAGGGAGTGGGTAATGCCATCACAGTGCCCATCTGCAGCAGCTTCTGACTTTGCTCCTTGGTAAATGTGAGATGGTGCTACCACAAGGTCTTACAGTGCCACAGCCGTCGTGTAGGCGCAGCCATTCTCCTTGTGGAACTGGAGTAACCCCTATAGTGAAGGTGCAGACATATTTGTCCTCCAGTTGGAGAGGAGGCCTCGCACCACAGGGCCATGAGCTAGTATAGCACAGGGGCTGCTAGGCTGGCAGCTCCCTAGGAGAGCAAGGCTTAATACAAAATGTGAAATGGAATCAGGCAAAACGGGCCAACTTGGACATGGGAGAATGTTCTGCAGCATAAATCATAAATTCTCCCCCATTTGGAAAGAGGTAAGAATTTTATCTTCATTAATTTCAGCTGGCAGATACAGATAACAAAGCGGCGCTCTCTATGGGAGAGCAAGAATCACTGAGGCTGATGTGAGGAGACAAGATGCACTTGGAGACAGAGGAAAAATACAGCGCTGAGAAAGTTTCCACTATTAATATTTTTCCCTTGCAAATGTGGGTCTCCTAAAACACTCCTTTCTTTAGGAAGGCTCTAAATGAAGAGGAGGTGGGAAGCAAAGTTACAAAGCACGTAAGAAAGCCTCAAATACATGAGTGGGAGGAAGGAGGAAGGAATGAAAGAATAATGAAGCTTGCCTCACTGGGAGCAATCGGAGGCAGGGAAACACTCATACGTGTGTCTGCACTCTGCAGGAACTCAGGCTGAGGTCTCGGGCTGCTGCAGTTGGTATGACTGCAGCACAGAGCATTCAGGTGGCCTGAACTAAGGACAGAGAGGCACTGGTACTGTTTCCACCAGGAGTTACCTGGCTCATGGATACATACAGAAAAGTGCTGCCTTTGTAGTGTTGATGCAGGGCAGACCTGAGAGGGGTGACAGCACCTGCAATGTCTGCAGAAATTGTGTGGCTTGGGGAGTACCTAAGCAGGGCCAACACTGGGCCATGCTTGGAGGCTGCCACTGCATCTGTGAGATTCGTACACCTCTGTCTCAGCACTGGTGAGGCTTCACCTCATGTACTGCATTCAGTTTTGGGCCCCTCACTACAAGACAGACATCTGTATGTCCAGAGAAAGGGCAACAAAACTGTGAAGGGTATGGAGCATAAGTCTTAATGGGGAGTGGCTGAGGGAACTGGCATTGTTCAGTCCAGAGAAGAGCAGGCTCAGGGGAATCACTACTGTTGCTTTCTACGACTCCCTGAAAGGAGTTTGTGGTGAAGTGAGTCGGCCACTTCTCCCAGGTAATGGCAATAGGATGAGAGGGAATGGCCTCAAGTTACACCAGGAGAGGTTCAGGTTGGATATGAGGAAAAATTTCTTCTCAGAAAGAGTGGTGAGGTATTGGAATAGGCTGCCTAGGGAGGTAGTGGAATCACCATCTCTAGTAGGGTAGATACATACAAATATGTAGATGTGGCACTGAGGGACGTGGTTTAGTGGCATGGTGGTGATGGGTTGATGGGTATACTAGAGGATCTTAGTGGTCTGTTCTAATCTTAATGGTTCTATGATTGCCACATATGGAGAGATTACAGACAGACATATTTTTATTTAAAAACAATTTAGAGCTGTCTGTTACTGACATGGTGCCCAGTGCCCCAGCTTCAGCTGTGCCAATACCTGTGCTGAAGTACTCAACTGTCCCTGGACTGTGTGCATTGTGGCCAACCCAGGCAGTTCTGCTCAGTGTCCCCAGCAGATGCGAGCTGGGCTGGGAGTGGGGCTTGGACAGACAGGGCTATGAGCCTGGTTCCTGAGGCTGCTGCCTCGGGAACCCTGGGGCTTTGTGTTTGCTTGGGACAAACTGAGTGCATCCATCCCATGAGGAGTGGGCAGCAGGGGGCAGGGCTGCCCACCCTAATGGTCATTATCATGGTGTGCGCCAAAACTAAACCAAGAGTAATGGGGGGCTTTTCTGTGAGCCCCCCAGCAATCATACACCTCCAGTGTCACAAGATAGGCTTGGACGAATCGAGGTAAACCTGCAGTGAATGACTGAATGCCCTGCACGGGCCTGGCCATTCCCTGTGGGTGTGTGGCAGCGCCAGCAGTTCCAGCTGCCCCCACCCTTTGTGCTCACAGCTGGGGCCTGGGCTGAGTCCTGCTGTGCCTCCTTATGAGTGGAGCCATAAAGCAGCTTTGGTTGGGTCAGGCTGTTGCATTGGGAGGAAACTGAAAGCCCACCCAGTTCCCACCCCTGCCGTGGGCTGGCTATCCCCTGGCAGACCAGGCTGCCCAGGGCTCCATCCAACCTGCCTTTGAACACCTCCAGGGATGGGGCATCCACAGCTTCTCAGGTCAGCCTGTGCCAGCACCTCACCGCCCTCTGTGTAAAGAATTTCCACCCAATATCTAATGTAAATTTCACCTCTTTTACTTTAAAGCTATTGCCCAGGTCACTCTCTCTCCTGTTTATAATAGTGGAAAGCCACTGTGAGGTCTCCCCAGAGACCTCCTTCTCTTCTCCAGGCTGACTAAATCCAGCTGGTCTTTGCAGGTGAGGTATTGCAACCATATGATCATCTTCCTGCCCTCCTCTGGACCCGCTCCAACAGCTTCATGTCATTCTTGTGCTGGGGGGTCTCAGGCTCGAACAGAGAACTCCACATACGGCCTCATGAGGGCAGAGCAGAGGGCAGAGGCTCTCTGTCCTTGCAGCCACCCCTCTGTTGATGCAGCTAAGGATTCTGTTGGCCTTTTGGGCAGCAATCTCACACTGCTCGCTCATGTCCAGATTTTCATCTGCCAGGAGTCACAAGTCCTTCTCAGCAGGGCTGCTCTGAAGGAGTTCTTCTCCTGATCTGTGCTCATATCTGAGATTGCCCTGACCCAAGTGCAACACCTTGCACTTGACCCTGTTAAACCTCATTAAGTTCCTGCATGCACACTTTTTTAA
>NW_024884586.1:36599149-36776321 GCF_019232065.1 Centrocercus urophasianus | reverse complement strand
GAGGAGGTAAGGGCGGCGGCGTCCGGGCGGCGAGGGACTGCCCGCGAACCCCGGGACAGGGCGGCGGCGACGAGGCGCGGCCAAACTTCTGGGGCCGCCGCGAGTTGCCGGGGCTGCCCCGCGGGGTTCCGCCGCGCCGTGCTCAAGGGGGCTGCGTGGCGCGCCGCGCGGGCTCTGACAGGGTCGGGTCCCGTGGCGGCTGGGCACTGCCCGGGGCGCCCCGCGCCTCCCGCCGCCCGCTTGCAGTGAAGGGCGCCGCCGGGGCGGCCCGGCCGGGGGCACGGCGTGCTGGCGCTGCTGCCTCTTGCCCGCGCCCGGCCCTTCGCCCGCGCTCGGTTCTCCGCGGGGCCGCTTCCGACCCGGCGGGAGTTGCTTCGAGTTCGTGCCTTCAAAGAGTGTGCGCGCGTCACCGCCGCCCGGGGAGGGGTTTCCCGTAACCCCACGGCGGCAGTTGGGTGTACGCTCACAGCGGTGAGCCCGTGCCGCGCGGCGCTGCTCTCTTCCCCAAACTTCCGTGGCGGCGGCACGGCCGTCCCAGCGGCGTTGCGCTGCCGGCCCGCGGCTCTCCGGGGCGCTGTGCCTTCGGGGCGAACCCTAAACAAACACGAGAGAAACGAGGTCGCGCGGTAATAAACGGTCGCCGCGTCTCTACGGGCGCGCTGAACGGGGCGGCGGGGCGCCGGCTTCCCGCAGCGTGCTCCTTACGGGCGGTGAGCGCGGAACGGCGGCCCCGAAGGTGTGACCCCGTCCCGCGCCCCCGAGCGGCCCTCGTGTTCGGGGGGGCCGTCCCGGGAGCTGCGAGAGCTATAAACACTGCGCTGATTGGCTCAGAAATTTAGACACGGGAAGCGGATGGTATCTAATAACAGACAAGTGGAGACAGTGTTGTCATGGAAACTGAGAAGACTCCCCCCATTTATTTAAAAAAAAAAAAGAAAGAAAGAAAGAAAGAAAAAAGTCTGCATATCATCAGAAATGCCTGCAGAACGCGTTGGCTTCTGTTGCCGTTCCCACAGCATCTGTTGAAACCCGAGAAGGTGCCTGTCAAACCAAGGTCATCCTGCAGCCAGCCACACCGCCCGCCGGCCCGGGCTGCGCCGAGGGGGAACGGGCAGCGCGCGGCGGGGCGGCCCCGTGTGTAGGGAGCGGCCTCGGGGCGGGCAGCGCCCTTTGTTACTCCCCGTAGCAAAATGATACGAAGGTGGAACGGTGTGGAGCCGGGCTTTAGGGCTGCTTCGCGGCTCCGACCTCACCTGAGATGAGAAGCAGGGGGTTATGGGCAGCCACTGCAATCGGTTTTAGTGAAAAATCGCCTGTTGGTTGTGGAGTGCAGTTTGAGGACAGAATTGTAGATAGGAGAATAACGTGTACTTCATTGTGTACGAGTGCAGCATGAGAAAATAGGGCTGTTATTTTGGGCATTTAAAGTTTTACTTTGTTGGGCTATTGAGAGTTTATTGTGTATGGAAGGAGAGGAATTTTGCTTCAGAACAGCAGAGAGGTTTCCTCAGCAAACTCCCAAGAAAAGCTGCAGTGCTTCTGCTTATTTTCTTGTGCAGGAGATGATTTCTGGTGTCCTTGATGAAGATGTCTCAGAGCGTCCGCTGCATTTTCTCCAAAACATTTTATTTTCTTGCTCCTTTCCATTCTCACTTTGCAGTGACCAAGCTGGGAGAAGTACCTGAGTGCTTCACCATGGGACAAAGCATTGCTTTGAAATCTCCAGCAATCTCTGCTGCCCTCCCTGTACTCTGCTTGCAGATTCCCCTTTCTGTGTTATTGGGCAATCAAGCGGTATGGAGCAGAGCAAATCCTGCAGGGGCATCTCAGCCTCCTCTAGGGAAGGGGCTGGCGCTGTCCCTGTATGTGGACAAGTGGCCCTGGGGCTGCACTTCGCCTTCCTTCTAGCCAGGGGCTGCTTGGAGTCTTCTTGGAGTGTGCATGGGGAAAGCCTGGCATTGGAGTGAAAGTGGGCTTGTGTCTAGAAAGAATTTCCTGTTGTTGGGAGCACCCTTATCTGCAGGAAGTGTGTTGGTTGCTTGCTTTCCGAGTGAAGGAAGAAAATGGGCTTGGGTGCTCTCTGGATTTACCCTTGGTGGTCCTTGAGGTCTCTGCAACTGTACTTGGCTCTAATGGTTGTAGTTAGAGAAAGTCCTGCAATGCCAGCCATTGCCAGGTGAAATGCAAGAAGTACAGTTCTTGTGGTGTTGCCTGCTTTATTTATTTCTTAAAATTTTATTATACTACCCTCCTCCCCCTCAAGCTCTCTGGGCTACGTTTTCAAAACCATGCCATTTGTGTTTTATACTTTCTGAGCCTAATTAATGATTTGAATATTCAGTGTGGATACTCACAGGTGATTTTTTTCTCCCTTAGAAAGGAAGATCAAAAAGTGCACCAGTTATTTTACTAACAGGATCAATCCTTGTGCTCCTAGCTGCCTTTTATCCTGGATCATAAATCACCTTTCTATACGTATAAAATATCCATGGAAATTGAGCATAGGAAACTGAAATGTAACACTTCATAGGGGCTGCCCAAGATTACAAGTCAGTAAATGACTCCTTAATTAGCAGGGGCTGGGTGGGACGTGGAGATGGGAAGGCCGGGGCCGACTGTGCAGCTGTGGCTTGGGGGTTGCTGTGTTTCTGCAGGTGGGGAGATTTGGGGAAATAAGCACCAGTTCTCTGCTGTCAGCTCACAACAGAGTATTTATGGTATTAGACTGAACTTCTGTAGAGGATTTTGGGAGTGGGAACTATGGAACAGTTGCATAAACTTGTCAGGAGCTGCTCAGCTTGCTTCATGGAGTAATTTTTGATGTGGGGCATTGTGGAAGTGGGGGCTGTGGCTGCAGAAGGGGGTGCTGGGGCTGAGGGCTTTCCAGAAGCTGAAATAGGACTGGAGTGGTGTTGTCCTGCCCAGTGGTGGAATTTGCCAGTTCATGAGACGTAACGCAGTGCAGCATGGCCTTGGCCGGCAGCTTGAAATATGTCTGTGAAACCGCACTTGGCTTCTTACCTACTGCTGCGACCAAGCCAAAATCAGACTTAACAAGAATAATAATAATAAAAAGGGATCTGATAAAGCAGCATTTTCTTGTAAAATGTGAAAATTATGGCTGTGTTTTTTCAGAAGTGATCAGCTGGTTCTGGAAAACCAGCATGAAGCTCTGTAAGGAGAGGCAGTGTTCAGAGGATGGCTCTTCCATAGAGTTTGGAAATTCTTGTTTTGCTTAAGGTGCCAGAAGTTCAGCTGTCAGGAGCCAGGGCAACCTGGACCCTGACTGCCATTGCTATAAGGCCCCCCTTTGCTGGGGCCTGAAGTTGACTGCCAGAGGCCTGCACCTTGGTTATGTGCAAAGCCCAGGGAGGAGCCAGGCACCCCATGGTTGGGCACCGTGTGGGATGACCCATGCTGGAAGTGCCTGCTGATGGGCATAGGTGGTGGGTAGAGCTCAGTGAGGCTTTTTAGATAGTTTGAGCTGCATGGGACTGCTGCCCTGGTGTTACCCCAGCTGCTGGTGGTCATCTGTTATCACTCACCTCTGTGCCTTGTGCTGTGGTGGGGACACTGAGTGCTCAAGGGTGGTCTTTAACTGGGGGTGCTGCTCTCTCCTCATTTTCTCTTTAAGCATAAGAATCACTTCTTGTGTTTGTGATCAGGTAGTGGGAGCGGCTCCCTGGCTTCAGCTGCAGTGCTCCTGGGTGTGAGCAGAGGGTGACTGGTAAGCCCTGCAAGCCTTTTAGTGACAGATGAATGGTTGGGGCCTTCTTTGGGCCCTGTCTGCATCTTGGGTGCTGTGTAGTTAAAAGGCAATAGCAGCTATCGTCCCCCACCCCCCAATTATCTCCTGCAGAGCCTGGCATGTGTTTCCCAGTGTGGACTCTGGGGTTCCCCATGGTGGGGATGTGACTAGCACAGCATGGCAGCAGCTCTGGCCTGCTGCCTCATCAATGTGGGTGATGCACACATGTTATATGTGTGGAAAGCACTCCTAAACCTCTTGAATTAACAGACAAGAGGGGATGTAGACAGGCTACGTCTTTCTGGTCCTTTATTGGTGTGGATTTGTTTGTTGAGGAGGACCAGAAGTCATGGTGCCTGTTGGCACTCGACCTCTCAAAGCAGCAGCCTCCTTCAGCCTGACCTTGATGAGTGCAGCCATGCACCACCACTCAGGGTGCAGTTTTGGGGCTGCTTTCCTGCTGCCTTCCATGCACCAGAACCTCTGCCTCAGTAACGCCCAGCATCCTCTCTGATCTTGCTCTCATTTCCTCTCAAATGATGTGTGAGCTCTGCCCATCAAAGTGGGGGACCAGTCTCCATAGCCCTTTGGAGATTTTCCAGTAATTTTAATTTCTTTTATTCCTCTCCAGAGGGCTTTGGCTGAGGTGTGGGTCAGATCTCTCCCTAAAACTCGCCTGTTGCCTGGGGTGACAGGACAGCCTGGAGGTGTGGCTTCCACTTAATTCTCTGCCTGTCACCAGGCATTCTCTTTGCCCTGATCAAGAGTACACCATCTTCCAGACACACAGGCCTGCATCCCTATGGTGGGATCTTCCCACTGCTAATTCATGGCCACCAGGCTCACCCTGACAAGAAGCAGAGGCATGAGGGAGTGGAAGGGATCACTGAAGATGGTAGTGAGCTGAAGTCCTCTCCCAGAACTGGGTTAAATCTTGCTGTGCCCCAAACTCCAGCTTGTTTCCGTAAGGATTTTACAGTAGATCGTTTGCAGCAGCCACCCAATTAATATGCTAATTTTAATAGCTGATTTTGTAAGTTTTTTTTTTGTTTGTTTGTTTTGTTGTTGTTGTTGAAGGTGGAGAAAGGATCCAAATGTTTTGATCCTATTTTTATCATTATCTTCACTGGGTTTTTCTCACTCTGTGCTTTGTGGAGAGGAACAAAATTTTAATAATTCACTAATACACTTTCTCTTCATTAACATTTAATCATTCTGGCATTGTGCATGTGGTGAACTCCTTAGTACTCTCGTTAAAGGCCTGGTTGTGGCCCTGTAGTCTGACACCTCTCCAGGAACAGAAAAACCCAAATGCAGGTACTGGTTTGATTTTCAGAAAGAGTTTATTTATTTATTTATTTCTGATAGATATTAAATTAGGGGAAAAAAAACCCCAACCTGTTATTTACTTATTTGTCTTTACAAACATACAGACAAAGATAGCAGTGGTTAGGTGGAGACGCTGTCTGCCAAGCTCTGAGCCTTTGCAAAACCTACTGATGTGGTCTGGAAAGTATAAAGGGCCTTATTATGGTATCACTCGCATCAGTTTATGCTATGACGTGTTTGGTTTAAGCCAGTGAGGTTGATGGCTGGACTCAATGACTATATGAGTCTGAATTATGCAAAGCGTATTCAGGAAGCAGGAGAAGCTCAGTGCAGCTGGGGGTGGGCAAAAAACTTCTGAAGTGCAGGTGAAGAGTGAAGGGCCAGCTGGGATCTTTGGGAAGTGATGTGTCAAAGACAGAGTGGCTTCTCGCAGATCAGTTGCAAATGCAGGAGGTGCTGAGAGATTAGGCTGAGAGTTTTTATTTGTCTATCTGTGTATTTGCTTTTAGAAGCAGTGGAGCATAAGCTGTCTTGTGAATTGGTACAATGCTATTGAAGTATGTGGAACTACTCTGATTTACACTACCTGGAGGTCTGTGCAAAAGTATCCCAAAAAAAGGAAGGATATGAAGCAAGGAAGAGCTGAAAGAGGTTATAGACCTGAGTGATAGAGTGAGTGGAAGTTTGTTCAGAAGTGATAGGGAATGGGGATGTGGGAAGGATCAGAGTGTCCAGAGCTGCTGTTTCAGGACCGGGAAGGCCAGAAGATGGCATCTTATAGAGCCACTGCAGGGCAAGATGTCAGCCAGGATGGAGGAGCGGCACAAACTTAGCAAACAGTATTTGGAGTTGATAAAGGGAGTGACATGGTGTTCTTCAGAGGCATGAGCTATGAATAATTATGTGGGCCTTGAACCCTTTATCAAAGGGACAGATAATTCCTCAGTGCTAGCAGTGAAGGATTATTTATTTATTTTTATACCAGCTAGTCAGTGTTATCTTCCATCAAGGGGCTCCACGACATGGCCATTGCTATGCTGCTGATAATAGTATCAGTGTTACCCAGTTGCTCATTCTCCATAGGAGCATTATATCCCACGCTAATGGACTCTGCCTGCTCCCTACACTGTTTGTGCACTGTTTATTCCCTGCCAGCTGTCCTTCTTCTTGCCTTTTTGTGTGAGTTTCTTTCTACTCGAATGAGGATGGCTGTTTTTGGTGTGACGTGAGCAGCTCAGGAGTCCTTTTGCAATCTGGAGCAGTTTTCTTAATTTTTTTCCCCATGGTAATTTTCATTCTGAATTTGTTTACAGCCTTACTACTATCAGATACTGTTTCCATGTCAGGGTGAGAGCTGGGCGAGCAGGTCAGTGAGGACCTGTGTGCCTCGCTCCGTCCTAGGTATGGTGTGGAAAAGAGATTTTCTTCCTGACCTTGAAAGCCTACAGCCTGAATAAAGCATTAGGAGCAGAAATTGCATCAGTGCAGAAGTCCCCACACTGGTATAATTGTTTGCCTCTCTTTCGTGTTTCACACACTTTTAAGTTCTTGTTGCCTGCTAGTTATATATGAAGATGGGGAAGATTTGGAGAGTATGCATGGAATTATTGATGTTTCTTTAGCAGCTGCTGCTAACCTGCTTATGTTCAGCAGATTTTATACTGTCAAAAACAGTTTCAACACGTGAATGAATGGGAACCACATGAATATTGATCAGTAGAGACAGAAACCACCCTCCCATCTCTTGCTCAGACAAAACAGTGATGAAAAAAAAAAAGGCAGCAGGAATCAGCCCACATCTTGTTTTACTTTAAAAGTAGAACTTTGTTTTGGTAGAGTCTCCCAGATGGTAGAGCTGGAATCAAGCTTTTCTTTCCAAACCCAGTGAGCAAGAGTAGCAGCCTGGGTGCCAAAAAGGGGTCTGCCACATCTGTGAGTGGGGAAGTGGCTTGGCTTCTGCAGGCATTGAAGCCAGCAGAGTGACACTTTGCAAAACCCTGCCAGCCTTCCTCTGGTTCCAGTGTGGGAACAAGTGCTGGCTAAAAGTGAAGCCTGTTCTACTTCATGCCAAAATCTATGGACTCTTCGTTTTTTAGCTGATATCTGTGAAACAATCAGCTTGAGTGAATATCTCAGCATTTGATCAGGGTAGATGGCTTGTATTTAAAGTCTACCTTTTGTGCATTTGTGGAAAGCTCCTGTGGGGTACAGTGGCACTTACATCTGATTTTATGAATGCAAGACTTGGTGCTCCACTGCTATCACTGATACAGTGATAATGGTTATTATCCATTTGTATTCTAGTCATAGGTAAACGGTGTTAATATTTTGCTCTTCCCCAGACACCCTCACTCTCTCAAGCACATTCTCTGTTGATATGCGTGGTGATTTATGTCAGTGTTCCCATGTGCCAGTGTGAATGATGTACGTAAGGCTCTTTGGAGCCAGCAGATGGGATGACCTCTTCATACACACTGATAGATTGCAGCATAGATTTATACTGCTGTAACTGTGAAATCTATATCTTGTTATGAACAACATGCAGTCCATTAATTCTCTGTGCAAAATATAACAGCTCTACCAGGCAAGCCAGGAGCAGAGGGCCAGTTTGGTCCTCTGGACACAGTTTTGGCCTTTACTGGTGTGCAGACCCGTAAGTGTGTGCACTCATCTCCACCTCTGGTGGCTACTGGAGCAAGTGGAGAATGGGTTGTCAGTGCGTTTCTTTCTAGTGGCAATTATTTCTGATGTCTGATGACCAAACCCAGGTAGCAGCCTTTCCCCCTGGCAGCATACTCACCAGGTAGCTTTCTTGGCTATCTTGGGCAATGAAACTGCAGGAAGCTAGATCCCTTTATGTTTAAATTTAACAGTTAATGAGGAGATGCAAACATGGACAGCAGGATGATTGAAGCCTTCATAGCAGTTAACAAAGCTAACTTTCTTCCCCTAAAATGCTATAGCTTTAGCCTAAAAAACTGCTTCACCTGTGAGCTGCAGAAGGAAGCATGGTTAGATTATGGAAGTAATCTATAATGCATTAATTACTGCTGCCAGTAGTCATCTTTCATTCTAAAAGCAACTTTCTTCATGATAGAAGCCGCAAAAGAGATTCCTGTCCTACTTACCTTGTGTAAAATGACTCAGCTCTGCTGAAGCCAGGGGTGGATAGCTGGGGAGAAGGCAGTTTCCTTTTTTGCTAGAAAGCTCGAATGCAACATTGTTTTATTTCTGCTCATTAAAGTTAATAACACAGCAAGTGTATTTTGAAGTTAAGTATTTCTGGGATTTCTATGTGTTAAATAACGCTGAACAAACTTTATAGTCACTCTATAGAGCCTCATGATATATCATTTTGAGCTACCTTCCATCTATTACGTTTTATCTGCCTGCAAAATCCATTTCTAATTCTGGCCATATCTGCTTTGTGATCACTTGCCAGAAATCTATGCCCAGGTTTCTCCTTATTTTAGTGAAATATCTCTGCTTCAGCACCTTTCCCAAGGTGGCTGATCTAATCATGGCACTATCAGTTATCGCTTCTCATTTCCTTTGCTAGCTCTGTCAAATGCAATGCACAACCTAACAAAATGGCATTCAGATACTCCCAGTGACCACCACCATTTCCCTCTACTTCTCTTGGCACAACCGGAATTGCACGTGGCTTCCTCAGCTCATGTCCTTCACTCCAGGAAGGTGGCTTGTGAGGAACTGAGTGCTGTGAGCAGAGTTGATACTGAGCAGGTGGCGTCGGTGCCTCTGTTTCTGTTGCTCATCTGGGCGTTAGATGCCACAGCTGCTTTTCCGAGGTGGAGGAGGGGAGTGTTTTGTTCATGAAGAAAACCACCAGCCCTCCTTTTGGCCTGCCAATGACCTGCAGGGTGCCTTGGGAGCTCTGCCCCGTGGGGGTTACAGAGCCAGCTTCTGGGTGTCCTGAAGTGGTCACTTCCAGTATAGTACTTCAATGGCAAACACAGGCGCTCGTGGCTGGAAAAGCAGTTCATTGCTGTGTTTTATTCCTAGCTATTTCTGCACTGTAGGAAGGTAGAGAAATCTGTGGTAAAATAATAATTAAATGCTGACAGTACTAAATTTCCACCCAGCGTGAGTTGGCAGCAGTTGCAAACCAAAACATGAGGTCGTTAAAGAAAGAAAAAACTGATTAAATACCTCTGTGTGCTTTTCTGATTAGCTATTCTTAAAAAGAGCATGTGGCTAAAATAGAAGGGTGTACTTGACAGCAGCAATTGCTTTTTTGGGGAAAGGTAAAATACTCCAGTTCTACTGTGTATATATACATATATGTGTGTTAGAAGGAATTTCTTGCTGTTCTTCACTACAGGCATTTATATCTTAGTGATCATCCATTTTTAAAGAGCACCATGTAATCTCCCTGCCAGGAAATATGTGAAATGCCCTCAATATTGCATTTCTGGAGTGAAGAGTTATCAATGACTAATGTGCTCAGGCGTGGTTTGGTCTCCTTTCATTCTGTCTTTACAGAGCTGACTTCATGTTTCAGAGTTCCATGGCCCTGGTGAACCTCGCTGTAGCACTGGTGATGTTAAAGCACTGCCAGGCTCATGACTAGGCTGTGCTGTGTGCTCTGTGGACACATGGATAAATGGACTAAAATAGTAAAAAATGGGTCAGAAGGTGCATTTGTAGGTTACTGCTTTTCACCATCCTCTGATGTGCTCCAGTGTGTGAGCTCCATGAGTGTTCAGGGGCTGATACCTGTAGGTATTCTGAACAGCTCCTGAATCCTCTGTAGGGGATGCTGATGAAGGTAGTGAAGATCCAGTATTGGTGGGGATGGTGGCAGTGACACTGTGGGAGAGCTGTGGCTGCTGCTGGACCTGCAGGAATCCCAGAAGCAGGTGTGAGAGCTGTCTGGGGACATTTTGAGTTAAAATGTATGTAAAGAAGCCCCGGTGTGATGGATAAGCCTGCCAGCAGCCTGGCTGGTGTCAGCTGGGATGCTAAGCAGCCATCCGTGTGTGCCAGGAGCGCCTCTGAAGCATCTGTGAGATCCATGTCCTAAATGTGCTCGTGAACATATCCCAGTGTGGGAAATGTCCAGGCCCGTGTAGCTCCTGCTCCTATCGCATCAGAGCAGGTTGAAGACCATCATGTGCTTATCCCACCTTATCTCTACAGGGTCATCCTTTCCCTCCTTTCTCCCAGTCCCTTCCTCTACCTGCATGTGAGAAACTGAGGAGCAGGGAGATTGAGAGAGAGGTTTCCTTAAGTATTGCAGACTGTTTTGTTGTCTGAAGATGTGCCTGAGTGTAACAAAGCATTTTATTGTGATGATGTATTCCTGTCTGCACTCAGAGGTTGTGTGTGGTCAGTGGTCTTACAGGCATTACTTCTGCCCTGGAAAGGTTTGTCTGAAGGGAGTTGGAAGGAGGCTCAGGCTATGTGGTTACAGATTTACTCAGCACTTTTATTACTCTCCTACAGGCGACTGGGATATTTGTTTTTTCCCTGGGAGCAGTATTGGATATGTTGTTTTTTGCTTTTTTTTTTTTTCTTTGCTGTTTGTTCCAGAAAGCAATTTCTCAGGAAGAGTCATTCTGGTTTAATCTCCAGATTATCTGTTTGTTTGTTTGTTTTTTCCCTGGGATAAAGCAGCTGAATAATCAGCTAACCCTGATTCAGGCAGAGTTGAGGGCTATGTATGGGCATCTGTGTAGGGATTCAGATCAGAAGAGTGCTGCTTGATCTGTATAGTTTGAGCGTGAGCGTGGTAGTTTGGAGCCTGGCTGCTGTGCAGGATGACTTGAGCACTCCGGAGTCATTTCCAATTTAGAAAACTGAGCCAAAGGTGTATTTGTGCAGTTGTCATAATGGTTTTGCAGTATAAGAGCAGCATCTGAGAGCAGGAGGATGACCCTTCTCTTGCAGTAAGATGTGCCCAGCGAGAGGGCTGGGCTGCCACCATCCTGGCCCTGGCTGAGACAGATGGACCTATGCCCACCTGAAGGTGCTGCCCTGCCGTGGGCCTGGCTTGGATGGTGCCTTCCTCAATGACGGGGAGCTGGGAGCCCCTCTGTGTGGGCTGACCAAGCTGCAATTGGCCACTGCAGAATGTGGCAGCTCCAAGCACCCAGCCCTCATGTCTCTGAGCTCATTGGGTCCTCATTGCGCCAGCAGCAAGCTGGGAGAAACTATTTCTCTCCTGACATTAAAATACTTGACCCTATCCAGTGCAAGGTGGCCAAGCAGTTACGGGCCATTAATCCTCAATTGCTCTTGTCAGGTGTTGTATTCATTAATTCTGGGCCAAAGAGAGGTTTAGCTGTCAGTGAGGATATTAACACCCATAAGCAGTGTTTGCAGCCATGCAGACATATGCCCTCGAGTTTCGTTGGTCACCTCCCCAGAGCTGGGGCTTTAGGTCCACCCACTAAAAGTGCCTTTGAACCCAACCCTTTTTCTGTGTGGCAGTGGCTGGCTCAGAGCCAAAGGCCCATAGGGTCCCCTGCTGGCACCCCAAGCGGCCCCAGGTGCCGAGGGGCTGTTCCTGGGAGCAACAGGGCCACTTCATGCTGCTGGGACACAGCGTGAGTCGGGGTGGGTGGCACTGCTTCGGTAGGTACCCGCTTGCTGGTTTTACTGCTTTGCTCTGTGGAGGAGGAGGAATGCACCAGGCATCCCATGGCAGAAGTTCCTCTTATTCTTGGATGCTGCCCAAGGGTTACTCCTCAGAACAATAATTGCTTTAAAAAGAAAAGAAGAAAAAAAAAAAACAGATGTTGAGCACCAAGACTTACAAGGTGCTTTGATATGCCAGGCTGCGCTGATCATATGTAGAGGGACATCCTTTTGTAGCTTGAATTGCTATAAAAGGCTTCAATAGCCTTTCCTTGGCAAACTGCTGGTTGCTGTAGTTGGGAGGTTGTCTGTGTGAATTCTGCAGGCTCGGTTCCACTGTACACATATTGATCTGCTGCTGCACCCGAGGTGAAAACTGTTCATGCTTTAATACATTAAATTCAGCTCCCACCGATCTGTGTGGAAGTCTTGTTTTGAAAGCAGAAGAAAAGCAGGGAGAATGTTGAGATGTTTTAACACAGCATAAAGCATTTTCTTCCTACACAGTGCCACTTCATGGAAGGAACAGCTTCTCCTCCAGTTCTGTTTTGGTCTAGGTCTCTCTCTTCAGAGATTTAAACATATGCTTGTATCAGTTCCTCAGCTGGTGTGTAAGTGCTGATGTACTGTATCCAGTCAGCATACTTGCCTCCTTTATACCTGATGTTTTTACTCTGGCTCCTTAAAGTTAGTGGAATTCTCAGATTTTCAACATGATCCCTTAATGAAGCGGTACTGTGGGGGCTTTGGGAATTTTGTTCTCGTGAGAAAAGCACTGACATAATTGCCAGTAGGAAAATAGAAGAATTAGGAATGTACTGTCTGGAGGTCTACCAGATTTATCGCTTCCCATGAAGTGACTGCCCCAGTTCAGCAGGTGGGGACCTCGAAGCGCCAGGAGGCTGGATAGTGCCCTGCAGCTGAGGTGGGTACAGCTGGAATGAGATCCAGGTGTGCCAGAAGGCTGTGGGCTGGTCTTGTGGTGGTCATCCTTCCCTCAGGAAACTGTCTTCAGGGAGGCCCATCCTGCCCAGGCTTTGCAGATGCAGCCTTGTCCTATTAAAGTGTGTTTTTTTTGTCTGGCTGAAACAGCATTTGAGGAAATAAAGTAGCAGTGTGAGCTTCACGACAGGCCATCTGCAGAAAAGATGCTAAGTATCAGGGGCTGGGATGAGATCCTAATCATAATGAGGGACCTCATGGCTTTGGAGGGTAGTGAGATCACCTACAGCAGGTTGTCCTCATCTCTTTTAGAGGTGCTGAATGAGACTCTGGCGGGCCACAGGAATGGAGTTCTCTAACTTTTGTTTTCTTTGTTGCTCCAGTTGTCCTGGTTTTGTTTTTTGTTTTCCCTCAAATCTAGGTATTATTAGGTTCTCCTCCTATGTCTCATGCATGCATTTTCCTGCTAATGAAGAAAAGGAAATGGTCACGCTCCCATTACAATCTTTATAAAAGCAAAAGCATCTTGATTTTATTATAACTTTGGACAGGCTTTGGGGGGGTAAAGTTAAACTTGTCTGAGAATAAATGCATTTCTGAGAATTTACAAATGTTTTGGAAATAAGTTGGTTTTTTTTTTTTTTTTTTTTTTTTAATTAAAAAATAAAATTTCCAAAAAAAAAAAATTTTTTTTAATAAATTTGGGTTTTTTTTTTTTTTTTTTTTTTTTTCCTGTAAAAATTAAAGATGCCAAATAAAGCAAAGTGTTTTTCATACATTTGGGATTTTTTTGTTGTTGTTCTTCAGTTCTGTGCTACTGGAGAGTCAGTTTTTGACCACACGTTGAATGGAAACAAGTCCCTAAATCAAATAAGATACTCTTCTGTTACTGGGACAAGTCTTAAATAAAACCCCATGGACTGATATAAATAGCTCAGTTCCATGAATATCATGCACTTTGTTTTATGTGGTTTGATTTAATTACAGAATTACTCCTCATAGCCATCTGCCCTGCTGTGACTTTTGTGTGTTGTTGGAAGGAACATCTTTTTGCTTTGCTTGCAAGCCGTTGTGATACCAGCTTGGTGCTCAAGGCCTACCATCATGCCAAAGCCATTGCTTTTGTTTGAATGTGGCTATCACCTAGGACTGCAAGGATGCGTCCTCAATGACTGTGGTTTATGGACTGCAGTGAAAAAGGCTCATTTCACCCAGCAGGGCCCATGGCTGTGCATTGACTCTAGTTATAACATTGTCCAACAAGCAGTCATGGTGAGACTGCTTGTTAGGAGCTGTAGATGTATGGTCAAACCTGGTAGTAAGTGCCCTTCTGCTTTCTTCTTCGTTGGTCATTCATTGTGAAGTCATGGCTAAAAGTTCTACCTTCTGCAGGGATGCTTTTTGCCTTTCCTAGGCAAGCTGTGCAGAAATTGTTGGAGCTTGCTCCTATCTGTGGCTTATATCACACTGTAGACTGACAACCGCTCCTCTTCCAAAAAATGGAACATTTCCACTTAATTGCCTGGAAATAGGGAGGGGTGAATTTTTTATTTTTATTTTTTTTCCCCTTTTGTGCTGGCTGTTCGTCCTGGAAGATTTCTGAAGATTGATAATGTGGAGGAGATAGATGAGGTTAAAGTGGCTTTGATTGTCGCTTTGGTCTGCGTTGCTGTGCTCTTTTCACTGCAGCAGATGAAAGAGGATGTTTATTCCTAAAATAAATAGTACTCTGATGCTCACCTGAGTTTATCAGTTTATCTGTGGGGAAAAAAAAGTTTCCTTAGAAATGACAAGGCTCTTCAAATTCTATTTTGGGCATTTTAATTGGAGTGCATGATAGTCCTTTGAAGTTTTATTACCTATTACATACTTGATTCCAAATTTGCCTTTTGCAATATCTTAAGGTTTTTTATTTGCCTCGAATATTAACATTTCTGTTTCAAGCTTTGAAAGAGCAAACTTTCTGAGCATGATTATGAACATTAGTTTAATACATAATCCCCACTCAGAGGTTCTTCTGTATTTCCGTGTGCTTGTTTAGAGGCTTTTCAAGGTGCTTAACTTTAATTACCATTATGTGAGCACACAGAAGTAAGGACCCAAGAGTTTTATCAATTATTCCACTTGCAAATCAGTTTTTAGATAGTCTCGGAGCTCTTCTAAGTTGAATTTACTTTGAAATATAAAGGTTTTCATGTAAACAGGATGGAGATTCTGTTGTCTACTTATTTAAATATTCAATGGCTATACGTTTCTTGTTCTTAATATGGTTGCTGGCAAAGTGTTTTGTCTTCTGTGGTATTGTTTTCTTGCAAGTATTTTCTGTGCCTTGAATGTGCAAACTTTCAGCTACTGACAAATAGTAGTACATATCTCTGTAGAAATGGCATGAATGACTGAGTTTCTGTGGCTTCTAGTGAACTGTAAGGCCTTAAGTTCTTGTGCTGGAGTAGAAGGACCTTGTCTTTTAATCATGTTTGAAAATTTACTTGAAAAGGTAGAACTGTGGCAGTGAAGTGTTGTGATTTTAGCATGTGGGTCTGTAACTGAAAGCTAGCTACACCTGTATCCTCCGCCATCCGTGAGAAGCTTCAGTGCAAATGAAATTAGTGAAAGTGCCCGCTCCAGCGTCTTACCAAAAGGTCTGTGAAGCCCATGTGGAAATACAGGGTGAGTCATTGTTGAGTAAGAAAGTGGAAATGTGTTTCTAGAATGCAGCAGAGACTTGGTGTTTGGGGAAGAGCTGTCTGGTGTATCGCAGACAATTGTCAGAGAAAGTCAAAATAAGACTGAGACGGCAAGTTCAACCGTTCTGTGCATTACTCTGAAAAACTGAGTAGAAGATATTTTTAAGTACGTGGATGGTTCTGAAAGTAATGCCTCTTGTTTGTTTCCATGGAAACTACAACAGATACTAAGAGCACAAGAATACTACTTGAAAGAGCAAATTTGCAGCTACAAAATACTATTTTTCAAAATAGTCATCGCTGTGAACTATACATTTCTGCCAGCTGTGATCAAGAGCATGCTTGCTACTCTTTTAGAAATATGCGTGGCTGTCCAGAATGTAGCTTGTCTTTCACATTGCTGTCACCACTGCTGAAACACAATGCTCACTGTGCTCATATCCACTGTTTGGTCTCCGTAAAGATTCAGCAGGCATCAACGAATATCCGTAGATGCCATCATTTCTGCATGGAGGAATTCAGTGACACGCCTTTGCTTTATACGCACTTCCATGTCAGATGCCATTTTGTCAGAGTGCCCCTCTGCTGCCATCTGTCACACAGCAATAAAACAGAATGGAGTTTTGGTGGGAAGGTTCACCCTCCACTGCTGTACCACCATCTGCCTCTGATGTCGTGGGCAAACATAATAAAATAGGGAGCATTACTTTCAGAGCAGCCCGTGTATATTCTATTTCAGAATCAATAATTGACTTTTAGAGTATAGAAATACCCTGTGCTGATACCCAAGCTATGAACAGCTTTCTAGCTCTTGAGATAGTAAAGCCAGTACCAATGGCAGTAAGACACAATGGGCTGAAATCTGATTAGGATTCAAGTTGTCTCAGGCCTTGCTTGTCCCAGCCGAGCGCATCAGCTGTGCATGGTGAATTTGTGGTCTCAGCTAACAAGAGCCATTTGTCCTCTTGTGTCTATATCAAAACCAGGAACATGTACTGTTGAGTATAGGTGCCCTGTTTTGAGCTGAGCCACAAGCAGATGTCAGATGTTCCAGGGACAGGGTGTCATGGGTTGCTGAGTCCCTTGTGCTCCGTAGGACACACAGAGAGGAGTGCTGTCCTGTGGGCCTGTCCCCTCTGGCTGCCCCACTGGTGGGTGTCCATGGTGCTGTGACATGGCAGCTGCTATCGGCCTTGGAGCAGTACATCACATGTGCCCTTATGTGGTCATCGTCCGCAGCTTTTGTCACAGATGTGAGTTTCTTGTCCTGGAAGTTACCAGGTTCCTTTTCGTACCAGCCCAAAGCCTTCAGCATTGCTTCATGCCTGGCACAGAGCTCACTCTGCTGGCTCAGTCTGTTGCCTCATCGCTCTTTGGTTTCTGTTAAATCTGTAAGTCATCTGCTGTTTTCCTGTTTTAATCATTTTAAAAAATAATAATTCTTAAACTCCATTTTTACCCAGAATATTTTTGGCTTAGTTAAAGTTCTCCACCTTTCTGAGACAACGCCATGTGCCTGTGTGTTTAGTGAAAGATGGGATGTCAGTTTTTTTCATTGGAAAATTCCAATTAGGTTGAAACCTTTAGTTTGCAAAAAAACAACTAGGGTTCTGTTTTTTAGGTCACAAGCTCAATACAAGTTTTCAGGTTATTGTGTAAACTGCTATTACCAGATTTTTCAAAATTCTCCAGGAAAACCAAGTGTATTCGTAATGAGGCCCTGTTAATTTGTTCCACTTTCTATAAATGCTATCCCCTACCAGTACCAGCGCTGTTACTACACTGGTGCCATTAACCATCTGCTGAGCATGTAAAACTCCTCGGGGCGGAGATTGTATCTTTGCTTTGTACTGTACAATGCGGAGTGGGTAGCTGGCACTTGAGAAACAATTAATGGTAATGCTGCTCAGCAGGGTGTTCAGCAACCGAGCTAATAAGAGTGGTATAAATGCCTGGTTGGATTGGATTAGAGGGAACTGGTGTGTCCCAGTGGTATGTCTCCAGCGGGTGAAGGGAAATGTTTATTTTATCACTGTTCCTCATCAGGTGATGTTTGAGACCATTTCTGAAGGATGCACAAAAGTTAAGGATGCAAGAGTCCAGATTTGGGTGTACATCTCTGTTTTGCTTATTAGGAGTCTTTACTAACTAAATATTTTTTTCTATAGTGAAGTAAGGGATCATTTCGGAGCATTAATCTCATTAGTGCCTGCGTTTTCCTTCAGTCTTCTGTGTGCACGATAAGTCGCCGCTTTATCGTATTTTCCTTTGTATCTTAATGATCCCTGCGTGCCGGGAGCGAGCTGTGCCGCAGCTTTCCATCTTATGCTAATCCATCAACATCAAGTTAGCTGCACGTGAGGAGGATGCATGGAGACGTCAGCGGCCGGCCGAGGCCCGTGGGTTGCGCAGCAACCTGCTTGGGAAGATTGATGTTGCAGCCTGCAACAGGCCCCGCACTGCTGAGCTTCTCTGGTGCAGGCAGGATGAGAACATGCTCCATGCCATCCTTGTTACAACTGCTTACTTGGTGGCTTCACTGTGCAGGCTGAGTGGCAGCTGCAGGCTCGTTGATACCGTTGTGTCGCACTTCCCCTCCTCCAAGGATGCAAGATTCAAGGCACATTGTCAGTGTTGTTTCTTTCTTTCCTAAAAGGCTCATATGTCGCATCAAATAAAGCCACAGGTGAATGTGATGCTTGCCCGTTGACCTCTTGCTCTGCGGTGGACTCCTTGGCTCACAGCACAGGCTGAGACAGCTGACTTCCACCATTGCTGTGCTTTCCTTCCTTTGGGT
Organism: Centrocercus urophasianus; assembly: GCF_019232065.1. Classification (NCBI taxonomy): domain Eukaryota; kingdom Metazoa; phylum Chordata; class Aves; order Galliformes; family Phasianidae; genus Centrocercus; species Centrocercus urophasianus. The sequence continues at coordinate 36,758,218 of NW_024884586.1, read as the reverse complement.
TTCCAGTGTCAGGACTCTGCTGCAGGGCAGGCACAGTTAGATGCTCTTATGGGAAAGCAGAAGAGCTGTTGCTGTTGAACTGGATTGTGTAGTGGCCAAGTCTTGGAGCCAAATAGGACCTGACCATGTCTCTTTAATTGTATGGTATATTTAATAATTATGCAACATATTTATTTACTGTTTGGATCTCTTTAGAAGATGTGCCTGTCTGGTGCTCCAGGGTGAATTTAAAATTCATGTACATTTACTATGGTTGGAGATAAACAGTGATGAACAGTTCACAACAAAACCCACTTTTGTGATCACAGACATCTTTCATGCCCCAAGTCTGGAACCTTTATGACAACCTTTTACCAAAGATTTGATGTAGGAAAGCAGTTGCAAATGTGATTACCTTTAGATCTTTTAACAGGAGGCTCACAAACATCCTGGCAGGCATGAACTGGATCGTGGGCTGTGCTGCTCAGGACCTATGTGAGCAGTGTTGCTAGGCCAGTGGCAGGGCCCAGGAGGCAGCTCTGGCTGTATGGCTCAAGTGCTTCAGACCAGGTTCCTTAAGTGCAAATTGGGGTATAAACACAGGAAAGGAGGACTGGAGAAAGCACTGTCTGTCCTAAGGAGAAAGAAAGCCGCAGCCCTTTAACTGTGCCAACCAAGGAGCACAACTCAGTTTCATCTGCATGCCTTGATCCATTAGCTCCGCAGATGCAGCTGCATTTGTGAGGCCTGTCCCTATGTCCCTACCCTTGGGTGACTTGGTCAGGACCTTAAGGCCACCTCTGAGAGATGGTCCCGATGTTTGCAGGCAGAGTGAGCGTGCCACAGCCTACGGAGCACTCAGTGTGACTCTTGCTTATGCTGTGCTTATATATGTGGCAGTTATGGGCTATTCTAAGTGTGTTTTCTAGTGGCAAGCTCTTTATCAACTGGCTGTTGAACTCGCTATTTCCTAAAGAGCAAGATCAGCTCCTGACTGAAAAGCTGCTGTTCTGTCTCCTTGTTGTCCTTGTTCTTCAGCCATACACAGGTTCTTCCCTGCTCATTTTGTTAAAGTCCGTCGACTCTAGACTGATAAATTCCATCAGCAAGGTAACGGAGCTGTGCTGAGAGGCAGAGCTATGGTTTTTGTCAGCCTTGTTTCTACAATGGCTGTATGCAGTGTGGTAGAGAGAAGTACCTGGACACGAGAATCAGGTGCCTGACATTCAAAAGGAGGAATGTTTTCAGAGTACTTGTCTGTTGAACCAGCAGGGAAGGTGGGAAGCAAGTAAGGTCTGTCATAAGCAAACACTGTGTTTACCGGATAGGTGACTGGATGGAAGCAAAGGCTGCATATCAAGGTTTTAATTGAATGAATCGCAGGTTGTTAGAAACATTTCTTACAGTAGAAAGTGGGATCAGGGAACAAGCAGTTCTGCTGCTTCCAAGTCCCAACAAGCCTCTGTCCCTAAACTACTTTGTATGATGACAAATTGGTGTCTGAGCCACATCCAGCTGGGGTGGGTCCTCCTCTCTGACAGAGACAGCGGGAAACTGTTCTTGGGTTCCCACATCAGTGAGAAGTTGAAGATTTTCCTTTCTGTGGTTTGATCAACTGTGTTTCCTTCCACTTGTGAGTCAGATGTGCATGTTCTTAAGTCTCATCCTGAAAAGAGTGTTAGGGTCTGGAAAGGGAGCCCACCCACCGGTAGTAGTGGGCACACTGTTGATTTGCACTGTAGCAACTCCTATGATCCTGGGTCTAACCTATGCAGTTGTTGGTGGTGCTGCATAAACACAAACCATAAAGGATCATTTCCCCAATATTTCCCCAATTTAAAAGGTTTACGTTATAAGAAAATACCACGTAATATGTACAACTTAATTGCTGCAGTGCTGCTTTAGCCCTTCTGTGCCCTGCAGTGGGACTCATCTGCTCAGCACGATGTCAGTACCACGCATGCCTCAGGCAACAAGCAGAGAGAAATGGGACCCAGAAATAGCACAGATTGGCCCAGTTCAGGGGGTGTTTCTGATCCAGGCCAGGTGTTACTTCCGGGAACTGTTCTAGATCTCTTCTGGAGCCCAAAAATCAGTATGGCTGTAGGCTGAGATCAATGTGTCGTAGAGTCTTAAGTTGGTTGAGAGGGGTCATGGACCTAATACCTAAACAGCCTCACAGTATCCTTTCACTGATCTAAGATATATCCAGAGCTTGGTTCTGCTTAATGCAAGGTACTTCAGCTTCTGCTTAGGAGTTGAGGTCAACCAGTACCTTCTAGGATAGAATCCCAGAGAAGCATGGAGGAAGGGTAGAGAAGCCAGGCAGCAGATAACAAAGAGATACTTAAGCAGCAATGAGAATATCTTTTCTTATTTGAGATATTTAATCTTTCTGAATGAGTAATATAATATTTATAATATTATAGTAGCTGTAATAACTTGCTTAAAAATTAAAAATAGTTAATGGCTGAAGTGGAATAAGCATGTTTAATACTTCTCTCTGAACTGCTGTACCTCCTCCTAGAAAAGTTTTATTTAAATGTGTAATTTTCTCCCATTGTAACAGTACTGACTGGAGCAAACACACTGGCTCTGTATTCCGTTCTGAATGTGCATCAGGCTGATGGTGTTTATAAAGCCCCCTGCTTGATACGTGTCCTAGCTATCTGGAGCATCACTTCCTACCTTTAGATGAATTAGCCCAAGACAGATGAGGGTGTTGAAGTCAAATGCATTGGTCTGGCTGCCCTGTGTCCATTTTTGGGATGTAGTACTAGATCTTTTGTGGTGAGTCTTGTGTCGTGTTTGATGTATTATTATATGATTCCCTTAATCCTCCCCTTGGGAGGTTTCTCTCAGACTTAGCCCAGCTCCCAGGAAAGTACCATTTCTTGCACTGTTTTCCCCATGTGGTAGAAAGCTCTACTGTGCTTAGAGACCCAAACTGCTGCTCACAGTCCTCAGCTGAGCACTGTTGGGAAGAGAGCTTGGACCCATTCCATGGAGGCTTGGTAAGCAGAACAAGATGTCGGTCTTTGTTTGATACAGGTTGATGGTACAAAGCGTTAGGTGAACTACGTCTTCCATTGCTGAAGAGATTCCCCAGGGCATTTTGTACATGTAGCAGCAGTTTCTATAGCACTGAAGTAGATTGCATGGGAAGATTGCATGGTTATTGCTAATTGAGAGATGATAAAATGTGAGTAGCTGTAGAAGGGTCATCGTCTACTAGAACAGGGTGAAGATTCCTGTCCAAAGTTACTAGAAAGTGTTTTGCCACTCATAAATGTTGCTGTGGTCACTATACGTCACGTTCAGAGCATCATTGGTTCCTTCTGTATAGCCTGGGCACTTTGCTTGCTGACTGCTTGCGGCTGTTCAGCAGGAGGGAGAGCATGGGTCCTTGCAGTCATGGGATAAGGGCAGATTGCCGTGAGCCCCTCTTACTGCAAATGCCCAGCCAGAAATAAAGGAGCAGCCACAGAGACCTATTGTATTCAGGGTGGACTAATAAAATGAAGGCATTTTCAGAGCGTATAATGTATGTAAAGCGTTTGGTCTTCTACAGTGCTCTTAGAAATTTAGAATGAGTAATAACATTTGCCTACGTTGAATGTGTGCAAGAGGAAGATCCAGGGTAACTGCAGGCAGCTTAGCCTGACATCAATCCTGGGCAAAAGAATAGAAGAGCTGATAGAGGATTTAGAGAATTAAAGGTAGGGAATATAATTAATGCCATTCAACGTTCATTTTTGGAGAATATGTCTTGTCAAACAAACCTGTTTTATCTGATGAGATTGCAAGTTTGGGAGATAAGATAACTGTGTAGATATAATGTACTTAAACTTGTGTAAGGCATTTGATTTTATTCCACATGACACTATGATTAAAATATTAGCACTATATACTTTTGCTGAAGCACATGTTAAATGTATTAAGAACTGAGTAACTGACAGATCTCAAAAAGTAGTTGTCAATAGGGAATTGTCACTGAATGGGAACATTTTTAATGTAGCTCTGCAGAGATCAGTCAGAGCCCCCGTGCTGTTCATCATTTTTGGCAGTGATCTGGAAGTAAATATAAAATTATTTCTGATAAAATTTCTGGATGGCACGAAGATTGATGGGATGAGAAGCTGGGCAGTAGGATACAATGCTCTTGGTCACTTGTGCCAGAGGTACAGTAAAGGTATAGACACCTGTGATGAGGCTGGTGGTACTTGGTGTCCAGTTAAAATGCAGAGGCTGTGGTCCTTCCTTCTCTCTACTGCACCACTGCTTAATGTTTCATGCATTCTAACGGGTTCTCCATCACCGTTCATTGATCGTTGTTTATAAACATACCAAGTTTTGTGTAGCTTTCCAGCCAAAGTTCCCTAAGCTAAAAGAAGACAGTGTATCTTACTAAATAAATGATTAGACATCAATGATTTTCTGCCTTCTAGAGCAGAGTTATTCGGAAGCATGAAAGGAAATTGTTGCAGCAGTACAAAACCGCTGCCCTTTGCACTTACATCTTTCCCACAGAGTAATCCTTCATTCATTGTTTACTTAATGAGAAAAGAAAGAGGTTAATTTATAAACCAAATAAAAATCAGACAGAAGACTTTATTTGTGGAACAAAAAACTGAATTAAACGAATGCTCTATCCATTAATGCTGCTAATTGTACCATGCTCCACTGAGGAAAATAGACAGGTCTGCTTGGATTTTGTTCTTGCTGATGGAAGCCACAGCCCTGCTCCAGTGAGAGTTCAAGCCAGCAATCTGTGGCAAGAGTTTCTTAAAAACCTTCCTTGCTTGGTGAATTAATTTCAGCTCCCAGTCTGCGACAGGCTCAGCCTCTCAGGAGTTTCTTAAATTTAATAGACAGGTCCAGGAATAATTGGCAGAGCTGTTTTGCCAGTGAATGCTGTCTGAATCACTTGCAAATTCCCGAGAACATCTACAGAGAGCTGCTGTGAGAAGAAGGAGGGACTCCTTAATTCATTTTCCCTGCTCCAGAAAATTCTATCATATCCATGTTATAATTTATCTGCTTCTGGGCTATTTCTGTTGACTAAATGACACTGCAGAGTGGAGTGAAATTAAGGCCGGTATGAATTGTGCATTTCTCTTGAGTCTCCTGTGGTAGCCATTGAGCTTTGCTGGTCAGTGTATGTCTGAAATCTCCAGCATCCTCTAATAAACTGAGCCAACTGGCCCCCTGATAGGAGAACATTAACAGGAAGGGAGCTGCAGTGCTGTGCTGTGATCTGGATGAGATTAGGGTGGTTGCTTGATGCTCAGTGGGTGCTGGAACTCTTGTATCTCCCTCTTTCTTGAATAAATCTGAGTGGGGTGGGAAAGACCATAAAACATGGGCATTGTGCAGCTGGGATGTGCGCTCTAAAGAATGGTTTCATTTTGCAGAAGGGCAAAAATTGCAGTCCTTTTAAAGTTACTCCAGACTGCGTGAAGTGGAAGTGTTGATACGTCTATCTTCTACAGGAGGTGTTGTTCATCTCTAAATATAGCAAAGGATGGCTTCCCATGGCGCCTTCCATATAGTAACATATGGTCACCTATCTTTTGGTACCAACAGCCAGTGTAAGTTGAGGGCAGCCAAGAAATACAACCATGTCTTGGAAATGGGGGTCAGTTCATGAAGACAGCTAGGAGTAGTTTGTGAAAAAACCTAGGAGTAACGTTGCATTCCCTTGGAGAAGCTGCTGCTGACTGTGAAGCGTAGGTATGGAAAAAACATGTTTGAGAAAAAGCAAAAATGAAAGTTGCTTTGTTAGAACCTCCTATGATGCAGATGAGATTTCATGTTGGAAGAGGCACTTCCCTCTGAACTGTGGCTGAAACTAAAGAAAGTACATAAAAAGGTTAATCTCTTTCTGAACTTTATCAGCTCCTCCATGCATGTTGAGGCTTCACAGTCTGTCACTACCTGATGGGCCATGAGGGCCTGTAAGCCTCAGCTGTTGAGCTGCCGAAGGGAGCTCAGGAGATTTTGTTCCTCTCTTCTCATTGCCTTTGTCAGCCAGTCCTTAAACCTTGATTTTCAGATTATGATAGCAAGGGTGAAATAGTAATCATGAGAACAATTAGTAAACATTTGAACTGATCCCTGTGTCACTGAGCATGTACAGTTCTTAGTGGAAAAGAAGAATCTGGAGGGGTAATACGAGAAGCTTCTTTTTTTCATCTTTGGAGTCATCGTTCTTGAATTTAATCTGTGATTTGCTTTAATTCCGACTTCACACAATTCTGCTTCTTAAACTAAACTTGTTTCTCTGTATATGCTTTATCTATGTACATATAATATATACACATAAATATGTTTATAAATATGATCAGATACATATATATGCAAAAAAATGTGTTGTTGCACTGAGGTAGCTTCATGGTGCACAGTTATATGAGATCTTTGGAAAGCATACTTTTTGAAACACAGCCGTCTCTCTGCTAAGTATTCAAAGAACACTGTAATTACTGCTGTGAATATCTTCTAAGTGCTTAGTGGAAAAAATTGCAAATGTTTTTGTTAGAACATGTATTTGTTCATAACCTGTTCAATACATCGCCTATTTATTTGCCAGCTGGCTTCCTTTCAGAAATGTACTATGGAGATTTTTTTTTTTTTTATTGTTCTGACATTTTTATGCTGTTGTCATACTTCAAGGAAGATCCTATCCTTCCATAGTATGTATCCTGTGGAAATATTTTTGAAGCGTAAGATTTATTTTTTTTTCTAAATATATTGTCAAAATTGTTCTTGGCTTCAGTTTGGGCATGCAAATAGTTTTTTCTTCCCAACTCCAAATAACACCGTTCTGCTTGCCAATGATTACATCAACACAGCATTGTTCATTTTGCTTAGAACATACGTAAGCTGTAATGCCTTCGTGTCTGGAACTGGAGCTGGAAGGGCTGTGGAACCTGGGGTCGGTGGCTGAGAGGTGGAATTTGAGACCAGAGCTGGCTCAGAGGGGGGCACGAGCCCCTTGGTGTCCCCAGGCTTGCTAAGCTGCCTTTGCTTTGATTATTTGCAGCCTCTGTTGTGGCTCTTCCTCTGAGGAACAGCAAACTGCTGGCTCTGCGCTTGAGGTTTTGAATGTTGGAGGACGCATGCTGCTTTCCATGTTTGTGTTTAAACGCAGGGCTGGGTTGTGGGGAGGGAAGAGTGAGTTTTTTGAAATAGTACTCTGAATGTAAACAACCTCTTGAAGGAAGGCCAGGGCTGTGCTGGTGTGGCTGAGCTGTTCCGAGCTTGTGAAGCCCTGTCCTGGTGGGCCACAGACTGTGGTGCTTAGGTTAGGGTTAGGTCACCTTCTGGGCAGGCTCATGCCTGTGCATGTTCTGTAAGAAGTGGCCACTGGTCCCTTAGCTTCTGGACTGTAGTGCTTATCTGCTTTGTTCCCTGGGCCACTCAGTTCCAGATTTGAGTTTTTCCAGCTCCTTTCTGAGATTGGAGTGATACAGCTTTCAGTGGAAACTGAGATCCAACTTTTCATCATCCTTCCTGCAACAGACCCTGTGGCGAGGGACTGTGTAGAGCCAGAGGTGAGTTTCCTCTTTTTATGGTGTTCTGCTCTCAAGAAGAGAAGCTGGCACCTCTTGAAAAAGCTGTCCTCTGTATTAAAGGGACATAGCTCTCTTTTCATTCTGGTGTCATTCTAGAGCCTTGAGAGTTGTCTCAGAGCTGGGATGAGGGACCTGCCTTGGCAGTAGGCTTCTTCTGAGCTTTCCCCTTTCCCTGAACGGACTGTGGCTGCAAGGGGGAGGCTGTGGTGTTTTATGGATACATTTAAAAATGGTTCAATTTTCAGTAGGCTATTCCATGTAAGTCTGAGAGGAGGGTATAGTGGGTTGAGGTAGCTAAAACTGTTTTTGTGCAGTTTTCCTCATGGGAGCTGTGGACAGGATATCTTCGGCCCCCACCACGCTGGGCTGCATCACTCCTTCACAGCGAGCAGCAGCAGCACGAGCACAAAGAGACATTTGAGATGCACAACATGTAAATATTCCATAAATACCAGGAATTTGGCAGGGAGGCAGCCATGGCTTCCTCTCTCCCTGAAGATGCTGCCATATGCCCAAAGATGATTCCGGTTATTTCAGTAGTGCAGGCAAAACTGGATTTGGGCTCCCTGTGGCTTCCAGGCTGGTAGGCTGGTAGCTGTGCTGGCCTCTTCTCCAGGGGATAGGAGGAGACGCCGAGCAGCCTCATGCCATCTCTTGTCCCAGCTGGGACACAGGGTGGGGGCTGATGCTGGGTGCCTCCTGTGATCGTTCTGCCCCACCCCTGGATTTTCCCACCTGGTAAGGTTGTGGCATGAGGTAGATAGCTGCAGGCAAATTGTTGTTATGACAGATGCATCACTGCAATAAAACTAAAAATTTTTGGCAGTCAGTAACGCAGGTGTGTGCCCATAACTTTTACTCACTACTGCCAAGTCACTGTTGTCCCAGGCAGGCAGCAAATTAACCAAAATGAGCCATAGAAATTGTGTGTTACATCACTTCATCCTCAGACTGAAAGGGATTCTCCTGGCTCTGGGACATTACTGGATACTAAAGCATAAAAGGAGTTGTGTGTGCATTTTGACAGCAGGGGAGAAGCAGCACCTCCTCCAGAAGACATTTGCCAAACCCTTGGAGTGCCTTGCTGCTCAGTCCCATCCTGTCCATGCAGAATTGAAAGGGCATGCTGTTTGGTTTTTGTTTGTTTGTTTGGGTCTTTTTAAATTATTTTTTCTCCCCTTTATTTTCCATGAACAGAGGATGTAGATGTCAGGGGCAAAAACACGTATCCAGTTCCTGGCTCAGGTCTTCTCTACACAGCTCTTCTCTCTCTATACTATCTGTTTTGCTGAAATCAATGCTCTTGTAACCTCTGCAGGACTGCACTGCAGTTTATTTATTTAAATGTTTAAAAGGTCCTTTGCAATGTTGAGGGTTCAGCTGGAACATCCGGGTCTCTTCACTGGCTGTGGAAATCCCATTTGGTGTGCATCTCTGCTTTTCACAGCTGGACATGCAACTTTATATGATCTTTTAAAAATTGTTCTCAGCATTTTGGATGCCGAGAGCAAGGTAGACTTTGCTCATGGTGCTCAGCATAGTGCCTTGCAAGGTGGATGGGGCTTCTGTGATTTGTCTGGGCCCCCTGGTGTCCTTGGCCTCCAGCCAGTGTGCTTCAGAGCAGTGTGTCCCAGAGGCTGTGGCTGGGCATGCTGCTGGGCATCGTTGTGTTCTGCTTGTTTTGCTCCTGGTTTGGTTGGGCTTGATGATCCTGAAGCTGTTTTCTAACCTAGACAATTCAGTGAATTCTGGCATTGTAGCCACATCTCAGCAACCTTCCAGCGCTTCTTGCTGTAGGTACCTGTGCCTTACCCCATGTGTATGTGACTGGCATCTTTCTACAAGCCAATGTAGTCCTTAGCCTTGACCACGCCATGCTGTGGTGAATAACATGCTTATCTAGAGATGGTATGCTCATTAGTCAGTGATTGTCACACAAATTGATCTGTGATAACTTCATGGCATTACACAGAGTTCGCACAGACGGATTCCCTTGTTATCCCACTAGTGTCTGCCCTGCAGAAGCTGGCCTCGTACCATTGATTCACATACCTGGAGATGGTGCTTTTGCTGCCATGTGTCTGGATGGAGCATGTCCTTTTTATTTTGCATTCTGGAGTCTTTAATTATTCTCAACAAGTCCCTTTCACACTTTGAAAATCCTGTAGCGATTTCAATTTGAATTGCTTTCTCCAAGGCTGCCGTTTAGAGGAGTGCATCTGCTCTGCAGCCCCAGTGGTAATTGTGCTGTAATAGTTACGAGCCTTTAAATGCACTTAAGGTACCGTGAGCTTGAAGAATTGATAACGATGCAATCTGGCACCTCAGTACAGGTTTTGTGTTGTCTCCAAGCTGAACGTTTTGGTTTTAATTTTATTGTCCTGCCATTTGTGAAGATTAGAAATGTTAGCAGGTAGTAGAACTTGGATGTGTTTAATTAAACGCTGCCCTATGACCACATATGACCATACACCCATCCCGCAGGTCTGGGTCCTGTGCTGCTTGCTCAGTTCCACTCTGGCAAACCTCTGCTGAGTTCAGTGGGAGTTCTGCCAGAACAGGGTCCTAAAAAAGAAGGAGTGTGGCTTATTTGAGCTGTTGTGCTCATTTGTGCACCAGTCTAGGCTCATATTTAAAAGGCTATTAAACAAAAAATACTGAAAAACCTACTTGTCCTTGCCCAGAGCAAACCTTTATCCTGGGGCTGGTCCAGCAGATTGATGATAGTGTTTCTTCTGGTTCATCTGTTACCTAGAGTTTTGTACTATTGACACAATGAATAGATGCAGGTTTTTAAAGTTCTCTTCTGCCTTAATTTTACTCTAAGGAGACTGTAAAAAAAAAAAAAAAAAAAAGAAAAAGAAAAAAAAAGAAAAAGAAAAAATCTCTTCTGCATGTCTCTTAATGAGCAGCAAGAGGTGTGCAGCATGCAGTCTGCTGCCACACTCAGAATATAAAATTTCCAAAATTACAAGTTGGAAGTATGATAGTGAACTAAAAGTAAATGTGGTTCAGTTTGATATGAATCATCCTTCAGGGGTTTAATTGGGCTGAGATGAGCTGTTGCTGTGTAGGAACCCAGTGGCCACAGAATGTGGCAGGCATTGCTTAGCCAACCAGAGCCGTGTGGCACCAGAAAACCTTGCCCTCACAGAGGTTTCCTTGGAGACTCAAGGAGTTTCTTGGTCCTCCTCCCAGCAGGAATTTGTGAGCCCAAAGTAGAACCAGCACAGTCTTGGTTGGCTCGTTGTGTCCAGGCTGTGGCAGTCCTTCCCAGAGGAAAACGTGCGCTTTGCTCTTGTAGTCTGGGGAGCTGCATGATGCTCTGATCAGAGGTTGGGTAGCATAGTGCTGGGTGGTACAGAGAACTTCAAGATATGAACTGTGCAGTAATGGGGAGAGACAGAAATAGTGTATCACCTTCTTTAAAGCCTTGATGATGATTATGGGATGAGGTTCTTAACCTGCTACATGGAGATTTATATAAGCGATTCTCATTAATGCCAGTGGGAATTACTCAGAGATATGCAAGTGCTTCTCAATAAGAAATGCGCCTTGGCAGTTCACTATTAATATTTGAAGATAGTACAAGCAAAATCGCCTTCTCTGATTCAAGCAGGCAAAAACTAGTGGTATTCCAGGGAAAAATAATCTGTTATTTTCATCTGGGGGGTTGTATAAAGGTGAATCATTCACACGTTCAGGTTCTCAAAATAAGTATTTCTTGTTAACTGTTCTCGTGATTCTAATGTCCAGATCCTGCCTGCTGGTTGCTGATAGGCAGCAGCACAGCTCTGTTTCTGGGCCCCGCTGGCTTGCTCCATCTTACACCTCTGCCTGTGTCCCGCTGTTCACAAGAGGAGGAAGAGTTGGTCCTACTGCTCACAGATGTATCCTCAAATGAAATGGGGAGACAGCAAGCAGAAAAAAAAACCCACAAAATTGGAATTTGTGACTTCAGTCTAGTGGAGTATCTCAAAGAGCTTGCTTCTTCTGAAGTGGCCACTGAAGTGGGAAGAAGGGCTGCCTTTGTAGGTGAGGCACTGAGGCAGGCAGACATTGACCTCCACTTGATGTTTCTTGTTTGTTACAGTTCCTCTGTTCGGTTTGTGTAGCTACAAGCTTTCAAGTTGGTTTCCTCAAATTTTGACTTTCTCTTTGTTGTTTTTTTTCTCCTCTGAAGTTTGAATCTTAAAGTCAGGAAGGGTTATTTTAGGTACTAGACCCATGCTGTCCTGCATGGGCTGTGGCACGCAGCCTTCCCCCGGCTCACCTTCCTCCGGTGGGCACAGCTCGGGCTGCGTCTGTTCGCAGCGTGTTGCTGCTGTGCTTGCCCAGTCCCCGCAGGACCTGTGACTAATTGCTGCCATGCTGTTTCAACTAATTTACTCTATTATTCTTAGCATTACTTACATAATTTTTAATGGAAGCCCATTTCACCTAAAGGAGAGAAAGTAAAATTTATTATTCCTAACAGATGTCAGCAGCTTTGGAACAAGGTAGGACCTGGTGATGTGGCTTCTCAGCAAAGCCCCTGGTTTAGCAGGTTCACCAAAACAGATGAGTCTTGCCTCTCACCCTGCAGATAAGCACTAAAGCTGACTTTTATAGAATTGCAAGTGACAGTCCACTCTGAAAGCCAAGGGTTCCCTGTTGAGAAGGTTCTTGCTCGTGGCTGCAAAGGCTGAATTTTGTCAGTTTTCCCATTCTCAGCAGACAGCCTGGTTGAAATCAGTGAAGGTTTGCACCACGCAATACAAAGCATCGTGCTGTTGTATAAGGGCACATTATACTGGTAATATGGTGTTTTAATACTTCAGCTGAGATAACAGAATACGAAAATAAATATCCTGTTTGAATCTTAGATGAGGATTTCATCCTGTTCTGTCTGTAGGTAGGCACCAGGGAGAGTTTACAACTTGCTTTCCAAGGATTTGATCTTTCCTTTCATGTCTTTTTTTTTCATTCCAACTTGTAGTTTTTAGCTGCAAAGAAGTGACCATAAGGAAATAAAGCACTCAGTTGCACAGCAGTTGCACAGAGTGAAAGTCTTCTTGGATGCTTTAATATTGTTAAGGAACAATCTGATAACCATGAGACCGAATGAAGATAAACCTCTCCCCTACCCTGCTACCTGGCTGCAGTTACTTTACAGAAATTTCCAAAAAGCTTCCTGCCCCCATGCCTACCTCTGTGACATCTGTCAGTAGCCCCTGAGCTCAGCTCAGTGCCAGGATCCGGGGGCTAGGCGAGGGCTACAGGTGGTGGTGGCAACTGGGGACACCAAAGAGGAGCTGCAGGTTAGAGACCATGTTGTTGGGAAGTGAAGGAGTTGTATTTTTTTTCCAGCAGCTGAAACTCTTTTTGTATTTTGGTTTCTGGTACCAGCAATTTATCCAAAACATTTGGGAGAAAAGCTGTCTCTCCATGAAATATTTAACATCCTTACCTTCAGCTGTGGGCTGAGAAAGCTCCCAATCCACATGTGAGTCACCAAGAACTCCTCCAACAGAAACAGAAGAAGTCGATGCAATTGTTATAGGAAAAAAAAACACCTTTCTGATTTGGAAAATGCTGAGAATGGTTCATGTCTCTTGTATATCACGGGAAAAAAAACTTTGCAGTCATTCTGTCATATGTAGAGTCCCAGATTTTAGATGCAGAATATCTCAGTATGCTAGGTAGCATCACATTTTGTATGATGAAGACAATTTGTGCATCCAGTAACAGGGCTATTGAGCACTGTTCTGGTTCGTGTCCTGCCGTGATGAAGGTTCTAAGATGTAGATCATTGCTTCCCTTGGTAGTTTGATCCTTTGGTAAATCGGTGCAAGTTTTTTCAGCTTCATTTTCTCTTCCAGCTGTCAGTTCCCATGCATCTGCACATCTGTGAGATTCCCTGAGTTTGGTACCCACAATGTGGAACAGCCTTACAGAGAAGAGTAGAGATAGTGCAGTCCTGTACGTCCTAAAATCGAGGCAGCTCTTGGCGGGTCTTCAGAAGTGCCAGGTTAGGAGCCCTCTGTGGAGCAAGCATGACTGTGTCCATCCATCTGGATCTCAGATTGATTCTTTAATTAGAAGACCCAACACAGAATTTGGTTGCTGAGATCCTCTGGTTAATTTGATGAAAGTTGGAGCAGCTGTCAGCTCTGTGACTTTCAGTGTTTTCTGTCTTTTTGGATTGACTTCAAGAAAACAGTAATTATTGGATCCTTCAATTGCTGAGCATTTCAGATGTCCATTTGATTTTAAAGGAGCTGATGCTGAGTGTGGTACAAGGAGAAGCATAGCAGAATAATCTGTGTTAAAACAGGTCTCATTCTCCAGCAGTGCTATTGGTGAGTACTGCTACACATTGTGCTTATGTGTTCCATGTATTCGTGGTGGTTATCATTACAGTTACATTTCCTTCCCCTGTGGACCACTTAAATTTTTTTTTTTGGTGACGTGGAATCCTTGTATAGGAAATAGAAACCTACTGGCGAGAGGTGCTCTCCTCTTCATTACTGTTTGCAGATGTCCTTCATGGAAGGTAACAGTGTTTTCACTGGCTGAAGACCGCTAGCTCATGACCTAGGTGGATTGTGTGTGCTCTCAAATGACTTCTGTAGGGAAGACACAGATGTAGAATACTTCTCTAGGCTTTATGCTCCACTTTAAATTGTTTCTTGTAGCTTATGGACCTGGTGCTGATTTTAAAGTAGTTTGTATGTTGACTTCTGATAAGTAAGATCTTATTTTTGGCTATTGAGATTAGAAATACAAACCTTATAGCCTCTGCTCTAATGCATAATGCTTATTTGAAGATGTGGGATAGCTCCAGTGATCTCTGTTAATAACAAGTCACTAGCTGAGCTGCTCTAATTAACCGACCTATTCTGGCATACATCGCTTGGGCCCTTTGCTCCTCTGACCTCCTCTGTCTTGTGCAGGTGGGACCTGAGCCTCTGCCTGTGCTTGTGCCTGGCTTCGAGCAGCTGTTAATGGGCCTGACTCCTTCCATAGGTGGCTTGTCCACTGACTCTTCCTCTAGGTGATTTGTCTGGTGCCTCTGTTCTGGGAGGGGTAGCTGAGGTTGCTGCAAGTAGTGAGGTTTTGAACATAAAAAGCATTAAAGGCTGAAAGCTGTCAGATACCACTGTGATGGGCATTCTGCAAATACCCAGAGACAAGTGAGGATGGTTGGGGAGAATTTGCACCAGTGTTATGGAACACATAAGGTCCTTTTTAAAACCATACCTGGATAAGCACTTGTAAGAACTCCTCATGGGAAGGAGCTGTTGTGGCCATTCACCTGTGCCTGAGTGGGCTGATAAAGCTGACAACCTCATTCCCTGCTCATTGCTCAAGTTGCCTAATTCCACAGTTGCCAGCCTCTTTGATGAAAGGCAGGTTCATGTATCAGATTGTTGCAAATTAGGGATAAAGGATTAGATTGCAGTGTAATCTAGTAACGTTCCTCTTGATCCGTAGTCCATGCTTTATGAAAGGGCTCTTTTCTCTTTTCTCTCTTGACAGTGTGGTGGCCA
The DNA here is from genome assembly GCF_019232065.1 of Centrocercus urophasianus. Classification (NCBI taxonomy): domain Eukaryota; kingdom Metazoa; phylum Chordata; class Aves; order Galliformes; family Phasianidae; genus Centrocercus; species Centrocercus urophasianus. The sequence goes on along the minus strand of NW_024884586.1, from coordinate 36,743,133 downwards.
GCTAAGGGACGCTCTCATCCACCTTCATTTGGAGATAGTAAGGCTGCTGCCGACCTGATGTTCGTGAAGGTCGCAGCTGCACCAGGCAAAATTAGTTCTGTGCAGAACAGTGAAGTAGATTGGATTTTCTCAGTTGTAGCTGATTTGCTTTCATCTGGGTTCCTCTTGCAAAGCCATTTAAAGTCCATTCCCCTCTGCCCCCCACCACTCTTCTGTAGGAAAGGATTGAAAGTGACTAAAATGGAGGTATTTCTGCCTGGGCTCCCATTCTGCCTTGTGCCCTGTTCTCACTTCTCTCCAAGGAAAGTGTCTGGCAGAGGTTGGGGCAGGCCTGGTAGTTGCTCTGCAACACTGGTCTGTATCTCATATCAGCACAAACGTCACAGGGCCAGCAGGGAAGGTTTCCATCAGCTCTTCCCACCTGTTGGTTGCCTTGCACTGCCTGCTTTGGATTTGGGATCGGAGACCTTTCCACAGACCCACTGGGATGTTGCTGCAGACGCAGCCGGACCCCTGCTTCTTCTGGCTGAGTGTTCCTGAAGTTTTTGAATTGATCTGAAGCCAATTACTTTGGATCAAAAGGCAGCAGAACTTGTGGCTTCTAGTCAGGAGAACTCTGCTGATATCTACGACAGCTTCCTGTGAGCAGCAAGTGGGATGAGATAGGTGTGGCCACTAGGAGAAGAATCGGGTACCTGCCTGAGTTGGCAAAACATAAGACGCAGTCGTGACTGAGAAGCACATTCACTGTGAGCTTGACAAGGCAAGGGGGAAAGGCTACATGGGCACAGCTTTCAATGCCTGGTGGTGGTGGACAGCCGCTGTCCTGAAGCCTGCAGAGATGCATCTCCACAGAGCAGGGTGCCCAGGGGACTGGCCGTGAGACCAGCTGCATGCCTGGCTGCGGGCAGCTGTGCCACGTGGGTTTCCTTGTGGTGGCTGAGTGTGCTGAAATGTGAATGAATAAAGGCAGATGGGAGAAGCTCTCTGACACTATCTCGAGGTTGCCTTCAGCCGCCTGCACAGCTGGATGTTTTATACAGGGCTGCAAATAGCTGTCTTAACAACCAGTCGTAGAGACTCCTGGATCTTAGCAGGCTATAGACCACGTAGTAACTAGTGCTTTGATGTCTTAATGTAGAAACAGTTGCAAAAGAGAAGCACCAGGTCAGCTGATTATAATTGCAGCCAAATTGAATGGCAGATTCTGTTTTCTTTCCTAAAAGCTTTTGTAACTATCATTTTCCTCAACTGTGCTGAAAAAAAGCACTGACCCTGGTTTTTCTCTGACATTTTCTATTACTTTTTATTGGCATCTACCTTTATGTTATGACAGTACTTCATACTCTGAATTACAGGTCTAAATACTGCTTCAGGCTTTGGGTTTTGTTGACAATGTGCGTTTGGGAAGGGCGTTAGTGGCTGAAGAAGTGAGTGCTCAGTATGTGGATGTGCACTGATTGGAAACATGGAAAGATCCACACCCTCTGTCTGCATGCCAGCATAGGTCTGAGGTGTGAGGATTTGAGCTTTCTCATTCAGACAGTATTATATTAGGGAAATGAAAAATTTGACAGTTCTTTTTATGTTTACTCGTTTAATGTCAACAATGTGTCACATCTACTATTAATTGGTAGAAAATTATGCCTCTAATTTACCAATTTGATCATCTGGGAAAATGGAAGAGAATGTAGCTAAGTAAATGAGTGTCTATTAATCTTGTAAGTTTGCCTGTTTACCACCAGCCAAAGCTGCTTGTTATGTGGTGCAGTGTGAGCAGCTCCCCAGCAGTGCTGCTGTGCGGGGATGGGGCCTTGGGAAACTGCCAGGAGCATCACTGCGGGTAGGGATGTGTCCTCAGGGTGCCTCTCCTAGGGGACAGGAGGGTGCTGTTGAGTGGTGTGGGGACAGCACAGCATGCCCCTTCCCACTGTCCTAACTATGGGGAAGGAGGAGTGGCTGCCTTTGTTACCACCTCACTGATGCCTGACAGATGTGGGCACACTTATCCACTAACTGATGTAATCATTATTAATGAACAGTAATTATTTCCAGGGGCATGAGAGCGAAATGGGTGGTTACCAGTGGCAGGCTCCTTACTGTATGATGAGGGTCCTTTCTTCTATCTCAGGGCCATGCTCACTTAGGTGCCTTCTGGCAAGCCTGGAAATTCCCTACTGGAGCAGTGTTCTTGCTAACATGTTTTCTTCCAGCCCACCTGAGTTTACAGCACGTGTTCTTTTGGCACTGATTTTGAAGTGAAATGGAACAGCTTTCTCTTAAGCTGTGATGTCTTGTCACACCTGCTGAAGGAAGAACAGAGGTAATAGAAGCTAGGTTGTTTTTCTGATTTTTGCAGGTGGGGAGGTTTGTATTGCAGGTAACTTACGTATCAGATTCAAACTACAGATATGCTTCAGCATGATGCTGTCACTGAGTCTGAAAACTGGAGTTTAATGAGAAGGGTGGCTGAGTGGCTGTGACTTTGGATATGGCTTGTGCAGGCTGACAAGCCTAGTAGCTCTTCTATCAAAAGACACCAGCGTGTTTGTGGAAATGCATTTCTGGAGAATAAAATACTCTTATTTTAGTAGGAAAAAGCCCCTGAAACATGCCAACTTTGGAATAAGCAGATTCTGAAAGCTGACATATTCTGTGTGATTATTCTAGTATACACCATCTGTCAGTGGCATATCCTAGTATATATGTATTTGGATTCTCTGTTATGAGGATACTGAAGTTCATAAATAATTTCATATTTGGCTATACCTTTCTGTGGTTTAATAATGACATCCTGCGTGTCCCTGCTAGGGTTCTGAACAGGGAATGGAGTCACAGCATGGTTATGCAAGGGACACACTTCACACAAAAATCCGTGGCAGGGAGATGGCAAAGCCTGCTTCCCCTCTACTTCTTCTCGTTCAGTTTCAGACTGTACTGTGCTTCATTCAGTTCCATCCAAGCTCGAGGAGTGACTACACTTAGACTGGGAAATGATATAATATGACTAATTATGTTTAATGCAGATAATGTTGTATAATCAAAATAAAGAGTGGATTGCATGCAGATCCTGAAAGGGCACCAGGCTCAGACTGATGCTGTGGTTATTACCACTGGCACTATTGAAGTGATAGCAGCTGCTCAGCTCCAGCTCCACGGCCCTTTTGCAGGAACGTGCAGAGTTTTCCAGAAGGGCTAACTGCATTAGAAGCATGAGTAACTTCTGATAACAGTAATCAGCTCGGATGATCAGTAGAGCTCAAAATATTTAGTAAAATATTTGGACGTTGCAAGTCTACAAAGTGCAACACAGAGGAACAGGCACAGGAGTTGCTGTCGAACTTGGGGATGGCCATGGTGCTGTCCCTGCTCTCAGTGCAGCATGCTCTCTCTGTCTAACTCCAAATGTATGGGGGATGTCCCTTCTGTCTCTCTGCCTTCATTTGTACAGGCGTTAGCAAGGACATTTCCAATAGGTGGAGAAATATGCTGTGAAGCAGATTTGGATGTGGAAGCAGATTTGAATGGTGACATTCTGGAAGAGCCATTGTTAAATTAAGAAAGAAAACTGCAAGCCATAAAGGTTGACTGAACTCCTCTCTGAGTGTCTCTTATTTTGCTGCGTACTTTTGTTTTCTCTTGCTTACTAAAGGGATAATGTGCAATCTAGGTTTCAGAGAGAGATAGCTGATTAATCTGTCTGCCAGGTACATATGGAAATAAATTAGCAAATGGTGCATCTGGGATTAAACTACTGCAGAGATGATAAATTATTGCCATCTTCCATGGCTACATTACTGAAGCTTCACTGGGTTTCCTGTACTCAGTTACTTGCTATTCATGCAGTAGCACCATGGCTGTGGAATGGAACGTCTCTACATATGAAGCAATTTTCTATGATTTGACAGTTTTAGAAGAGGTCTGGCCAGACCTATAAGGTTATGCAGTATCTTTAAGTATAAGCAAAGCAATTTGATGTGGTTCGTCTTCTCAGAATGAAACGCTGCCAGCTTCTGGGGGCCAGGAATGATCAGGAATGGGAAAGGCAGGGACTGCAAGAGCATTTCCCCCTATCTGCCATCACCCCTCAGCCCTGTAATAGACTTACCTACTCTGGCAAACACTGGGAGAACCTGAAAGCGAGCATCCTATGCCTGGCTCCTCTCCCCCATGCTCGGCCTGACTCAGATCTTGCTGCAGATTGTGCAACTCCAGCTCATCCCTCAGATCAAACCACTGATCAAACCATTCTGCTGCAACTGGAGGTTGCACTGGGCCCTGCTCTCTTCTTCTCCACTTTGTCCCTCCTTCTGCTGCATTTAGCTAATTTGTAACAGCTGGCAGATGAGGTGTGCCACAGGTGCCTGCAATGAACGTCTCAGTGCCCCAGCAAGAAGGCGGTGTGCCTGTGTTTCTGGAGAAAGAAAGGATAGCAAAGAAGCTCTCATCAAGGGTGCTGCATTGCAGTATTAGCGAGGTGATGGTTCTGTCCACAGTGCACGTTGGCAACTCTTTGCTGATCATTTCCTCGTTTCCTGAGATCTGTTGGTAGGCTCTTAGCGCTCAGTCTGAAGTCACTTTTCCCTAGAAAGAAACCGAGGTAATGACGTAGGGGCACTTTCCTTTTAGCAGACAGATCCTGTGGGCTCACCCCTGTGGTCCTGGAGCACTCTCCAGAGATGTGCAGGAAGGATGCCTCAGAGCTGGGGGCTGCTGGGGGTGACTGTGAACCGCAGGGACAACAACCATGGCCAGGTCGTTGCAGGCTGGATGCAGAGGCTTGGCTTGAGAGGCAGTGGCTGGGTGACTGCTGCCTCTGGTTTTATTCTCGGTGTCGCTTGCTGCAGTGTATGAGTCAAGCACAATTAGGATGTACGCGATTGTAATTGAATAATACAAGAACAACATGTTTCACTGAAGATGTATTGGGGGTGCAGGTCTGTAAATCTGAGCTAGCGAGGACTAGCTCTGCTCAATTAATCTAAGCACAGAAATATTTACTGGAAATACATTTATCTTCCGGTGACTATTTGCAAATTTTGCTTAACAACAACAGTTTGCTTGTAATGTAATCATGTCATGCAGTGAGTGGGACTTAGCTGTTGTTGTTGGCCTTTCCCAGAAAGTGTTTGGAGCAGAATGTGGAGTGAGTCAAAGGAAGCACCGACTGGTGCACAGATTGTGGCACAGTCATCCACTCTTATTGCGCACTTCAAGGAAAACCCCTGCAAATGAGACACGTGGTTTTCAAATGTACAGAGAAAGCTACAGAAATTACATTGTGAATGAAAAAATAGATGGAAATGTCTAATCCTGTCTCATAAACAATTCTGTAATAACTGCCTCTAAAATATTCTGCTTCCAGCATGCATTTAATTTGTGCTCTGGGAGCAAAATAAAGTTGCTAAGATAAAACATTCTAATAATGATTTATGTAAATGTATTTGAACAAAGTAGGGAGGTAGTTCCCTACAGCAAATAGTTTGGTATGTGAAATGGTATTTATGAACTTCTTCTATCCATATGAACACAATAGACGATAGGAGATGCTACATAAAGAAATCATAATTGTTCATTCAAAATGGAGTCTGATGCCACGTTTAGTAAGCAGAAAAGCCAGTTGAACAGATTGCTGAGTGTCTGATGGAATAATCTCCGGCTCGATTCTTTGCACGCTATTTATAGCATGCCTTAAATTTTAAACTTAGCTGTGTGCCACAGATGACCGTAACAGTCGTAACAGGGCTACGTATGATAATACTGATTATTTGCCTTACAATCAGTGGGGGGAAATCTCATGTTGCTTTGCAAGTAGGAAACTAGACTGCATGTCCTCAAAATACAGGTGAAAAGAGACAAACAGTTGTTGTCCTCAGCTGCTATGGGCATGCGGGCCAAATTTATCCTGCCTGTTGAAGGTTTTGGAGTTACGCCAGGAGAAACTTTGATCTCTTATGTCTAGCATAGGGGAACCAATATGTCAATATGGGACATCCTGCTGCTTCTGATGTCCTACCAATGGAATGACGCCCCACGCATGATCTGAGGTGGCTGATGCCAATAAACATCACTCAAAGTGGACAAGTCACAAATGTGATCAAAAAGGATATTTGAGAAACGTTCTGATTCTTGCTGTGCTCACGCTAAAGCAGTGAACAAGAAATTGACTTTTGTGTCAGCAAGGACTTAAGCGTACGACTTTGCTCATATAAGCGAGTATGCATCACCCCAAAGCACAGAAGACCAAGGGCTGTTTGAACCATTCTAACAGAGTGCTTCAGGACAGGGAACAGTTTTTGCTTTCAGCACAATGCGAAGCATGTTTCACTGAAAAGCTTTTTCAAATCAGGGTAGAGAATGTAATGCAGGGTTACTTTCTGTATTTTCTTTGGCATGCTAACATGTCTGTAGCTACCTGGTGGTGGGCTGAGCCACAAGGTTTGCATCCATTTCTAGGCATTTCCAAGTTTAGGAGCTGTTTTGAGTCCCTTATTTTGAACAAGGCTGTCTTAGTTTCAGCTGGGAATTGCTTTCTTCGGGGTGTCTAGTGTGATGTTATGTTGTGGTTCTAGGAGGATACAGTTCTGCGAGGGTAATGCACTGATGTTTATGGTTGTTGCTAAGTAGTGTTGTACAGAGCCAAGGCCATTCGCAGTGATGAGCACAAGGGGCTGGGAGGCAACAGAATTAGGACAGCTGACTTAAATTGGCTGAGGGGATATTCCATACCATATGACATCATATGCAAGGAGTTTTGAAGGGGTGAGAGTTCATCTCTTTCTCCTGGTCGGGGGTGAGCTCAGTATCAGTCAGGGGATGTGTGCATTTGCTAGTGCATCCCTGATTATATACATTTTTATATATGCAGGTATACATATATAGTCATTACTATTAACCTTTTCTCCATTTTAGTAAATAATCTTATCTGAACCTTGGGGTCCCACTTTGTGTTTTTTTCCTCAATTCTCTTCCTCATCTCACTAGGAAAGGGGGGAGGGAGCAACCAACTGTGTGGTGCTCAGCTGCCTGTCGGGTTAAACCACACTGAGGGTGGATTTCCTAATCGCCAGCAGCAGCTCTCCTGGTTTCCCCAGGTCCTCTAGAGTAAATTCAGGAGAGTGCCATGTGAAGATATGCATATCTGGCTGTTGTGTGAGAACCGTTGGCTGGCGACAGGATGGTTTGTCCACAGCCAGAATGGTGGTTTAAAGGCATTAATAGAAGCTAACTCTCCTCAATCCTCATGCTAACAAACCGTTCTCATGGGCTCTTCATGAGCCTCTGAATGAGGTTAGGAAAGTCATACAAATGCCAGTGTGGTGAATCTGCACGTGAGACACTGACCAAGCCAGTGTTTGTCTGGTGACGTTGCATCTTTTTCTGATGGCAGACATCAGTAAATGCCATTCTGTAGTGTAGCTGGCAACCTTTGCAAAATAATCCTAGGAGTTGCTGGTAAGCCTTAAAATTGAATGGCAGACCTTGGTAATTTGTGTATAGTGCCTTATAAAGATGACTGTGGGCTACTGTGTGTGGAGCAGGCCTGCAGTCCCTGCTTGCTGATGAAGCATCCAGCCCAGATACCTCAGTGAGGAACTGGGAGGGGACAGCAGACCTGCTCCATGAGCAGCAAGTGCAGCATCGTCTGTTTTGCTGCATTTATTGCTTTGTGACCACCCTCTTTTTGCTTGAGGCTTCTCATCTTGCACACCCCGTGTTACTTACGGACTGCTAGGCCAACTCTCTGAGGACATCAGGGAAAGGCAGGCTCACTTTCGAATGTTGACCAGCATGGTCTTGCTCCCCAAATCAGCTGAAATTAACTGCACAAACAGAAGCCTAAGATGTTGAAGCCTTGTGCACTGTTATCTTTGTTCCCTTGTGGCTTTAGGAAACCCTTCCCTTGCGACAGCAGACCCAAACCAGGGAGGGCACCATGCCGTTTGCTGAGGCTGCATCTCATCCTTCAGAAACGGACAAGCCTCAATTATTTCAGTAGCTCGCCTATATAAGGTGCTAGGGTACGACTGATGTTACCTAAGCTGGGACACACCTGGGGCTGCTGCAGGTGCTCGAAAATCTCCAGAAGCAGCTCTTGGTCTGTCATTGGTGACTGCAGTGTGGCTGTCCTTAGCTGAGATAAAAGCTTTGTTTGCTTAATGGAATCGAATTTTCCTCAGAGAAATAATTGAAACAATAGAAGAATCACCCAAACCTGTGCTGAGCATTAGCAGATGAGCAGTTTTGAAATTGATCCATTTGGAAAGGAAATAATGTGCGGATTGGTCAAGATAATGATGGCACTGGATGATAAAATAGAAACAAGGGTGGAGAAAGCTTGTGAGGGATATAGTGTCACCTAAAAGGTTTGCAGAAGTGCTTTTATTACTCTGAATCAGCTTGGCTTTGCACTGACACTTAGCTGTTTGTAAAAGAATTAGACTTGCTTTTGAAATAAATGCATTTGGCAGTGAACTCCTAACCTCTCTTTTTCGGGCCTCTTCTGGGTAGTGGCAGGTGAGAAGTAGATGCCTTCATTTTTTCTGAATGCAGCATTAGACAAAATGGGGTGCAAAACTATGGTACATAATTTTCTAGTGAGCTGAATGCTTCAGGAAAATTACAGTCATTATTGAATGTAATGAAACCTGACAAATTAGAGTTTCATAGGCCCTCCTCGGTATTAGTGTGATCCATTAAACATGCTCTCTGGCTGCTAAGTGGCATTGTCCCGTTTCACCACGAGAACTTCAGAAATGCTAAGGTAGCTCTGGCTAACAGCTGATTGAAAGCACCCAGTCAAGAGCACTTTAAGGGAAGAGGAGAAATTATCCTGATTAACATTATTTCCAAGAAGGTACTCTCTGAGTAGGCTGTAAATTGTGTTAGAAGCATTTGGGTACTGCAGGGAAGACCAGATTTGACACTGAAGTGGCCACAAAGTAATGTACAGAGTGGAGTGATCAAGGGAAGAACATTTTGTTGATTGTGGTGGGAAAATTGAATTACTCTCAATTGCATAGCTATTCTGAATATGTAAGTTAAAGTGAATGATACTCAGTTTAAAAGAAGCACAAAGAAATACAAGGAGTGGAAAAAGGCCTTTCCCAAATTCTTCTTGCCTACTTATATACATCTTCACCATGTTTTTACAGCAAATAGTGTTGCACGCTGATCATGAATAGCTCATCTGTTATAGTAAGTCATTCCAGTGATGCAAATGGAATCAATATAGTAGTATTCTGTAAAATGATTGCTTTTCCCTTGACTGATCGTTCATTAGGAGCAACCTTTAGATGATGGCCATTAGCACCTGATACCTGGTCGCTGCTGCTGACTGAGCTGATGTGAGATAAATGGCAAAGGATTTGTGTAATCGTTACAACTGGTACAATCCTGCTGCATTTTGTAGTGCAGGCTACAAAGAGGGAGTGTGTCATTGCCATTGCAGGACACTGGGTACTGAAGCAGAGGAGAGATGCGGATATATTGCAGTGCTCAATCCTCTGGGCTCGTAGAGCACTTTAGGGTCTGCTTTTATTGCAGGCACATTCCATTGAGAGCGCTGGGGCTCTAGGTGAGCGTAGTTGCGTTCTTGCAACAGATGAGCCTTCCAGTTACTACATTGCAAGTCCACATTCCACATGTAAAAGCAGTAAATAGCACATGTACATGTACAGAAGTGATGGAATTAATTATGATTTAGTTTGACTTCTGTCTCCTGGTCTCCCTCTCTGCCCATTCCACTTACCAGTTTGGGAGGTACCGCATGTGGCTAGGCACCATTGGCAGCATCGTTCTGAAGATTTTAGTGCCACTGAAATGCAGTAAAAAATACAACCTGGAATAATGACAGGCATTAATAGATATTTCTGAGTAAAGATTAAAATGAAATTTCAAATTAGGAGAGCCCCATGACTGCAGTTTAATTGTGGGAGCTGTCTAGTTCGGTAATGTTATCTTCTTTTGTGATGTCCTCCCTGACTGGAGCTGATGCAGAAGATTGATTTGGGGTGTTTTTCCAAGATCAGTTGTTAAAAATGGCTCACTTAATGGTGTTCCGGGAGGTGTTCTGGTGAGAGTAATGGACACTGGTACAATGGCAGGATGCCTTGACGGCAGATAAAGAGCTGAAGCAAGAAGCGTCACAAGGTCAGAAAAGAAAACTAGCATTTGAAATACAAATTAGATTGCCGTAATCTTACCTCCTTGTAGAAGAGAGAGGTCTGTCAGCTTGGCTGCTGTGGTGCGGAGCAGAACATGACAGGCATGAATGCAATCCCAGAGAAGTTTATTTTCCCCCGGCTACTTACCTACTCTGTGTTGGGTGTTTGTTGTGCCCATCCCTGTAATATCTGAGTTGTATTTGACATTGTTGTTCAGGGATGGCAGCTCACGTCTTCTATCAGGAGCAGATCTGTAAGAAAGATCTCTATTTGCTATGTTGTACCTTAAACAGAAAAATATTTACAGTAGCTTCTTACATCTATTCCTTTCTGAAACATAAAGCACTTCAGTGCACACTGAATGTCTGCTGCCTCCTCATCTCCTTGGCATTCATTATAAACTGAGAAGCCAAGGTTTTTTAAAAAGCTATTTAGATGTTTTCTGCTCTAACTTTCTCTAATAGATATATTCCTATTGATTGCAATGAGACACAGAGCAGAACAGAACAGATCAATTGAAAAGTAAAGTTAAGACAGCGAGTACACTTCTTTTCCACTTACCTTAATGGAAGCAGTTATGGCTGGATCTATCCCAGGTGTAATGCTGCTGAAGTCAATGGAGCTGTAGCAGCGATGAATTTGGCTCCTACTGTTTTGTTTTGACCTTTTCAGAAGGTTGCTCGGTGGGAGCAAAACTATTAAACACAGCCAGTGTGATACCTTAGGTTGAAATACAGAAAAGGCAAAGCTGGAGAGAATATCACCTTTTTCATTAAGGAAGAGGCCTGACTTTTATAGAGTGAGGGCAGAAGAATTGATTCCAGATAAGTGCTAAACTTAGTTTCAGGTTTCCTTGGTGAATAACAATCCTGAGCTGTCTTTGGACTTGACCATCCTGTAAGAGTTTACGTAGTCCCTCTGTGTTTCCTGGGACAGGACAGTTTGCATTAGATGTCATGTCCTGCTGATGCACTACACGTACGCTCAGCAAAAATCCCTGCTCTGTGTTGCTCTGAGAGTAAAGCCTCCTATTTTATTATGTTGGCCCATGACGCTGAGGCGAATGCTGGTGGCACGTATGGCAGTAGAAGTTGAGCCTTCCCACCAACATTCTGTTCCATTTTGTTGCTGTGTGGCAGATGGCAGCAGAGGGGCAGTCTAACAAAATGGTGACTGAAATGGAGGTGCAGATGCAGCAAAGGTGTGTCTCTGAATTCCTCCATGTGGAAAAAATGGCACACATTGACATCCGTCAATGCCTGCTGAACGTTTAAGGAGATCAAACATGGATGTGAGCACGATGAGCTGGTGGGTGGTGCGTTTCAGCAGTGGTGACAGTGACACAAATGCTGCCTTTCGGACAGCCGCGCACAGCTGTTACACCGCATAGTGAAGAGCATCTCCGTCATGGTGGTGACTGTGTTGAAAAATAGTGTTTTGTAGCTGAGAATTTACTCTGTTAAATAGTGTTCTTATACTCTTTGTATGAATAGTTTTCCATGGAAATAAATAGGAGGCATTACTTTTGGAGCTATATATGCACACGTTGGACAAGTTTCTAGTCGTGCTCAGTGTGTTCATCTTTATTAGAAGATAATTTTGGATTTCAGTAGACAGCACATATACTTTACACACTGCAATTATCTAAAGAAGGCAAAGAACACAGCTATGACTGTGTGATGCTACCAGCCTCAAACAATTACATTTTATTCCTTTGGATGCACTCATCTAGACTAAGAGACTGCAGCATATTTGGTGACCATTGCCTGGTGGCAGTGCAAATGGGAACTGGTCCTCGATGTTAGTCCTGCTGAACTGGCCTTTCATTCTCCACTGAAATTTCCAGTGATCTCTGAAAGCAGTGACAGTAAACCATGCATGTCAGTGAAAAAAAACTTTGATAACAAGGCGATGGACAGCAGAGAAATTCTGCTTCCTTTTCACATGGCTGCATTTGCGAAGATGGCAAACGCCTGAAGAAGTGCATCAGTTTTGCAGTAGCAGATGCAGTCCTTTGTCATCCTGAACTGGTTCGTTTCTGGCCAGGTTGCAGGTGTAGGAGGCTGTCAGCTGTCAACTTAACTTTCCACTCCCAGCAGCCAAGTGACTAGAAGCAGAAGTTCCTCAGCCGCAGATTAATGGAAATAAATAACCATTAATAGCAATAAGTGTGCCAGAGTTGGTTGGCTTATAGAAAGGAAAGCTAGGAGGAAATGCTGAGATTAGTTTAATGGTATGACTCAGATCCCTCCTGTATAAACTAACCTCTGCACTCTTTCCTAAAGAAGGTCTTGTTGCTGGATGCACTGGAGCTCAGGGCAGCAGAAGCAAGAACTGCTGCAGCCAGGGCTGCTGTAGGGACAGTAGGAGACACGTGACACCTGCGTGTGCTCCTGCCCTTCTTCCCATTACTTCTCTCTCCTTCCTTCCTTTTCCAGCTATGGGCTCCTTTCCTTCTTCTGTCTTTCCCCCAGCTCCTGCCCGTCTGTGGGTGAGAAGTAGCTCTTGTGTGTCCTCTGCAGCTTGTTCCTCTGTTGGTTTGCTCCTGCAGGGTGCTGCAGGGCTTTTGGGGAGCAATAGTAGCACTGTGCCTGACTCGCATGGAGCAGGGCCTCTCTTCCTCGAAGGTACTTGTGGAGTAGGTAGCTGATGTGCAACAACTCCTAATTTTGCTGGTATTTGGGGGGGAGAAGCACCAGGGCTGAGAGTCTGAGTCAGTCACACCTACATAGGATCCTCTTCATGTAGCGGAGGTGAGGGCATTTCAACACTGACAATTTAGGGTAAGATGTGAGACTGTACACAATAATGGAAAGTTTTATTTATAATATTACTCATTGTTTTCCTTGCTAATTTTTTAAAGTCTAATAGAACCTACAATTCCTAATTTGATGGAGCATCTATGAAGCCACAGAGCAGTCTTCCCCAGCAAGGGCTTTATTACTTCCGTAGAATATACTGCACCATGTTTGCTAGTTTCTTCTGAAGTGTTATAGACAGTTAAAGCTACACTGTGCTTGTAAAATAAATGAGCAGTGCACATGTTCAGATGCATTATCCTTGCTTTAATTGTGCTCATTTGTTTAGGTCTCCATCCTGTCAGGAGGCAGCGGGCCTTTGGTGTGAACCAAGGCCTACGGAGCAGCCTGCAGGATGCTGCTGCATGCGGGCCTCTGGCTGCTTTAATTTCTCCTATAATCTCTTCCTGTACTTAGTCCTTTGGTGCTTACTTGCTACATGTGTGTACGTGCATGCAGCACTCATGGCCTAATGAGGCCCATGGAAGCTGCTGCTGCAAGGATGTCGCACGGCGTTGCTGCGCAGTAGCATCCCGTTTGTGAGGTGATCCAGCTTCATCTCTAAGCTGGTTTTAAAAATAGTTGCTGCATGGAGTCTCACGGCCATTCTGATTAGTGATTTAAAATTTCTGGACTCAGTATCTCTATCTTCATTAGGAAGATCTGTTTTTATAATAATTGTTTCTAAAGAGGATCTGGGGGATTATTAAGAGATGGCATTCATTATGAGTAAAAATACCACGAAGAAATTTCCGAGACAAATACTGATGTCCTGCACGATGTTCTTTTTTTTTTTTTTTCCACAAGGAAACAGAACTTTATTTAAAAAGCATAACTATCTTAATTATTATCTTGAAAGTTAAATTGGATTTTAATCCTAGGAAAGCTCTGTAATTTCTAGGTGGCTGGCACCTGCAGAACTTAGCAGCTGGGAAAGGCTAAGACTGCTTTTTTGGTGTGTGTGTGTAGGAAAAACACCAGGAAAAAGAGCTGGGAAGAAGAGAATAGTAATGAGAAGGCTTTGGTGGGACCTGGCATCTAGGAAGCATGCTAAGTTGGAGGAGTGTGAAGTCGGGCACCAGAAACCAGGTTTGGAGCTCAAGAGGTGAATGTTGGGAAATGAAGATCAAAGATTTATTTCATGTTTTGTTCTTAAGTGTGTGAGTTAGAAGAGGGGTTGGTTGCTAGAAAATTTGCTAGAAGACTATGTGATGGCAAGTGGGTTTGCTGGTGCAGAAGTGCAGCTACTGTATGCTTATGCTTAGAAAGAGTTGGGTAGAGCAAAAAGAACAGGTAGCTGCTGAGTTTCTTGAGGTTTTCCTTACAGAAATTAGATTTAGTGCAGATCAAAAGCAACAACGATACACTGATACATGGAGGCTGCAAGATCAGCGTCAGCTGTCCGTCTCTGCAGACACCAAAGGACTATGCGTATCCCTGGATACTTCTCACATCTAAAACGATTTTTACTGAAAGACTTCTGTCTTCATAGAGGATGTAATTATAGATAGAGGAGGAGTGAATGCATTCACTTTTTTTCCCCCTGAAGCTCAACTTCGCTTTCATGATGTCTGTTTTGGTTATTGTGGCTTCTGAGGCTTTTGTAAATTAGTGTTTATTTCTTAGACAGAGTGCTTGGGAGTGGTGTGGAATGTCTGAAGCTGCAGAAAACAATATTTTAGTGAAAGGGAATGAGAAAGTAAATTTTCTCTGAGGAGATAAGTTTCTGAATGATTGTTTGCATCTGCATTCAGAAGAAAGGAAATGAATGTTGCTCATGAAAGCTGTGAGATGGTCATGAGAAAAGGAAGCCATTATTAATTAATCATCAATTTTTATTTGAATATTTATGTAGCGCTGTGCGGCTGGTGCCCTGCAGGGAAAGAGCATCATCTCCGTGCTACATTCTAAATTTAACAGTGGCAAGGGCTTCTCATGGCAGATGATGTGTTCTCATCATTGCCTGCTCTGCCTCAGCTTTTCAGCTGAATACCAGTTTAATTCCCTGTCCCGTAATTCTTCTTTTGCCCACTGATGGAGGGGAGCCTGTGCTGCACAGGAGTGGTGAGATCAGAGTCTATGAGAGCACAATCAATGCAGTATACAGAGAGGCAGGATTAGAGGTCTGATCTCAGAGCTGTATCTTGCAATCCTTTACCCAGAACTGTAGTAAAGTAAATAAAACCTTTCCAAGAATAAAGAGTGTGGGATTTGATGCCAATTTGGAAAGACCTATACTTCCTGTGCCCTCTGACTGCAAAGCACATTAGGCCTTTTTTTTTTCCCCTCCCCAAAAATCCTAGTGGTGCACACTTAAGTAATTAAGACACACCTATTGGTAAGGCTTTGTGGTAGCAATACTGGAATGTTTTTGGTGTGGATGTTTGCCTTGGCCTCACCTCTTGCTGGAGCTGTGTTCCTATTTGTATGTTCTGAGGCAATTGTTTTTAGATTTGCCGTGTCTGTACCTGGTGCTATGCTCAGCTGGCAGCAGTCAGCAGGGAAGTAAACTCCAACAGATGTATACAGATAAAAACCATTTATTTAGTTCCTAGTAATTAGCTGATATATCACAAGGTTATGTAGTGCAAGTAGTTCTGTGAAGCATCAAACTAAACTCTTTGATTCAAAGAATACGTGTATGTGACAGCCCACTTGAAGTGGAGTTCATTTGAAAGGGCAACTGAAAATAGGTATGTTGTACCAAAGGGTACCAACATTAAAGTAAAGCACCTATCATTGTCAAAGCATCGTGTAGTGGTTGCAACAGAAAATGAGAGTCAATCAGTCGAGGTTCTATTTTTGGCTCCAGCATATCTTCACTGAAGTCAAGTTAATTGGAACTCAGTACAGAAATCTCTCCATATATAGGACTTTTTATCTGCTTTTGGAACTCTTTAACTTTCTAGAGCAATCTTTTTTAGATCATGAAGGAAAGTTGCAGGTTTTTTTATTAATTAGTGCAAGATTTTTGAGTAAGCGTCCAAGATAGCATCAGGTATAAGGCTTCTGTGCTGAGAGAGAGAAATTGGGGGAAATATATTGCTATTGCCAGATCTTGACCAGAAATCAGTTGTTTCACTGAAATTTTATGTAGATGTTTTTCACTATCAGGTGATCTATTTAAACAGAAGAAATAATGTACAACATTCTTACAGAAATTTCTGTGCAGGGGATCCCCTTTCTGCAATGAAGGAGCCCAGGACAAAAAGGCAAGTTTTCTCTTATTAGGGTATTTTCCTTTCTTGAAGTGAAAACTATTTTTCTGAACACGTCTTTTAGATTTTAAAAAAGGATTACTTCTAAAAATAAAGTACAACAACAAAGCCCTGACGACCTGCTGTCTCCACCTGTGCAGTGCTCTGCACAGGGATCCTAGTGCTGGCTAAGCGTGGCTGGTGGACTCAGGAGGAGCTGCCTCAAAGCAGTATATCCACTGTGGGCTGTGAGTTTGTGCTAGCATGGTGACATTGCTTATAGGAGCAGGTCTGTGCAGGGACGGTGTGGCTGTCCCTGCACTGTACTGTGTAGGGAGTAGCAAATATATCCTTGGAGATCAGCACACATATGTTAGAGGAGTGTGATTCCCCTTCATTTCAGCTAACTTCCAATCTAGGTAACTGTTCATGTGTAGTTGTTCATCAAGTGCAGAAGCCTACCAATGGTTGAAAAGAGGCAATGTAAACATAAATGAAATGGCCTCTGCTGAGAAATTATTTGACAATAGTTTTATCACCTGAGCTGGCTTGGTCCCCCATTGAACCGAGGGTGCTCTCTCTACACAAAGCTCTGCATGTCCTTTTGGGGATCGGGGTCCCCTAGAAGTGATACCTAAACCAGTAATTGCTTTGCACAGTCCTGAAATAACTCACAGGAGAAACTGTACAACAGAATGTGTGGCTATCTTGTGGTCAGCCAAAGTCAGAAATTAAAAGTAGAATCTTTAGAGCAGAGGGAGATAGCAGTGAAGCTGTGTTGCCATCTTCCACCCACCATAGAGCAGTGCCAGGCAGGAGTGTGCTGGGCACAGGGCTAGCAGTGGGCACAGGCAGTTTGGCTGTACCAGTTTGTAGAGATCGGGGGCCAAGTATACCCAGGATCACACTGATGTATGTGCAGGATGTTGCATTGGGTAGCTGATAATTGCTAGTATGCATGCAGTAGTTTCTGAGTCAATGTATGGGCAGCTTTAGACCCCAACAGAATTTTGAGGGGCTGTCCTTCTCTGTTTTCCATTGTTATCCTTGTTGTGGGTAGATAAAAAGCTGTCCCCCAGCCATTCTGTGCAACTGCTGCAGCATCCAGGTATCTGTAAAGGCCTTCGTTCCTCCAGAAGTGAAATGCTGACTGGAGAGGACGTGAGTAGCAAACTGGTTTGAGGAGAGCAGAGCCATCCTTTCCCCTCCTGCTGACACTGGACTCCCAGCCAGTGAAGGGATGCGCTGAAACAAGCTGACCAGGGCAGAGGTGCAGTGGGGCAGAGGCAAGCTTCAGTCAAGATCCTGGGGAGATGAATACTCTGCTACAGCTGCCCTCCCTGCTCACTGGCGCTCGGTGTCAAAGAATCTTTGAGATGACACTTTTGAAAGTACCTGAAGGCTTTGTTAATACTAACTTCACTGAAAGCCAATTAAAAGTCAGTGGATTTGGGCTCTTAAATCTTTCCAGTGCGTTTCTTACAAGTTACCATCAGTACTTGCAATCTAATCTATTGGCTGTGCCTCCATTGCGCCATCCATCTAAGGATCTGTAATCAAAACTGTAAATATCTATAAATCTGTAATACTTTATGAATTCTCTGTTTTGGGATATTTCCTGGATGAGTATATTAATCTAGGTTAATAGGTAAAATAACCAAGCTGGTAATAAAAGCTCAGGGAAAATCACTTTTCTGTGATGATGGTTGTGGGGGATGACTGCCAGTGGCTGGACAGAGGCTCCTGCACACCAAAGGTCAGCTTGGGCAGCTCGTGTAGGGAAAGTCCTTCCCCACTGTGGCAAGGGAGGGTCTGACAGCAGAAGTGCTTAGGAGTGGTCAGGATGTCCTTGGGAGGTTGTGAATAAGTTTGCTGTAGCCGTGGTGCTGCTGGGTGATACAAGAGACTCGTGCCCATTCATCTTTATCCAGCTGTGCAGTAGTGCCTTGGTTCTAAGAGCACTGTTTCCATCACTGTCACAAGTCTGTGGCAGAAGTCCAGCAGTTTGGTAGATGAACAAGGTTCATGCCCATGGTGCTGTTCCTCAGGGCTGCCTCTTGGCAGTGAGACCAGCAGTATGGCTGCACCCCAGGATGAATAGCAGCATGATGCCTCACACCTGGGAGAAGGGGATCAAAACAATAGGGGTAGAGCTAGCTGCAGCATGCTTCATCTGTAATCCTGTACACATACAGGAAAATGTCTGTGGATTATCCCATCCAGCACCTGATACGATCTATACTATTTTGCCTGAAGCCATTCTGGAGACTACAGAGAAAGTATTAGTGATCCAGGGGAAGCCAGGCTGCCTGATGTGGATGTAACATTAGATTTAGCCAAAGGACCAGGAGCAACAGCATTTGTTGATCAGAGTCTGTTATTTCTGGTCAGTCTCCTTGGGATATTAACTTGCATTGTTCTAACTCAAGCTCTTCTCCAGGTGGTTTATAAAGCAAGAGAGCTTTTTTTTTGCCCTGTTAATTTCCTGAAGCACAAAGTATTGCTTTCTTGTTTTAAATAAAGCTCCTGCTCTATTTTGGAGTAACATAATGAGTGAAAAATGACTTTATCCATCCTGGTGGCAGGACAACAGCTTGCTACGCTGCCAGCTGGAGAACCTGGATCAGAAACAAATTTGGGTTCTCAGGCTCTGTGCCAGATGAGCTGAGACATATTTTTGAGGTGATGTACTTGGACTCTGGGAGGAGGTTGTTGACTGTACTGAGCTTCTTTCAGAAACATCCTGACAGCTGATCCACAAAACACTACTGCTCCCTGCATCAAAATGGAGAGCTCTCCTGGCCAGCACTGCCTGTGGCTGTTTGAAGGTGCTCCAAAGGAGCTGGATGCACAGGTGAAGAATTTGGAGTACTCTAGGCAGAAATTAAGGAATTCTTGCATATCTGTTCATCCTTATTTATCATTTAGTGTTGCATTGATCCAAACACAAGCCATCATGTATAACAATGACTACAGCTTGTGAAAGGGTGCTTACCCTTTTCATGGAGCCAGAGCTGAAATCTGTATATAAGATGTCCCAAGGACATCCCTTCTCACTGTTACCCCACTAAACTTCATCTAACTCTATGCCATTCTGAAACCGCGGTCATGTCCCTTCCTCAGAGCCTATTCCTATCTCCCTGGCCATTTCCACCCTGGCCATGTAGGTGTCAGGTGTAAGGTGGGAGGCTGCCACTTGGCTGGAGCACCCCACTGAGAAACTGAAGCTGTTGGTTTTTTAAAGGATAGAGCCCACACCGGGCCTGAGCCCTTACAGCCTGAGTCTGGGTGAGACAGCATCTTCCAGCTGCTGTTCTCTCTCTGTGGATAAAGATATTTTCAGCTGGAATGATCTGCTTCCACATTTCGTATGGACGTATTAAGTGCTTGGAAATGCTCCAGGTACTTGAAGTGAGACTATAAAGCAAGAAGTGACTACAAGGGAAAGCATGCTGTTTGAATTGTTATATAGGAAAAGAACACCCTTTTCTCTTATCTGAACAGGTGCAATATAATATTAATTATGGCTGTATGTTCAGGTGGTCATTAACGGGTATGTTTATGTGTTATCTTTAATTGTCTATTTGTAACTTCAATTACTTCAAAAAATGAAATGTAGAAGTAGGTATACTAGTAGCAGTCTGAGCAGTAAGAAGCATCTATAAACTTGAGGAGTCTACATAAACATGAGTCATGCCATATAGATAAACAATAATTCCTTACTATTCACATATCACAAGGAATATGGGGCTTCAACTTAAGCTGTCTGGTGTTGGATTTAAAGCAAAGGAAGAATTTTTTCCACAGTTGATAGCTAAAACATGGAATTCCTTGCTGCAGCTGTTGTTGATACTGAAACTTGCATGATATTATATGACCTTTTTCAAGTAAATTGATAGGAAAAAAAGTGTGTTTGTAGCATAATGCAGCATCTGGTCACATCTTTAGTTAGAGAAGCTTTTAAGCAGCAGGTTAATGCTGGCATAAATCCAGGAATGTAATGAAGTAGTGTGTAGGAAAGCCATGGTGTACTGGGATACCTAAAGGCAGCTTCAGCTCATCTCTCTGAGGACTCTGCAGGCACCAGGATTGCCCTTTCTACTCAATAAATTAAGACAGGCATCAGTTTCTACCTACACACCTTCAAGGTCTTACCCTGTCTGACCTGTGAAAGAAGAAGCCCTGCTCATCAAGTGGAAGCTGTTAACTTTGGGAAGATCCCCTTTGGGTACTTGATAAGTAAAATCCCAGTCTTTAGGAGACTTGAGCAGCTACTTGCTGTGGTGTTGATGTGCACGCACAACTCTCTTACATAGGTGCCTGCCCACCCACATCCATCAGCTGCTTGACAGCTGCTGGAGTGTTCACAGGGGCAGTTCTGTAAGCCTGTAGGGGTTCCTAGATGCCAACTGAGACTTTGCTGTGTGTTGGGAAAGCCGTCAACAAAGCTCTGTAAAAATACACAGTCCTCCAAATATAGTAGTGTGAACTGAAGTCGGCAAATTTCTCTTATTGTCCTCTCATTCTTCTGTTGTCATTTGTATTTGGCTGATGAGCATTTTGATGCAGGGACAGTTGCTCTTTCTTATCTTGCTTAGTACCTTAAAACCACAGGCTTTTGGCCCATAGCTAGGGCTCATGTGCCAGAACTACTTTCCCAGAGCAGATCGTGTGACCTCTCCACATTGGATTTGTGAGGAGTCTGCAGCCAGAGTATCTGTAAGCCTCACTGCAGCTTGAGGACTGTCTCTAGCTCCCTAAATCTCTGTGTGAGAATTCACAATCGGTTGTGTCTATATACAAGGAACGTTCAAGTCCCAGTGCTGGGGCAGAAAAGACACAGCTCTGTTACTGATGGCAATGCTTGTTCCACGTCATTTGTTTTGTGCTCTCCACTACTGCAGTAGTCATGACAGTAACCAGAAATAAATGGAAGTATGTATATAATACATGTATTGTCCCACCTAATCTGGACAATGCATTTGGCCTTTCTCACTGTTTAGAATTGTACTTTCTTACTGATTATCCTGGAGTGTATAGCTGTTAACTATCTTTGGAATGGAATCTGCATGTGGTTATGGATGATATATATGATATATATGCTCATCTCCTTGTATATACAGGGTAGTATACAAGAAGATGAGCATTATGCAATTCAAAGGGGCCATAGCTTTTGTTTTGAGTTTAATTTGTGAGGTTTTTGCTTTATGAGCATCTGAACTTACTGACTTCTGATAAGGGCATGTGCTTTGTTTTAACAACGCAACCAAAGCACAGAGGAACCCAACCTTATTGATAGATAAGCATTCAGTAGGGTCTTGAGAACCATGAGATAATGTGCTTTGCAGAGCCGGGTAGTTGCAGGAGCAGTTTTCTAGTGAAGATAACAGCTGTACACATCTTTGTGTTGGGCTGGGTTTGCCCACAGGATGCAGTGTGATCCATCTGTCTTTACCTCAGCCGCATCAGTTGGCCCCAAGGTGGTGGTGTGGGTTACCCAACTGGCTGGTGCCAACTGTCTGACTTACCTATGGCATGGCAGTCTCTGTGAATTTGCTGAGCGGTGTCTCAAGGCTCCCTAGTGACTTCTCAGGCCAAAGCCATACTTGGTGCACTTAACCAAATGAGTGGCATTGATCACTGAAGGAATGCTCCCAACCAGATGAATGGCACCGACCAGCCAAGAAATTTCTCTTCAGTCAAAACTCAGCTTTGGCTTTGTTCCACACAGTTAAAAGTTGTGCTGTCAGTTTGTTTGCTGTTCATCCCCCATGCTTGGTATTTCCCTGATTTTGGAGCCAACCGTGGGTTGTTTTTATTTGGATCATGTCTTGGGGCAAAACTGACATCATTGCTGGGCATCATTAGGGAAATGAGGAGCAGGGTGTGGGGATGCGGGTGCAGGAAGTGCCTCTGTTTCTCACCGCTGAACTGGGAGGTGAACTCCGCTCACCAGACTGGTTCGAGGGGTCCGGCATGTGACAGGATTTCAGAGCAGCCCTTTGCCAACACCCTTCAGCTATGAGAGGCTCAGGAATCTTGTCAGGTGGAGAGCTGCTGATAAGTTAAGACTTGCATGCTATGGGGAGTAGACATTGCTCTTTTAGTGTTTGGTGGAGGATTTGGGTTGATTTTTTTGTTTGTTTGTTTTTATCATTTTTTTAAAGAGCATTATGAATGGAGCCTTGGAGATTCAGCGTGTCTCTGGTAAATTCAGGATCGTGGAGGTAAATACATGAAGACTGTGATCATACAGTTTTTGGTAGGTGGTAAAGCCCTTTCTTTTAAGTAGTACAGAAGTTCTTCCTCTGCTTGGTTGTAACATTTGCAATTTGGAAGAGAAAGAGCAATCGGAGTAGCAGTTGTTATTTAATTTGTGAACTTTCTTTGCTGGCTTCTTTTTATTCCACGTGTTTAGCTATGGTTATGATGTTGCTTTGCATTTCCTATGGTAATTTTACAAATTACCTTGCATATAACTTATGTAGCGACTGAACTTTACTGTGTAACCTCTGGATTTTTTTCTTGTGTCCGGTTGGTTTTGACCTTTGGAATTGGATTGTGTAACCAGAGGTGCGAATAATGTATTTTTCCACTGAGGATGAGGTGCGTGTCATACATCAAGTGTCTTTAATGTCACTTTGTAGTTGCTAGTTCAACATGTTGCCAGACACTGAGCTGTAACACACGGATACTGGGAGCGGTGAATCTTGCCCAGAAAAGCACGGCATGAGCAGAGGCAGAGCTTTGCAGCAAACACTGCTTGCACTGGGGCTGTTGAACCGGGGCCGTCTCCTATTTCATTCCAAACAGGATAACAGAAGCATTCTCAGAAATGCTGTGTTTCCAAACATATCAGAGACGTGTATTGTCCAGAACCTAAAATAAATGAAAATGTGTTTTCCAAGTCCTCTATTTTTATTTTGGCACAAATCCTGAATATTTGTAGAAGTACCAACAGGCTCTGGAATGGAATTGCTTCCAGTTACATGTGCACGTGCCTGTGTGCTCTTACTTCTTTAGATCTGGCCTTCATTTTGAGGGCAGACTTCAATTTCTGAATAGTGTAATTTAAAGCTATTTATAGCGCTTCGTGATTATCTGTAACTGCTAAGGAAAAATATTGGGCAGAGAAGAAATGAAGATGTATCAGCTGCAGCTGCCTCAGCCCTCCAAGCACCCACTGTCGGGATGCAGCGCAGGCCGCTGCCAGCAGCACGGGAGGCTTCGATCCCGGTATTTAAAGTTTACTTTGCTGCTTGTCTTGAGCAGGGCCAGTGTTGTAGTGAATAATTTATAGGCAGCATGAATGAGCTCATTAGTCACCTTTTCAGAGCTTAAATGAGTTTTGCGGTTGTCATTACATGAGCCTCTGTTCAGCAGCATGGCGGCCGGCTGCCTGCTTGCCCAGGCTGGCTCCTCTGCTCTGCCGAAACCTCCTGTGCTCGTTCACCCAGCCTGTATCCTCACAGCATTCCTTTGAGGGCACAACTGTACATCAGCCTTTTCTGTGCTTTGTGGGATTAGAACCTGACGATCCTTGAGGTCCCTTCCAACCCAAGCCATTCTATGATTCACTGCATCGCCTAACAGAGGCTCTCATAGCTGTCTTTGCGTGGATGCAGTCTGGGAACCTGGACCTGCATCTCACAGGATTTCCTTTGAGAACAGTGTTCAAGAAATGTACAGGAAGAGTAGTGCTGAGTGGTGAGCAGAGGAAAGCATTCTGGAATATCCTGTTGTACAATGAGCTGGAAATCAAGCTGGGAATCAATACAATCACAGCTGGAAAACCCACCCAATGGAAGCAAACAGCCAGAGGAAAACAATCACCTTCTAGCTTACAATGCTAGTGGTAGCAAATTGTTTTTTGTGTCAGTTCCTGAGGACCACGGTTTATGAGATGTGAACACAAACTTTGCTGTCACGGAGGCCCTGGTTGCACTTAGTTTTGCATGTGTGGGTACATAAATAAGGGACAAAATCCTGAAATCTGTGATGAAGTTTACAGCTTGTGTTCAGAAGAACTGAAGCAGGACACAAGATGCTGTCCAGAAGAATTCTTTTCAGGGATTTTATTGGCAACACAATTTGGGATCTTTGTAAAAGAAGTTGGTTCTCCATTATAGTTTTTCCCAAAACTTGTAATCTTCACCTCTATGCAATGTTGGCTGCTGCTCTTCCTTTGCCTCGCTTTAAAGAACAAAAAATGCAGTTGATTTCTGGTTCTACTGATTACCTGTGTGTTTGACTTCAGCAGTCACATGGTAAATAGTAATGCTGAGATAACTCCAGACCAAATTTTGCTGTGTTACACCTGTACAGCAGATAGCAAGTTCTGTGCAGTGAACCCAAGGAAACAGTTCTTTAGTTCTTACTTATGGAGCCTCTGCAGACATTGCAACAACACTAGAAGTACAGGCTGATGCTGCAATTAATTTACCAGCTTCTAGGTATGATTTCAGACCAATAAAGCCATTGCAGCTGAACATTGCCATTTATCCCTGCAACATTTTGCTTCCCACTGGCTGGGATGCTAAAATAAGCTGCAATGACAGAAGTGTGCTGTCACCAATATAAGCTAGGTTTATTCCTGGGTTGCTAGTAAAGTGTGTTAGTGTAACTAGACTGGCAAAGCATCTTTCATATGGACCAATTGTAATAAATGTGTGTAGGATGAACTAGCAGTCATGCTCTTCTCCTTCAGCTGCACTCGTGTACAGAAACATGCTTGTTGGAAGCTCGTCAGCTGTATATAATTTTAGTGCTAAGCATACTCATTTTCTTAGAAGCTGGAAGTGTTACTACAATAACATCGTAAATGTGCATACTTTATTTTAAAATGAACTATTTCATAAAGCCTCTGCATTTTGTAATAAGAAATTCATCCTGTTTTATACTGTGAAATAGAAGTGCTGTAGATATGCTTCCTCTCGCTTCTGACCGAGCTTCATGTTGGTGCTCCTTTTCCCATTGATTCAGTTCTATTCCTGTTGGGTTTCTCCAGTGGAGGTAAATGAAAACTTGAGGGATAATTAAATGAAAGATTGGGAAATGCTTTGTAAATGTAATTCCACGTGTCTCAAATGAATAAATGAAAAATAGATCTTCTGTAAGGTCTTCACTGCACGTGCAGCTTGTGCCATCAGCTAGTGCTTGAGGTGGGGGCAGCAAGAGGACTTGTGCTCGTCCCAGCCCTGAGGTATGAGAGCGGAGCTGTGCTGCCTTGAGTGACTTCCTGTGGGGTTCAGCTACAGCTGCTTGGTGCAAATAATCAACACAGGTTTGTCTGCTGTGGGCAAAAAGAAAGAAGCGTTCAAACTGCTGGGGCTGGATGAAGTTACTCTCTGATATGTCATCGGTGGGAGGTTTGACTCCTCCTGGAAGGGTGCTGGAAGGTGGAGGCATTAACGTGGATGTGAATGGCTTGTGGTGCACGAAGAGAGGAAATGCCAAGTGGTGGGTGAAGGAAGGGGCAC
Organism: Centrocercus urophasianus; assembly: GCF_019232065.1. Lineage (NCBI taxonomy): Eukaryota > Metazoa > Chordata > Aves > Galliformes > Phasianidae > Centrocercus > Centrocercus urophasianus. The sequence goes on along the minus strand of NW_024884586.1, from coordinate 36,717,493 downwards.
AGGCTGCAGAATGGTAACAGGAGAAGATTGCTGGTAGAGAGAATTGTGAAAGAGGATGCAAGCAAACACCTACTGTATTCATGATCTAGTTCTTAGTAGTTTCTGAAGGTGCTCAGTGTGTTTCTGCTCCATCCAAGGTTAAATCCATTGCCTGAGAGATATCAGAGATTCAGAAATGGCAGGAGTGGTAATGGAAGCCAGTTCTTCTGTTTGGAAGAAGGAAGGGAACAAGGGCTGGTGGGTAATGTTGCAGCTCTGGGATGTCCCACGGTGAAAAGCTGATCTCAGTGGCTACAAGGAACATAGGTAGCAGCCTGTCTTTGCTGGGTTCTGCGTGCACTGGGAGTCTTTCAGAACTGAGTGTATTTGGTACAGCTGCATGTCAAATGATAAATCCTCATAACCAAGCTTAGCAGACTTGTAGCATGCCTCAATTAGGAAGCTTAATGGTGGTGTAGAGAGAATGAGCATTGACAAGGATGGCAGTCAAGGATGGCACTGGAGTTCGAGATTGGGGTAGAAACGATGACTTAAAAATGAGGATAAGAGGACGTGTACTGAATGGTGAGACTGGGGTGGTCACAGGGCAGTAAATAGAACTATTTAGCGAGGCGGTGTGGTATGGCTGTAATGCTGGCATGAGAAGGTGTTCACTGCTGAGATGGGGAATGGAGTGGGTAGATGAGCTGTGCAGGGTTGGTAGGAGCCCGTGACCCTTGCTGTGCTCATTTTGCAACCATTACTTGTAGCAAGTTATCAGGGATTCCAATCTAGGGGAGGATAAGAGATGAAGGAATATAGGGAGACGGCTGGAAATCCTGGTTAAATAAGATACTGAAACATCTGCAGTTGGTATTCTGAAATCTGAGTGGAAAGATTAGACTGTTGTATATTAGCCCATGAGGTTAAAGTGCAGTGCTCCACTGTTGGGACTTCTGTTTGCCCTTTAGTACGGCATATACTTTGGTCTTGATGTACAAATAGTTTTCATCTGTCGATGTTGCCAATCTTTTGCTAAATGAGTTAGTATTACCTCTGTGTAAGAAATGGTGAAATCAGTACCCAAGTAAATTTGGTGGCTTGCCTTGGTGTGAAACTGATCTCATTGTATCAGCACTAACGGGGAATTTTGCCATTAATTTTGAGCAGAAATAAGCTGTATACCTGAATAGAACATATACATAATAAGGTTCTGCGCAAGATGCAATATCCTCTTTTATACCATGCTGTGTCCCATGAGTCTTCCCCCTTCTCCCTTTGGGAGCACTTCTCATTAGCTGAATTCTTCTCCAAATACTCAGACTCTTGACTTTGCAAGTGAAGATAAATGTGACAGATCTCTGTGCTAGTTGGTAAGGAGACATGTTGATTCACAAAGCATATGGGGTAAATTCAGATGAGTGGCATGATGGCTTACTAATTTAGTTTGGGTTACAAACAAAAATGGCCATGAGATAAGAGCTGTGCACACTGATGGTCTGCTGACTCTGAGTGCTGGGGCGGTCAGAGGGCACAGCTGGCAGTGTGGCTCTGCTGCCCCAGCTCTTATCTGCCTGCTGCAATCCAGCTGCTGGCGGGTCCTTCTGCAAATATGCAAGAATGCGAAAGAGCAGCTCGCTGGGTTGGGGAGGGGAGGCTGTCGGCAAAAGGAGGTCTGAGTGAGTTATGGCAGGAATGGCTGAATGGCTTGTTTGAGAGAATGGATGAGATGTGTTTTGGCTTTGTGCTTTGAGAACTAAGTGGTCTGTCGTCTAAAATTTTTGCAGATGGCAGAGATTGAAAAAGGTAACCGATACCTCAGAAAATAGCAAAGAAATGCGATGGAACCTAGTAATGATCCCAGCTAAGCAGGGTGAACACTGTGCAGGCCTGTAAGGTCTTGGGCCAGCTGTCCTAACTTTTCTAAGTAAAACTGCTAAAATGCTTTTCCTCTTGGCTTAGGAACGACTTGCATGTAAGCTCTGTACGTGTTCCTGTGCTAACACACACTGTGCATTTGAGCAACAGGCCTTTTCTGTATTGACAGGAAAATTAATTTACAAGTATGCTAAATCTGCAAGCCTCGCTTACTCAGGGAGGAAAACGCTTGGTTTTTGTGGCTCAGGTACAATTTCTGGTACCTATTTTGGAGGTGCTTTAGTGCTGTGACACTCAGAAGCTGCAAGATCAAATGCGCAGTACGCAGGAGGTTGCAGCGCAACTGGCACCGTCTGTACTGGGCAGCTGCTTTTTCGTGTTAGATTAAGTTAGGTCACTCCCCTTGGTCTAAGAGGGGCGTGCTAAGGTTGGTTTTGTTAATCGAGTTTGATACTAGTTATGTCAGGATAACTTCACTGGGACGAAATCGGGCCTAATTTTAGAGCACAGTTCTATGGGCCGCGGGAATCAACTGTGCTGCTTCGGTTCGTTTTCCGCGGAAGTAGCGGTGGGCTCGCAGCCAGGGCCGTGCGGCTGTGCCAAGGTGGAACCGAGCAGGGCCGCAGCCCGGAGACCGCCGTCCGAGGAGCCCGGCACGGCGCCGTACCGGCCGCGTTTGCAGACAGGCGCAGCCCCGGGGGCTCGCGGGCTCTGCCGTCCTCCGCAGGAGTCGGCCGCCGGCTGGGAGCGGGCCGGCGCTGCGGGACGGGACCGAGGGGCAGCCCGCCCGTGCCCGCGCTTGCGGCTCGGTGCCCGCCAGCCGCTCGAGGCCGCGGCGCCGCTCGGGGTTCAGCCGCGTGGCTCCCGGCGGGGCGCGGCTGCCGGCCGCCCGCGGCAGAGGTACCCCGGGCCCCGCTCCGCCCGCCGGGGCCGTGGCCCCTCGCGCAGCCGCCGCCGGTAGCACGGTGGAGCGGCCCCCGATCCGGCGCTGAGCAGAGGCTCCGCGCCTCTCCGCCGCGTCCCGCCCCCGCCCGCAGCGCCGCCCGCCCTCCCCCCGCTGGGGCCCTCCCTCCTTTCCTCCCTCCCTTCCACGGCTCTCCCGGCGCGGTGGCCCGGCCCACGTTTTCCCTCTCTCCCCTCCTCCCTGGTCATGTGTCGCCTTTTTTGTTTGCGGTGGAAACAATTTCTCGCTCTTCGGCTCGCGCCGGGCGGACCGCTGCCCGGCGGCGCGGGGTGGGGGGCGGTGCGGCCGAGCCCATGCAGGCGGCGGAGCGCCCCGCGCCGGGACCCCCGCGGCGCGCTCGGGGCTCGGGCTGAGGCGGAGCGCACCATGCCCGCCTCCGTCAGATGAAAGTTTGCGCCGCAGCCATGGAAGGACCGCGCTGAGGCCGCCCCCCGCCAGGTGAGCCCCGGCTGCCGCCGCCGCCGCCCGCGGGGCCCCGCCGCAACTTGGCCGGGAGTTGGCGCGCGCGCCGCCGTGACCCTGCAGCCGGGCCGGACCGTGGGGCCTCGCTCCGGGCTGCCCGGGTGGGACTCGGGGTGCCGGCGCGCGGCCGAGGGCCCGTCCGGAGCGACGCGCCGGGCGCGGGCAGAAGTTGCCGTCCCGACGCGGGGCGGAGGGCCGCTGACATCTGGCCAGCATTGGAGGTATGCGCGCCGCCGGCCTCCCCCGCCCGCCCTTGAGCTGCGCCGGTCGCCTAGCAACGGCATTGATTGGCTGCGTCGCCGGCCAATGGGCGGGCGCCCCCCGCCCGGGCGGCGAGTGCGGTGGGAGCGGTGCGCGGGGGCCGCCCCCTCCCCCCTCCTTCCCCCGCGTCGTCTCAGCGGCCGCCGCGCAACCCCGGCGCCGCGCGGGGCCCCGGCTGCGGGAGGCTGCGCGCACCCCGCCGAGCGCCCGCGGTTGGCGGCGGGTTAAAAATGCTCGCTCCGTCGCGGGCCCCCCTGTGAGCGCCGCTCCTTTGTCTGGTGGCGGGGAGAGGCGGCCGCCGAATTCCTTCTCGTGTCCGTGTTCGCGTCCTTTCCTAGGGCCGAGCCAGCCCGCCGGGAGATGCGGCCCCGCCGCCCCCCGGGCCGGGTACCGAGTGCCGCCTCGGTGCTTGAGGCTTCGGCCCCGCCGGGCTGCTCCCGTCCGGGAACGGGAGGGCGGGCGCGGGGCGGCCCTTCGGGGGGGCGCCGAAATAAGCGAATTAAACAGAAAGAGAGCAGCGTGTTGTCATGGTGACGGCGCAATTACATTACTTTACTGTCAGCCGTCGCGTAATTCCCTGTTCCGAAGCTCCTGGGACGCAACTTCCATCCGGAGCCGAAGTTGCGCTGCGCCGCAGGGCAGTGCCCGCCCGGGGCCGGCGGAGCTCCGGCGCAGTTCGTTTCCTCCGGCAGCCGCGGCCCAGCGGGCGGCCGTGTGGCGGCTGTACCTCTGCCGTGCCTTTCTGCTTCGGTAATGGCCGCGTCGATTGGAAGTATATGGAGGAAGACCCGAAGAACTTCTCTTTTTCACTTTTCTGTAACCTTTAAAAGAAGTCCGTTGATTTTCTTTCCCAGAACGGCTCTCCTCCCATTTTTCCTGATAGATGCACTGCTTGTTTTGCTGCCGCCTGTGCTTTTTGCCCTTTAGTACGGTATCGAGTGTGACTGTAGGAATTGTGTCAGTGGTCCCCTGGATGCAGGGGATCTCTGCACTGGTGCAGGAGACTGCCTGCTGTTGAAATGCATTGATCCTCACCAGTGTTTATTTCGCAGCTGGCCGTGCCCCCACTCCTCAGTCCTGGCACTTTTACTGCATGGCAGAGGCAGGGAAGCTGTGCTGCTCCTGCAGTGCTGCTGCTGCTCACACGCTGCTCCCATCTCCATCCTTCCTGGCTGCCTGGGTCCCCCCATCCCTGTCAGCTCAACCTGCGCTCAGCTCCCAGCACCTCCTGCCTGCCTTGGGCCACGGCTCAGGGCAGCTCAGTGCAGGTTAAAGCCCTCTCTGTTTACATACACTTTTAAAGTGCTCTATTCCTCTGGCGCTTGTTTCCCTGTGTATTGGCCCTGGTCCCAAAGCTACTGTGTGCTGCTTTCCCTCCCTCCTGTTCTGCTTTGCAAGTTCTGCTGCAGCAGTGCCTGTAGTTGGATTTGGTGCCTGTCTGCGCGAGCCCTCAGCCAGTGCCTTTATTACAGAGCTGTTGTGTTGCCCTCAAGACTGAAACAGCTGAACTTAATCTGAAGCAACTGCACCTAAGCCCTCTTTTTTTAAAAAAAAATTAAATTTACATGCTTATTAAAGTGATATGATCGGAGTATTCAATGATTTGATACACATATTCATTATTAAAGGAGTGTGTCCCTAGGATTTCCTGTGTAAGGCTTCAAGTACAGAGAGAACTGAGGCGTATTGGCATTATCATATCATTCCATGTATTGAAAGTTCTTTACTTGCCTTGACTTCAGGTTATTTTACCCAGAGTTTGGGAGTGAGCTTTAACGTGGGTCTGTTGTTTCTAAAACAGATGGCATGAGGCCAAGCAGCTGGTGGGGAAAAGCTGTCAAAATGTTATGCGGTACCTTTACCAGCTAATAACTTTTTTTCTGTTTCTTTTCCCCCCGGTGTGGGACTCTCAGGAGCCTCTGCCTCAATGGGTCCAGTCATGCCTCCCAGCAAGAAGCCGGAGGGCTCAGGAATCAGCGTTCCCAGCGGACTGAGCCAGCGGTACCAAGATAGCGATTTGTCAAAGGCACTTCACGATGACGAGGACCTAGATTTCTCTTTGCCTGCCATCAGATTAGATAAAGGGGCCATGGAAGATGAAGAACTAACTAACTTGAACTGGTTACACGAGAGCAAGAACTTGCTGAAGAGCTTTGGGGACTCGGTGTTACGAAGCGTCAGCCCCGTTCAGGACATTGGTGATGACACGCCTCCGTCCCCCGCCCATTCGGACATGCCCTACGATGCCAAGCAGAACCCCAACTGCAAACCTCCTTACTCCTTTAGCTGCCTCATATTTATGGCCATCGAGGACTCGCCAACCAAAAGACTGCCTGTAAAGGATATATACAACTGGATTTTAGAACACTTTCCGTATTTTGCAAACGCTCCTACTGGATGGAAAAATTCTGTAAGGCATAATCTGTCCTTGAATAAGTGTTTTAAGAAAGTGGACAAAGACAGAAGTCAGGTAAGTTTGCAACTGTGGAGGCCTGTCTGTGATAAAACTCACCGGCTTATCCCAGTACGTATTCATAACTGTAAAATGTAGAATACACAGCGCTGTCCCTGGTAACGCAGTTCATTACATTCAGAAAAACAGCATTTCTTTAGCATGGCTCATTCTGATTTTATTAAATTCATTGTCTAGACATCAGCAAGAAAGCAGTCGGTGTGTGTGTTTTCTTTGCTCCCCAGCTGGTGTCTTCATGCATAGTGGTTAAATATTGTTTTTAGTTACCGTGCTGTGGTAATGGTTTCCAGCTCTACTAGATGAATGTAATCATGTTATAAATAGGCTGCTTGCTGTTCTTGGCTTATACAAACATATAGTGAAAGGGTATGCCTTACGTAAGAGGCCATCTCTTTTTTCCCCGATCTGTGTTGTACTCAGAAAAGAGGGTTTTTTTTCTTTATTTTCCTAAATGAGTAGAAGTAGTACTGAATTGTAAGGGCGAAGCTTCATTCTCTTACAAGTAGAAACAGAAACTCTTCAAACAGAGCAGATAGGTCTGGCATCAGAGGTGAAAGTTACCAGAAACTCAGCCATTCTGTCTCTGGAGTTTTGCCGCTTCTGAGAACAGTGCAGTGGCAGAAGTCTGGGGAGCAGATTGTTGCTTTCAGATCTCTGCTGTTGCTGTCTGGTTTCATTGCTGAATCCTCAGCTGCATCTGCAGGAAGAGGCTGTGTGCGAGGGAATGGGGAAACGAGCCGCGCCGCGGAGGCAGGACTTTGCATAACCTTCTATTGCATAAACCAGACTGGGAGCAGATAGCATTTTCTGGAGGGGGCGGGCTCCAGAACCTGCGATCTGGGATGAATCTTTGGCAAAGTACGAGCATACTGATAAAAATACCGGCCTGCAGATTAATTTCACAGTCCTTCCCACAGGTTGGTGAACTAAATAGCAGGTAGAATCACGTCGCTGGCTGCTCTGCAGTTGGCTGAAGATCAGAAAGGGAGCACTTTTTTTTCTGGCAGAAATAATAGGTGCTCTCAGCTGCTGTATTTCAGTTAAGTTAGTGCTGTGATAGTCTTGTAACTGGTTACCCTGGAGCGAGACTTCTGTTGGTGGTGCTGTTCTCCATAGTTTGGGTGCGATTTAACTTTAAATACTCTGGAGTAGAAGGTATTTTCTGGATGAAGAGTCTTACATTACCCTAAGCTAACAACTTTTTATTTAAGATTACTTAATTTGCTTTTCCTTAAGGCTTTACTTTCTTAAATTACTGGTTTCTTACTATTTTTTTTTTCAATGTCATTCCTTGAAATCCACTGTCCACGTATTGGAGACCACATGCTGTATGTTGGTATTTTTATAAATTCGTTGCTGTGAACGATTGTGTGCGAGATTAAAAAACCTGTTCCTGAACTGGATCTTGTTTCATGTAAGCCAGAGCCTCAAATTCTTGTTTGGAAGCAAGACTATAATAGCAAGGGCCACACCAACCTTTTATGATCCTTTCCCAGGCCATAAGAAACCTTAACACACAGCACATGTTAAAAAAAACGACCAGTGCCGTAACTGGCAAGGCATGTGTTTAGTGCTGCCATTTGTTCTGTCCCCTTCCTTTGTTTACAAGCTGACTATTTAAATTACCGTTTCCTTCCTATGAGGAACCTGTCTTCATGCATATCTGTCGAATATCCGCAGCCTTCTAAGATCACAAGAGCCATACCATGAAGCACTTCTCCATGGGGAAGGGGAGAAGCACAATACATGAGTAGTCACCTATGTCTTGAATTCTTGATTACAGCCGTGGTTGAACAGCAAGACAGTAAGGTGTGGGGAGAGCCCTTGCCTGTGGAAGTAACAAGGTGGGGTTTTAGACTTCCCTAGAAAAGCATAGGATGTGAAAAATAATTCCTTCCATCTTTTCATGCTCCTGAGCTCTTAATAACTATGCAGTCACCCTGCTGGTAGCCAGCATTAAGGTAACTGAGAAGAGAATCTGAAACTTAAAATGCACAAAGTCAGGTCGCTTAACTCACGTCCTGGCCAAGGGACGTGGCAGGTGGGGACGGGAGTGCAGAGCTGGCACTGAGAGCGGGTTGCTGAATCAGGTGCCTGACAGCTAATTGTGGACTTGGAAAGCACTAACCTCCAACTGCTGGCTTTGAAAGACATTCATGTGCTCTCACACACCTCCAGAGTTAGTTCGAGTGCCTCAGAGCAAGCAGCTCTGTTGCTGACAGCAGCCTGCAAATCTCATAGGGTTCCTTGGACCTCGGGGTTGGGTTAACTCTCCATTACAGGGAATCATCCCATGCCACTTCTTCCAGTTCGTTGCCACATTCTGCAAGTTACAGGTTTAGAGTGTGCTTGTCTTACTGTTTGTATGTGACAAAAAACATTTGGCAAATGGCATCTCTGAAATCCTAACAAGCTGGGCTCCGAAACATGGCGTGCAGGGAAGGAGTTAATCAGTGCTGGGAATTGCAGGCATTTGCTAGCTGATGTGCGCTGACACACGCTGGAAAGCTAGAAGCTTTCCTCTCTGAGTTGTGCTTTCCACTGTTTGTTTGTATAGCCTTTTGGTAATGGTTTTTCTAAAAAAAGTTCTGCTGAACACTTAATTCTTTTTTGGATTCCCTCTACATAGTAGTTCCCTCAGTCTTGGGCTCGCTCATTTATATTCATGGGGCTAAATACGTATTTAATAGCCTGCAGCTCTTGCATGTGTGTGAATGCTCGCCTTTTGTGATGTGAGATGCTCGCATTTCCTAAAATGTGAGATCCTTGCAATGGAAAGAAATTTCCAGCTTACCCTGTTCTGGATCTTCTGAGGGAGCAGACGTTTTATCCCCAGCTGTGCTTATGTGTTGCTGCAGTGCACAGAGCTGCCGTGCCATCAGGCTTCCTGGGCAAGGCGACAGTGACCGCGTGTAACTTTGCTGCTGGCTTGAGGCAGGCAGGAGGGCTGAAGAAGGGAAAACGCTGAGCCCTTGATTGTGCAAACCTCTTTGCATTGAGCTCAGCAGTTTAATAATAGTTGGCCGGAGCATAAAATGTCACATGATGGGGAGCACAAGAGGAGTTCCCTGGCTTTGTTTATACTGCTGGACTTGTGAATTCAGTCATTCAGATTAATCCTATCGTGAGCACACAGATCTAAATGTCCTCTAGTGTGCGTCCCGGTTAGCACAGCCCTCAGCCCGTGACTTCTCTGACTTCCCTGCCATCTGGTCCTTGGCTGTGGAGAGGAATTTTTCTTGTATATGCGTCTCCATAGCAACGCGTTTGCAGTTGATATGGAAAGTAAGCAGTTGCCCTAGCAACGGAGTTACTGATGTGGCAGCTCCTCTGCTCGCAGGGAAAGGGCTAAGCTAGTTCAGACGCATTATGTAGGTTTGCTGTAATTATAGCTGCGCCCACTAGTGCTGCTGTAGCTAAGGGTCTGTTGAAATATTTTGCGATAAGCCCCATTTTTTTTCTCCTTGAAGATCTGTATTATTATTATTACCCATGTAGGGATTCCTGCTTTGAGCAGAGGCCACTAAGGTTGTGTTTTCAGGGCGTGTGATCAATCTGTGCCTTTTATGAATGCAAACTTTGCTGACAGTTATTATCAAACGTGAGTGGATGCAGGAGAAAGATGCTTGGCATCACTGGCTTCTCTGCAGTTTTTTGGTCTCACTCAGCAGCCCAGCTATGGAAAAGGAAGCTCTCGTCCTGTGCCTTGTGCTCTGCTGCCTTTGTTTGCCCGGTCTGTGCTGCTCCAGATATCCTTCCTGCAGAGTGGGCTCCTCTTTGTGTCTGCCCTGCTCATCTGAGGCAGAGAAACGTGCACGTGTTCCGAGCTGGGTGCATGCTAGGGAAATTCAAGATATTCAGGGTTTGTTTGGTGCTTGTGCTGAGGGATGTCTCAATAAAAATATCTCAATAAAAATGTAATGAAAGTAATGGACATGATATGGGGATGGGAGAAGAAAATTCTTCTTACTTTATATTGAGGTTATTCTTAGAAGTACATGGATCATAACGAGGTCACAGAGATCCAGCAAGGCTGCTTCTCTGTCTGGAGTGGGCTGTGGGACCCGAGGTCTCCTGAGTTACTGGAATGTGTGGGATGTCCTCATGCCATGTAGCTTGGTCTGTGCCATGGCCAGGGAGCTGGTGGGACCTCACGTGCAGCATGGGAACTTCTGAGAAGACCCTGCAGCCAGCATGCTTCCTCTGAGGTGATACTGCCTGGGCCTTTGACAGGTAAAGCCCTGCAGGAAGGTAAGAGATAACTGGTGTGAGAAGCAAGGCAGTCTGATTGTTCTTTATTATGAGATCTCTTAATCCAATCTGCATACACACGAAGGTGGTATACGTGGCAGTATCCTCCCTCTGCTAACTTCAGGAGGATGTCCTTTGAAAGCTGTGTGGCCCTCTGGGTACGGAAACAATCTCCTTCAGTTCTAATACAGTTACCACCTCTCCTGACCCACATCGCACAAGCATCAGAATTGCATTGGGTTTGTAACGTCTGGTTGGAACTACAGTGGAAAAACCCTTCAGACTCATGTTAAGGACTTCAAATGATGCTGACGCCTTTAATAAAATGATGTCCTAAATGAGCAGATCCAATTGTTAATGTCCCAGATTGTTGAAAGAAAAGTGTGGGTTTTTTAAATTAGAATTTGTTGTGCTTAACCCCAGATCAATTTTCTTATATCTCAGTCTGTCATATATATGCTCTCAGCCACCAGAAATGTTCCCTTCAAATTATTTTTTGAAGCAAACAGAGTCATCTCCTTGTAGAGAAATCATAGCAGTTTCTAGAAACTTCCTCTAATACAGAATTTCTGGATACTAGACAGTTTGTGGAGAGCTGTCTTGAACCCTTTCAGCTTTGTTTTTGAAGTGCAAAAGCAAGGAATTATACAGAATATTTAAATAATAGATTTCCTAAAGCTCTGCATGGAAATACTCTTCCACTTAGCTGGCTTCCAGCTGGTTGACTACATCATTGCTTATTTTTTGCAGTAGAGACTGCGTGTGTGTGCTGGTTTAGAGCTGTACGGCGCATAATTAGTTTCTTTTTCTCAAGAAGCTGGCAATATCCAGAGACCTCTGCACCTCCTGTCTCAGTTACCGGTGTTAGCTGACCCTTATAGAAGATAGGCAGTGGGCTGTCCCCATCCTGGGGAGCTGTGGTGGGCTCTGAATGTACACTGACAGGCAGTTGGCCTCCTGGTTATTTGGGGGAAGCTGACCCACGCAGACATGGTGAGGTGTGTTAGTGCTGTGGGGCTTGGACACGAGAGCAGAGCTGGGCTGCTCTGCATGCACTGTGCCTGGGCTGTGCGGGCCGGGTGGTGCGAGCTGTCAGCCACAGCTCCTCCCTGTTCTGGGCTGCATGCTCCAGCAGTGTGCTGACACGCTTTGGCATTTCAGCGACCAGCCCTGGATCTAGTTGCAGATCAGATCCAGCTGGACTTTTTTTCCTCTCTTTTTGAATTCTCAAGTTGCTTTTCAGCTCAGTTCCTCAATTCAGGTCACAGCCCAGCAGTCAGTGGTGCTGACACAACTGAGGGAGCTATGACAGGGGCGGCTGGGGAGTACCTTTGGCTGAGGTGCCCAAGGGGCAGTGACAGCAGAGGCCTGACGGAGGCCAGCCCCACAGGGAGAACAGGGCACACGTGAGATCATGGGGTTGGGGCTTAGAGGAGCCCCAGAGATCACTCAGTCCAGCCTGTGCTCAGTAGACACCCTCAGCAAAGGGACATAGCCAGGCAGGCTCCGAATGCCTCCAGGAGAAAGAGACTCCCTTTCTTCTTCTAAAGATGTTGGCTTTGGTTTTCCCCTGGGAGTAGTTGTTCAAGGGGCCAGTGTTGAGGATGCTTCACAGCTGGTTTAAACTGAGCCAAGTGCAGGCTGCCAGCATTAGGCACAACCCCCCAACAGCCTTTGATATACAGATGAGCCCCCTCTTCTCCAGGGTCACTCTGCGACCCCTCTCCAGCTTCTCCCAGCACCTGTGTCACTGTGCAGTGAGCTGCTGGAGAACTGTTTTCAGTGGGATTGTTTTTCAGTGGGCTGATTTGGTTGGTTCTTTTTCAGCTCCCTGCTTGGCTTGTGGTCTCTGTGGTCAAGTGGTACCTGCGGCAGCACAAGAGTGGGCTGAGCTCCATTCAGATATGCAGCAGCTGGCAGCTTAGAGCTGGAGCAGAGGGTGGGCAGGGCTGTGGGGACGTGAGCAGTGGAGATAGTTCTGAGGGAGCTGTGCTGGATATCCTCTCAAAAGCTGTTTTGAGAGGATACTGCTGAGGAAGGATCTCCACAAAATCAGTTGTCAGGCTTTTCTGTGCAGCTGTCTTATTTCCTCGCTGCCCCCCAGTGCTTCTTCCTTCTTCCTGGGGAGATAACAGAGCTCTGCAGACCCACAGTCCCAGTCTGGCTCTGCAGCCACTCTGTGCTCTGAGTACAGCACTGGGCTAGAATTCAGCGCTGTGCAGTGCCTTACGTGCCCATGAGGAAATGCTGACCCCTGGGGAACTGCAGGGAGTGTCCTGTGGAGAGGGGTTGATGTGCAGCTGAGCAGCAGGCTGGGAAGTAAGGACTCACTGGGCTTTCTCATCTGGCTGAATGTTCACACTTCAGTTCTTCACCAAAACAGCAAAGTATCCATTTTAGCTACTGTGTGTGTGTCCCTTGGACTTCCTCTTTCCCTGAGAGGGAAGCGGAATGCTTCCTGCTGGCTGAAGCAGAGCAGCGGGTTGTGCTGCACAGCCTCATGCCTGGGTAAAGACCTCTTGAGAAGCTTTTAGAAGAGCTGGTGGTGATTGAGTGGTGTGACTGTGAGTGCTGCTTGGGCAGCCTGAGGCAGCCTGTGAGGTGCTGAGGAGCCTTCCTTGCTGTGTGCAGGATGGGCTGGTAGCAGGTTGCTGCGCAGCTCTGTTTTCTGTTCAGTTGTTCAGATGTTGGCCTGCTGGGCCTGCAGCTCACTGCCGCCTTCTGAATTATTTTCAGCTGTCTTGTTGCTGTGTCTTCATGGTAAATCTAGGTAAATGGTCCAAGCTGAAATCCGCATGGAAAAGAAGCCCAGTCTGACTCTATTTTTAATTTTTTTGTTGTAATTGTGTATTGATTAGTGGTGACTCAGTGTCTAGAACTAGAAGTAACTGACTTTTGTCTTGTTGAGAATGGCAGAACATTGCTGGATAAGGCAAGGTGCAGACAACCCATGTAGCTGCAACAATGCAGTGCACTATGCTGCAGTTACATGTGTGGACAGTTTTCCTTCAAAAAAACCATGCAACTGCATCTGGTTAAGTATTGCTCAGTGAGCCTCTGGGAAGCATTGCACTGCACACTGCTATGTATTTTTTTAAGCTAATTAGGTTTTCCCTCTCTGAGTATTTGCTCTTATCGTTTGATTCATCATCTGGTATTTTGAACCAGTGCAGCTTTCCTGACCGCCATGCAAAAGAAGTTAGTGAAGAAAGTTTGCTTTAATGAAACACATATGCATGTTGCTGGTTTTCTGGTATTTAAGCTCAAGATAGTTGATTGTAAAGGAGAAATTTGTTAAGAACTATGAGATTTTGCTTTCTTCAGCATCAGTAGCTGGCTTCTTACGATTCAGCAGTATAGCTTTAGTTCTCTGGTAGCTAACTGCTTTCCCAATACCTGCCGTTCAGCTCAGTTTCCAGTGAGTCTCTGCCCCTCTCCCAGCTGTTCCGCACCTCTTGTGCCTCAGCACTGGCCAGAAGTGGGACACCTGCTCAGTTCAGGGACTGAAAGATGCTGCAGGTAGGAGAGAGGGGCCAGTGCTGTCAAGATTTATGTACACAACAGCTGCTCAGCTTGCGTCACCACAACCCGTCATATCTTGTGGATGCGAGTGGCCTCGGGCTCACCAGTGGACTGAGGTGCATGAGGTGTGGAAGCAGGCAGGGGCAGTGACCCAACTACTTTAGCATTAGTATTTTTTCCTGTTTTTAATAGGCCCTTTTAAACCTGAAATGTTACTTGTTTTTTTTCTGTTCTCCACCAGTTTGGACTCTCAATTTCAGGGGAGCTGCTTTTGGTTTACTCTTGGGTAAATACCAGACAGCTGAGGGCTGCAGAAAGCAGCAATTGTAGCCATAAATGATGTCTCTGGCTCTTACTCAGTTATCCATAATAGTCATTTTGGAGACGGTACATTTTAATGTATTAGTTATGTTTTTCAAATTCCATTCTGGGCGTTATGAAAACTTTACCCTGGAAACTGGTGTAGGAGTTTGTGAGAGGACTCATTCCAGGGATCTTAAATGTGAGGGGGATTTTCCTTGATACGGTAGGAAAGAGACCAGATTGCTGTCCAGAGACTTAAGATGCCCAAACTCTATCTCCTGCATGCTGAATTGTTGCATTTCATTGCAGCAGTGAACAGTTGCAATTTGCCAGTAGTTGAGTACTACCAGGATTCCGAAGCAGCAGTGTAAGTTGCTGAAAAACACCTGTTGATAAGCAGAGGAATGAATGGAAGTCTGTATGGGGAAATCTGAATAGCAGAGAAGTGTCTCTGGCACTGCGTAGGGCAGAAACTTATCTATGGGATTTTGCACAAGAGAATCTAGTTGAATACTAACAGCAGAATTCACACTATTTCTCACTAATTTAAGCAATCAGCAGAAAATTAGGCTCTGCTCCAGAGCTGTATTTATGAGATCCCATGTTTGCCTACTGTGGGAGGGTACTCACTGAGATGTGTTAACTATGGCAAATGTTTTTCTGATCTTACTGTGGAAAGAAAAGCCTCCAGTGGAACTGGTAGGGGCTGTGGGGGTTAATAAAGGCTGGGATTGGGTACTGACATGCCTTGTCTCAAGCTTTCATTTTCATATTTGTCTGTTTTCCTCACCCTTTCATTTGAAAGGTGCAGAGTGGGAAGGTTATGCATGCTCTTTCTGAATTGGGCAGGAGGTTTTGAAATGCTCTGCTTTTAGATAAGGAGGAAGGAGGTAATTGTCATTGTTAGGAGTAAGTGATACAGAATGTAATGAAAGCTGCAGTTTTGCAGTTAGGTCAGTTCTCCTTAAATTGTCGGATACAACTAATTGTTTCACATGGTTTGTCTTTAAGAATAAAATCCTTTCCATGCAGGATAACTGTTTTTGCAAAATTTCTCTTCAGTGTCACTATCTTGTACAGTCTGTCTGTGTGCAGCCTTCTCCAGCCCTACAGCAGGGAAACCACATGTCCAGGGATCCTCACTGCTCTTAGGAACGCTGCCAAGTCTTTGGAGAGGAATGCTTGATGGATGTGAGAACTGCATGATGCAGGCTAAGCTGGAGCTGCAGTTACGCCCAGGCTTGGAGAAAAAAATGGTATAGAGCTCCTGGGTCAAAAGGCATTTCATCCTGTAGGAATCGCCTTTGCAGATTGCATTCAGTTGTAAACTTCAGTGAAAATAATGGTAGGATTCTTGCATTCATTCACCTTTCTTGAAGTACTTCCGTGCCGTGGATCGGAGGTATAAATGATTCATTGGTTTACAGGGATTGCAGATGTAGGTGTTTTGCTGGGAGGGACTAGAAGTTATGGGGTTGGAGTGGCTGAGATAGTGGGACCAGGCAAGTGCTTTGTTTTTCTGTTCTGGCAATTGACAATACACATTATTGTTACATAATTGCCTCATTGCACTAATTAATTTGGCTTTTCTCTCTCTTGCCCCCCTTCCCTAGAGATCAATGTTTTCTCTCAGGGCTCAGTGCTTAATACGCAGCCCTCACTGTTGTAAGAATAGGGTTGTTTTTTTTTTTGGTTTTGTTTTTCCAATTTATTTCAAGTTCTAGTGCTTTTTAGACTTTGGGCTGTACAACAGAGGAAAGAAGCTGTCATAAAGAGATAAATTGCACTGAAGAAGCTAGCTCCCAGCTATTGAGACAAATGGGATTTTACTGTTCAGGCTCTACCTCCTCTTCTGCTTAAATTCATTTATTTTTGTATCTCTTTATCCCTGTGTGTATATGTATGTGTGTGTGTATGTATATAAACACTACCATAATCATTTTGGTTTTCAGATCATCAAAACACTTGAGGTGAAATGGCGACAAAAGCAGTGGATTTGGACTGTCACACAAAGCTCTTTACTTGCTCGCATCCCTGCATTAGGAAAGCAGCATGCTGTGGCAGTGGCATGCAGAATTTCCTTAGGACAGATGTGCTGTGTTGCCACAAATGGTTACCAGTCAGTCTGGACAGATCGCTCTGAAGCGTGATACTAACTAACCTGAACTGTCTCTCTTGTTTTTTTTTTGTGGGTTTTTTGTTTTGTTTTTTCCCCTAAAGGACACCAGAACTTGAAATGTGGAAAAAAACCAACAACTCTACTTCTGTTAATTTTTTATACTTCTAGGTTTTGCTAAAACACCTGTAAGACTTTGGCACCTTTTGGGGCAGTGCTGCTTCTGTTTGGAGGAAATAATTCCTTGTTCTTAGCATAAGAAGTCTGCTTTGCTCTGTCATTTGCTGTTGGTTTTTAGAGCTGCGTAATTTGGAATTTGGGAAAACAGAGATGTAATTATGACCATTTCCATGAAGAGATGAGCTTTACTGTCATCCCTCTTGCTTGAGAAGAAATACAAAATTTTCATTTAGAAAGCTTTGATTTTAATTTGTAGTATTGAAATGGAAAGAAAGATCTTGCTTTCTTACCATGTTTTTCTGCTGACTTGGGAAAAAGTGTAGGAAAATGTAGTCCTTTCCCCTAGCTAAAATATGTGCATTATTTTAGTTTCTAAGTATACACACTTATGATTTAACTGCTCTTGCTAAGTAGCATCTGCTCCTTCACCACCACTCGAGTCCCTCTCACCCTCCAGTGACACTATTGCCAAAAATCCGTTTGGCTGGGCTTGAGCTGATGGGACAAACTTCTGTTTCTTGATTACGGTACAATTACCCATTTGTGTGCTGCATCGACCTCAATTTATTTCCCTCACAATTTATAAATTAGGGGTCACAAACGTGATTTTGGATTTGCACCCTGAATCTTTAATTTAGCCATGCATTAGGAAGGGGGGGGAAGAATTTGCTTCATCAGTGAGCTCTGTTTTTTCCTGTTTTGACTGTCAGTTCCTGTTGTTTGGCATCAGTTTGAACAGCACGATGGTTCCAGAGCTTGCTTAAGAGGCTTTTCAATTCAAGCCATGTGTAACTTCAGCTCTGCTAACAGAGTGGGATTGCTTCTCATTCTTCATACAGATACACAGTTCTGTTTTCAAAGAGAAGCAATTCTGTAATGATCCAGATGGGTTTTCTGTGTTGTGTGGCTGTTAAGGTAGACAGAATAACGCTAGTGTCCAGATGTCTGTGTAAAAGTGCAAATGCATGTGATGGGGATGGGGACAGCAGTTTCTATGCAGATTTGTACCCTAACATTCCTGAGTTTGGCTCAAAAATCATGATACTATTTAAAATAATGGAGATGTCTTATTTTAGAGTCTTTAAGATCCCCACCATCTCTTTACAGAAATGAAGACAACTGGAAATGTTTTGTTTTCATGATTTTGGAGCATCTTAGGCATTTCTAATAAAAACACCTGAAATCCCAGTATGGTACAATGCCATGAATTGGCAGTATTGAAGCCGGATTCTGGAGGTTTACCATCAAGCTGCAGTCTGTCAAGTTTCTTCAAATTTCTTTTGTTGGTGGTGTGTTTAGCATTTTCCCAGAGAGCCCTTTGTGAAGAAAAAACAGCAATTAGAGAAATCCTTTTCAGTGCAGTGCAGAGTTCAGTGTCTGCAGTAGCAGGACCCAGCTCTAAGGCCTGGGACTGTTTGGAGGACTACCTAGGAAGGGGCTGCTGTTTCGGTTTCCTGTGTGAGGCAGGCAAATGCGGATCTGCACACCACCACCATGCTCGAGGGCTGGCTCTTGCTCTACAGCAGGGCTTGGTCTGCTGCCCAGACCTGAAGCTTCTCTCAGAGTTGTTAATGGTCATTTGGGTCGATGTAGTTAATCGTAAAGCGTGCCTTCCTTTTTGCTCAGCCTTAGGTAGGACCTTCAGCAACTTAGACCTTGTTGTCTACGTATACATCTTTCTCTCTAGGGGAGTACATTATTTTTCACATTTAGGTATTCATTTCCTATTGCTGTTTTTGTTTCTTTTCTCTTAGTTCTTTATTGTTTCCGTCACCTAGTAATGCAGCTGTTCACATGCATGGGTGTGAGGGACAGCATGGCAGGGTGAAGGGCTTTAAGTCACCCTTATGCTGTGCTGAAAGCTCATTAGCATTTAAGAAAAGGAGGAAGTTGTGAGCCTTTTTGAACAAAATTTTTCATTTGTACACCATCTGCTATTTTTGGTGCGTCAAACGTGAAGGCTTCCTGTGCGAAACTGATAGCGAAGGAGATCACAGAAGACCTGGAACAGTGACTCAGGTCACAGCAGGCCTGTTCGTGTGACAGCCGTGTCATCAGAATAGCTTCATTTTGGCATTCTTCAATGAGATTTTCTTTTCCTTTAGAGAGTATATTTGTTCAAAGGCACATTTGATCTTGAATAATTTGGAAGAAAACAATTTTCCATCTTTCGGTTCTGAGCTCTCCACAGCGTTAACTGATGTTGGATGGTTTGTCAATTTTTGTTACTGGAGTCCACTCAGAAATGGTTTCTCCCTGTTTCCTTCCACTTCAGGCACATCGAGTCAGATAAATTCATGCACTGATGTTTAATCATTGAGCACTAATCACCTTTGTGCAGTATTGATCAGCAGCCTTTTTGTATACTATGATTATAATGAGTAATAGCCTGCCAGTGAGTACCAAGGAGTGGTGCAGATGATGAGGTAGCCCTGTGTAGCACTGCTGCTACTTTTCTAATTCCCAGCAGTTCTTACTCTCATCATAGAGCATCGCTTTCCTTTTCCCTTCCTCTGGCCTTTCCTTTTCCCCCAGTTCCATGCTCCACGAGGTGCAGCCCTTCCTGCCTTCCCGCAGACACGTGTCATTTTCCAGCTGCACCAGTCCCACACACCTGCAGTTGCCCACGGGATCCTTTTCTTAAGCAGTGTGTCGTTCCTCCTCCTCCTCTCAGCACACTCCTGTTTTACAGGTGGCTGTCTGTTAACATCACACTTGAAAAGGACTGCTTGTTAGATCACGAAGTTAAAAAAAAGACTGGGGAAAACCCAAGTAGGCAGGGCTGTGGTGTGTGGGTTGAAAGCTTTTTTCCCCCCTTCCTCCCACCCTTTCCTTACAGAGTAAAAGACCCAGTCAGTGTGTGAATTCACTGTTCTGAATAACCTCTCTTCTGCACACACGACTGATGCTCACATCCTGTTTTCTAGCAGCTTGGCCGAAGCAGCCCCCTGAAGAGTGATGTTTCTGTTTCTGCAGGGTTTGTTTCTGCTCGCTCTCAGGCTGGCTCTGCTGCCTGTGGTGCATGTCCTCCCATTCTCTTGCAAATTTAAGGAAATCTGCTTTTCCTTTACATCACAGTGGGATTTGGAATAAAGTGAAGCGGACTTTAATCGGAGGAAGAATATATACTGAATGAGGATCCTTAATTATTTGGACTTTGAGGAATGCTTTGCTTATATGGAACTGATCTGCCTGGGAAACAGCGTGAATAAACCCGTGAGCCCTATTCTTGCCAAGCTGCAGATTGTCATCAAGGACTTGCTGGCTTCCCTGAACATATCTTGGTGGAAATATTTGTCTTCTTTTTGCTTTAAATCAACTCACACCAGTGAATCTGTCATATTTGTCTAATGTTTGGGGTTTTTTTGCCTTGTTTAATAAACTACCTGCATACTTTTCAAATCTGTTTTGTTGGCGAAAGTGCTCAGGGCAGCTGAAAGGCAGTATTAATTACCTGCTCTGAAATACGCTTGATGGCATGGCTCATGCTGCAGAGGTCCTCGTGCTGAGCTGTGGTGTGGTGCATCCGCTGCTTTCTGCCTTTCCCCATTTGTAACCCATTTAGCTGTGCTTAGAAAAACTCAGGCACCTAAAAATTCAGCTAAAACTGAAGGACAGTTGTCTTTTTCAGTGTTAATTAATATCACTGTCAAAACTTTGGAGACTGAGCAGCCTCATCTCTCCTTACTGTTTTTACAAGCCCAGCACAGGTGCATGCTGGTGCTTAGGCCCTGGTGTTCCTACAGGCAGGTGCTGCCCTGACTTTGTACTGATTTGCACTGAGCAAGTGAGCCAGAGCTTTGGGCACAGCCGAGGAGTTGTCTTGTTTGGGGGGGGAAGTTTGAAGTGCTGGAATGGTTTGTTTTGCTCCCCAGCATTTGTCATTCAGCCATGAGAAAGAGAAAAAATGGTAAAAAATAACTATTTTTGACCTTGACATTGAAGTGGGATTGAAGGAGGGATTGGGATGTGTGTGTACAGGTGGCAGAAACGTGTGTTGCTGTGTGCCACGACAGTGGGCAGTGAGCGGGGCCTGGCACTGGTGTGTGCCTGCGCAGTGCCTGGGCTGCACGGGGCTGCAGCCACCTGGCCTGGTGCACAGGCCCACCTCAGAGCACTGCTGCCAGGCCGCATCTCCAGCTGTCCATCACTGTGCCTCGATTTTCCCCTCAATTCATCCCGTGAACCAAATGAAGCACTAAACAAGGAAAATCCCCCACATTAAATGGTTACAGGGGAAAATGGTGCCAATCCATTAGCTTTTGTCAAGTCTTCCTTATTTCTATGTTTATTTGTGGCTGCTAATGGAGTTAGTCCCACCCACTCCCTCCCACCGGTTTCTGAGCTGTTAACCCTTTCCCCTGGAAGTTCTCTCCCTTGCTCATTTCATCATTAATGCGCTGGCAGATAACGCCTGACCCACCGACCTCCAGCACTGATCTAAGTGTTGGATAATTTTTTGAGTATCTGTTGTGTGAAGGGTTGTTATAAAATCATTCTGGGTTTTCAGATGTCTATTTGTAACCGTCTATTTGCAGGAGAAGGTGCTGTGTATTTTCCCTGGCTGTGTGAGGCAGCCCGCGGACACTGTGTGGCACATGGGCTGTCTGGTACTGGGGTGCTCAATCCATGGCCCTGACACACCGCCTGCACGGCCATTACAGGGCTGCTGCTCTGGAGTCTTGGGATTCTCTTTTTCTTCTGCCATTGACTTTATAGGTGACCTTGAGCACTTCTTTTGTACTCTTTTGTTTCTGTGTGTCCTCAGTTTTTCAACAGAGTGGGGCTAATTGCACACTGTGTGTGTACACAGGAATTCTGTGGGCTGACCCAGCAGTAGCAATGCTGCTTGCTTCCTTATCTCCTCAGGCTCGCTGTGATGGCCACCAACAGCCCTATCTCTACGCTCCCTGCTTCCTAACCCTGTGCTCCTGTACCCGCTGGACCCCGCGCCCTGTTCCTGCTGGGCAGTGCTGCTGCCTTTCCTTGTCCCCCGGCCTGGTTGGCCTTGGGCAGGCCTGGGGCTGCCAGCCATTGCAGTGGAACAGCACGCGTCCACTTTAGCTGTGAGCAAGGCTTTGTTTAAGGTCAGTATTTTGAGGCTTTTGCAGGATTTCCATTTGGCTATGAAGTAGTTTTACAGGGTTGTTTGCATACTGAACGAGGAGATGCCTGACAGGCTAAGTATGGCTCACGGAGAGCGGTGATACCACATGCCATCTCCTAAGACTGTCAGAGGAGTCTCTTTGTTATGAGAGCATGGGACACTGCTGTGGTGATATCCTGTGGCCTGCAGGCAGTGGTCATGGTGGGGGGGCCAGCTCATGGTGCTGGTGGGAGTACAAGGCTTGCATGTCACGGGCAGTAGGAGGGTTGGGGAGGAGCGATGGCTGTACTGTGCACGTGGTGTCATCTGGCAGAGTAATCATGGTGGGAACAGCAGCCCTGCACAGAAGATCATGGGATCCGCAACCCCGACTCTGGGGACATGCCTTGGGTTGGTGATTTTCAGGGCAGTCAGTCTTGCTGGGTGCCTATGCTACACACTGGAAGACATTTCTGACTTCTCTATTCTTTAATTTGTATAAATCTAAACCTAAACCTGTGCTGAGGTGTGACCTGCAGCCCCTCTGCTCTGCCTGTGGCTCTGCTGTGGGGGCACCCTCTGGAGTCAGGCTGGGGCTGCCCCCAAAGCAGTACCACTGGGAGGAGTGGGGCCTTGGCACAGCTGGGCTCTGTGCGTGTGAAGAGAGAGAAAACTTCAGGTATCTTGAGCTGGTGAGACTTACTCCTCCACTGGAGGGATGCTGCCTTTCTGTGTGGCTGTGCGTTCAGACAGTGCTTGCTAATGTTGCAGGAACCTGCTGTGTGGTCTTGCCTGTGGAACAGAACTGTGGACCCCATCTCTCCTTTTCTCTAGTTGTTACTTTACAGCACTGTTCTGGCCTCTGTTCTTGGTTTAATCACTTGCTTGGCTGCTCCTTGTTTAGGGGAGGTGGGGAATTTATTTTGTTTAGGCAAGGTAGCTCTTCTCACTATAACCCTACTTTTCATTTAGGGGAAGATCTTGTCTTGAGAGATCTTCCTCACCTAGCTCCCCAGTCTGCCCACGGTGAATGGGGGAGAACTCTGGGGACCGAGATGCTTATGGCCCCAACCACCTGGGCAGCACCAGACCAATGTCCCAGTGGCAGGACAAGGATCTAGCAACTGATATATTGATGTCTGGGAGAGTTCATTGAGCAAATGAGTTTAAAATGGCAAGAGAAGAGCATGAAAGCAGAGACCTGAACTTCTGCAATTTGAGCTAATGGATATTTTTACCTGGGGCAAAATAAGACTTGAAAGGCCCCAGTCTTTTGTTCTCTTGAGAATAGTGGTGATTTCTTGATGCAGCTGGTTTACTTGGGGTGGAACAGCACGCTCCAGCAATCCTTCCCTTCACACCACTTGTTTCACATATCAAATGAGCATGTATTTATGGCTACGTAACTGTTTTAACTAGTCAGAGCTCTTTCTCAGCTTTGTGCCTGATCTGCACTGTGGTTGAGGGCTTAGTGGAAAGGTGTTGAAAACACGCAGAAGTGGGTGTGAGGGTTTTGTCATGTTACATGCAAATAGGGCTTTATTTTCTCTGTATTGTGTCAAACTGCCACATAACAGTGCCAAACTTTCCTCTGAAGGGCAGGGGACATTTCTGAAGCTCACAGGTTCAGGGGATTTTGTGTGCGGGTTTATGAAAATTAAATGCTTACTGCGCAGTTGTTACTGTCATTAAAATTGCTGTTAAGGTCTGTAGTGCAGCTCTCTAAAACTGGCTGTATAGAATTTCACAAGTCGGTGCTAGAAATGTTTGCAAAGAATGAAGAAAATCTACCCTTAGACTGCATGAATATCTGCAATTTTTATGTGATATTACAGAGGATCTAAGGAATGTGTTTTATAATAATAGCAATCATTGGCAGTGGCTTTGTTTTTCTTTCTTTAAGAACTCCTGAGCAGTTGTATTTCTCTCTCTCTCTCTCTTTTTTTTTTTTTAGCTATCTGATTCTAAGATGATTCTAGTGTTCTGTTTGTGTCTTTCTGTGAATTACTTCATTTGTTTAACAATGAGGTAAATAGAGAACCCACCATTTTCATCTGCAGGGTGCAGAGCTATTGAAGAGCATAAAGGTTTAGTGTTGTCTGTGAGAGTTCATAAAAACTGTTCACAACCAGAGAACCAATGCAGGTAAGCAGAGCAAACAATATCTGGTCTGTCCTTACTGTCAAATCGCAATGAGTAAAGCATAACCAACAGAGTTTTAAACAGAGCAGCAGACCAGCTTCACTGTTTTCTCCCAATGCTGGCATTAGCTTGTTGCCCCTGCCTGGAGTAAAAGAAGCAGCTTCAATCTGGAGTGAGTCCCACATCAGCAGCGCAGAGCAGAGTGTTGCAGTGCTGGCAGCATGGCCCAGGGCTTCCCGCAGGTGGGAGCAAGGAGCTGCCGGACTGCTCTCTGAGTGCTGAGGAGCTCCTGCCCTGGAAGCCCTGTGGCTGTGGTGCTGATACAAAGCAGCTATGATCACAGTGGGCTTCAGTCCTCTGACTGGGTTCAAGTTTGTATCATCAGCTGCTTGTTCCCCATTGTGCCTTCAACTTTGTTTGCACAACTTCAAGAGCCGTGTTGTGTGATATGGTCCTAAACATTGAGAAATGGTTCCCGCTCTTCCCTTAGGCACTGAAATCTTTTTCTAAAAACACAGTTATTTGTTCAGATATCCCAGATGGTCCCGCCTGTAGTTACTCAAGTGGTTGCTTTACATTGTGTCGTGGCATCGCGTGTATTTCCATCATCCAGTTCTTTTATTGAAGCTTTCCTTTTGAAAACTGGCTCACTAAAGTTTGATCTTGTAGCAACACTCCTGTGTTTGGGTGGCATACGTGGACACCTGTGGGAGAGCTGTATGGCATTCCTGTGGGTAAACATGTTGGCAAATCTGAGTGAAGATTTGCTTCAAGTTCTCTACTGTGAGAGGCACAGTGAGCACGGGATAAATATTTATCCAGAATAAGAACCTCTGATACACAGTAATCTCTCTGCTATTACTTGCAGAGAGGTCATTTGCTGTAACAATAGTAGGTTTCATCCATGCTGAGAGCAAACTTATATATCGGCAGTGGGGATGAGTGACACCAAATGGTTCCTTATCTTTGCAAGAAAGTGTCATTAGTGTTATTCAGAGGTCCTGTGTTAATGACTGCACTGGCTTACACTGACCTAGCCAGGGACTGATGTGCCACCATCTTATGATTTCAAGACGTGATGACTTGGAATTGCAGATGCTAATTGGAAATGTCCTTTTTCAACTAATAGGAAGTTTCTAATTTTCTGCTCACTTTCATAGCTCCTAAAGTGCCACAGTAATCAGGACAGAATAGTTAGAAATGATAGTGTATATGTGCACCACCCAATTTGGGTAATGGTGGCATTCCTAGTTTATTCCGTTGATAATTTTGGTTTTGGAGAGTTTAGTCCTAAGATTCATCCCCTACTATTTTGGCAGTTCATCTTAGGGGGCAGTTGTTGGATTCTTTTCCTTGGACCAACAAGCTCACTGACTGAAAGCCAACTGCCCAGCCTGTCCCAGCTCCCCCTCCGTGCCTGCTCTCTGCCTGCCTGGCGAACCATTCCCAGCTGGTTTGTGCCCAGCCAGAGCCCTGCTTTTCCTCTCGGTGCTGTGCCAAGAGGAACATTGCTGTGTCACCGTGGCTTGTCCTGCAGAAGGGGACAGTCCCCATGGATCTTCTTTGAGGAGAGGGACTGGGCACCAGGCAGAGACCTGCTGTGGGATGTGAGCGTCCCCGTGCTGCCGCTCCCCTCTGTCAGCACAGGGCCCCACTGGACCCAGGCAGCCAAGCAGTGGCACAGCTGTGACTGTCCAACTCCGAACCTGCATGTTTTGTGGCTTCTAAATCTGCTCTCTTTCCCAAGCTTCATTTGGGATGGACTGTCTGGCATTAAAAAGAACCACCGTGGAAACAAGCTGCATTCCTAACAAATTTCAAGTCAGTGCTAAAACAACCAGGGAATGAAATTCCTTAAATAAGCATTTGCCAGAATTTTTATATAGGCAGGGTCTGTATTTTTCCCAGCCGTTGATCCTGGAAAGAGACTTTTTTTTAATGGAGCTTTGGGCAGATGGTAAGTACTGCATAGGGCTAGGCTGTCGGCGGTGTGAGGTATATGGAAGCAAAATCTTCATAATGAAGAGTTTTAATAGCAGATAATGCTGTTAACTCTAATGATTGACAGAGCTAACAACCAGCTTTTTTTTTTTTTTTTTTTTTTTTTAAAGTTCCAAACAGCTTTTTCTACTAACAGGACCAATTTTTTTGTTGTTGTTTGGATCCTACCAGGTTGTGTAAATAGGATTTTAAAACTTCTGTATGCAGTCCATTTTGAGGGGGAAAGAAATTGGGCACTGAATGTCTCACACCTATTCTTGATAATGCACCTGTTTTGATGGCTGGAAGGAAGTCACCTTTGGGTATTTGAGCTATCAGAAAGAACAGTACCTAAATACAGTTTGTATGTGTAAACAGAAAAAGGAAAAACAATATCTTCGCTATAATTGTAAACATAATCAGGAAGCTTCTTGTAGAAAATATTGCAGTGTTCAAGAGGCATCTGGATGACGTGCTGCGTGATGTGGTTTAGTGCTAGTGGTGGCAGTGGTGATGAGGAGACAGTGGGACTAAATGATCTTATAGGTCGTTTCCAACCTTGTGATTCTATGATTCTGCCAAGCCCTGAGTATTCATGGGGTAACTTCCATGTGTTGGCTTCTCTCTCTGATAGTCATACCTTTGGAATGGCTTGCCTGTGGTTACAGCCTGCTCTTGGATAAGGTGAGGAGACTCCTGGTAGCACTGTCCTTGTTTGTAACAACCTGAACCACGGATACAGGAGCAGCCACAGCTGAACAGGAGGTGCCAGGGGCTGAGTGCTGTGCCCAGAATCCGAGACAGAGCCAGACGAGCTGCAGCACTCCAATGCTGAGTTGCTGGGCTGGGATTCATTCCTTGCTCACTTGTTGCCTGGGAGACAAATACTATCCAGGGATTTTTTTCCTTTCTTGCTTGTTTTTGATTGGAGACACTATTGACTTTTGGCTTGGAGGAGGTAGTGAAGCAGCACGCCAAGTGTCATAAGATGGAAATTAATCACTAACGGATTGGTCTGAGTTGCAGTGATTTCCTTTCCTGTGACTGCTCTGTGTATGGAAGACTAATGACACATCTTCAAACAGCTAACAGAGCTGTTCACACCTTGGACTATCAGGAAGGAGTCTTAACCAGGGGACACTTCAGTTTTCTTTGTGTTTCTGTCTGTTGTGTGCTGGTGGAAGAGCAAAGGTAAATATCTTAAAAAAGGAACTTTGCATGGCTGGGGAGCTTTGTTTTAAATTGTGTTTATTGTTGCTCCTAAATTATAAATCAGCTCAGCTGCAGTGAAAATAGGGCAAAATATATTAGCAAAAAAATATAGCACTGCCTTCTCAGTGCTTCTTCTAACAAGAATACCTTCCCAATCTCTTGAGTGAGAGTTTCTGTTTTCCAGTGAGGTTATTTTTGGCTTTCACAAGAATATCCGCAAGCCAAACAAATGCAGCATGGCAGCAGTGCCTGGTTTGAAATCAGCCTTTAGCAGTGACCTCACCCTGTAAACCCCTCGATTCGTGCTCGCTCCTGGGGGGCTGAGAGAGATCACGGCCAGGTAGATGACTTGGATGAAAGGAAAGAACACAGAGGCTTGGAAACAGCATGTTGTGTTCCAGCAAGTACAAGTACACAGGGTGGTGTTTAAGTGTAGCGTTTTTAAAGCTTGTCCCATGCTGTAAAGAGTAAGGAATCCAGCAAAGGTTTACTCCTGAAGAAAATGTTCCTAGCTTTGCGTGTTGCTTGCTTAAAAGGAAAATTTGTGGTGTTCTTGCTCTGCCTCTTGGATGGAGCGTGGAAGTGGAATTTGAGAGATTTGGATTCTATTTTTGAGTCTGTCCTTTGCCTAAAAGGTCACTTCCTAGGCTTACCATGCCAGGACTGGCTTATTGTCCCACATTCGAGAGCTAAACATCACAGGCTCTTGGCTACAGACTGGTGCGAGGCACTGGGCACACAGCTCCCCATGGCACTGTGGTGGGTGTTCAGTCACCTGCACAGTGCCTGGCCCAGGCAGCAGCCCCAAGGCCTGCTCCTCCTGGAGCCTCCAGGCCCTGCAGGCCCAGCCTCTCCCTGCACTGTCCCTCTTGGGCCACTTGGAGCCTTCTGGCCAACTGCTGCCAGCCCAGAAGCTGGCCAGCCGGCAGCTGCTCTCCCAGCTCCCAGTTCCCTGCAGAGCCTGGTTCCTTGCCCCCTGCAGGTAGGTTTGGCTTTGAATGAAGGCCATGACTCGGGCAGTGCTGTGGGCTTGTGAGGTGCTCCCGCATAGCAATCCAGTGAGGCTCAGGAAGTTTCTTTCTTATTTTTCTAGTTTTGTTTGCGGGGTGGCTTCTGTGCAGATGTGCAGCCTGTCAGCTTGGAAGGAGCTGTGCAAGCACTAAGTGTATCCCACTGTGTGTCCTGAAGCCCCCATAAAGCAGGGCAGCATTTAGGGGCTGTAGGGCTCTTTCTCCATAGGAAACGGGTGTTGGGTTTGTGCCCTCCTTCTGGCTTTAGAAACAGTCTTCTTCATTCAGTCTCATCCGTGGTTTGTGTATGTGTGTGTGCTGGCTGTTGGACATGGGAACACCAGAATCATAGAATGGCCTGGGTTGAAAAGGACCTCAAAGACCATCTAGTTTCAACCCCCTTGCTGTAGGCAGGGTTGCCAACCAATAGACCAGGCTGCCCAGAGCCACATCCAGCCTGGATATTCAGGAGCTGGAGCTCAGCAAAGAGTGCCCTGGGCTGGGGCGCACACGGGGGTGGAGTACAGCCTCTTCACTGGCTCCAAAGCATGCCAGCATTTGCCAGAAACACATCCTTAATGGCCTGAGAGCTTCATGAGGAGCTCTGTCCATATTGAGAACTGCTGCTGGTGTGACATGTTCTTCAACAGGGCTGCTCTGATCTGCCTGTGCGCTCTCATTGCAGCCTAGCAAGAGGTGTACTTCTGTGCATTTGAACAGCCCTGGCTGTCTGTCCCAACCTCCGCTGGGCCGAGGGCTGCAGTGGTGCTGAGTGGCAGCGTGGCCTTCCTGCTGCAGGCTGCCAGCTCCATGTGTTCCCTTGCGTCCGGGGAGAGCTGTGGCAGTCACTGCTGCTGGAACCACTAACTCTGATTTCACAACACCCCGACATGGTTTAAGATCTGGTTTTACAGTTTTGTTTTGTTTGGGGTTCTAGGGGTGTTTTTTCTTTCCTTAGGGGAGAAAAGATGATTAATTTCTTGTAGTACAGTGGCACCAATGTCATGTGGCTGAAGGATTAAATCCTTTTATTTTTAAAACAGTTGCTAGGGTGTTTAAACCACTCCTTTTCAGCCCTGTTTTTCTTTAGCATAGCAGCACAAAAGGAAAATAAAATCACTTTGAAAAAAGAATCAGCTTCTCTTCAAAGTTTCCATCTACCAGTAATCGTAGCTTTGTGTTGTTCCAGTATAGGGTAACGGGGAAATTGCCAGATGCCATTAAATCATACTAACTAATAAGGGGTGGTGGGGAAGCAGCCAAACATGCGTTCTTGTTTCTTTTTTTTTCCCCCACGGAAGTGTGATTTAAACCATAGTCACAGTATTTATTAATGGAGCAATATCTCTGGCGGGCAAACTGTGTTCACCGCTGTCAGACCAGGAACCCAACCCACTGCTATCCTGACAACTACTGCTAAATGAATGAGGCTGTGCCATTAGATCAAATATTTGATTTTTTTTTTAATTCTTTTTTCTTTGCAGAGTATTGGAAAGGGGTCCTTGTGGTGTATAGACCCAGAATATAGACAAAATCTTATTCAGGCTTTGAAAAAGACACCCTATCACCCATACTCGCATGTGTTCAATACACCTCCCACATCTCCTCAGGCATATCAAAGGTAAGACCTAGATGATTTTACAACTCTATTTTCCTGCAGCTGCCTGTGGCGCGGGGCAGGCACGCGGTGGCGCCGGGCAGCCCCGGGGATGCCACGACCCCACGGGGTGCGGGGGGACCGCTTCGTCCCAGCCCGGGGCCGCGCGTGGGGCGGTGGGCGCCGGTCGTACCGGGCGGCGGTGCCGGCTCGGGGCACGGTGCCCCTATCGGGCCGGAGCGGGGCCCGGCACCCCGCCGGGGCCGAGCAGCGGCCGCGACGGCTCCCGCGGGGCTCCTCCGAGCCCCTCCCGGCGCCGCGCCGGGGCCGCGGCTTGCCGGAGCGGGGCTGCCGCCTTCCCTCGCGCCTATTGGCGCGCCGGCTGCCACGGCAACGCTGCGTTTCCACGGCAACGCGTAGCCCGGCAGGTGCGGCGGCGGCGCGGCCGAGCGTTGCCTGGCGAGGGGACGGCCCCGGGCTGCGCGGCGGTTGCCACGGAGATGGTAATCCTGCCTAGCAACCGCGCGGCCGGAAGTTCGGGGGGCCCGCGGCCGGCGCGGCGCTCCGCCCGGCTCGGAATGATGTGTGTTATTTTTTTCTCCTGTACTGACATGAGCTCCCGGCTGGGGCGAGCAGCCGCAGCGTGGGCACGATGCTTCGCGGCTGCTTTGGGAAACGTTTTCCACGCGACCGCCATCCCAAGCGGCTTTCACTGCTCCTTTCCCGCACACCCCCCACGATCTTGATCTCAGCCGAGTAACGTGAATGATGGCGTTATGCCTGTAACCGTGGGGATGGACACGGTCTGTTTCCAGAGCCTGCCTTTGTCGGTTGCATTGCATTTCAGGAGTATTTCAGTGGTGCCCATTTGGATCTGTTCAGAGGCTCCTGCATCAAGTAACAGTGCAAGGCCAGGCAGCGCACAGTGTGGGGATGCCGATCCCTTCTAACCCCCCAGTGGAACGTCCCCAAAAACACACACAGCTGGGAGCAGGGGATCGCAGTGCTTGCTGGGGAGCTGCACTGTGTGGAAGATCGTGGGGTCTCGCTCTTGTTTTTGGTTGAATATCATTGAGCAGTTCCACTGTCAAATACAGTTTAATCCTCCTGTGGCCCTCTGAAATACCCATTTAATCACCTACCAGTGACTGGAGCATCAGCACAAGGCTGATGCTGGCTATCAGTAGCTGTTGAATTGTTTTCATTATTGGCAGCTACATGGCAAAGTCATTTTTTGGTATATATTTCTGATACGTTTGCAAGAAGCTGGATGTTCCCCATGTGTTTAGGAAAAACAGTAATCCCATATGTGTGTGATTGCTTTCTCATGTGTGGAAAAACTTCAGTAATGGATAGAAAAATGTAAATCCGCTCTGCCATCATCATATCTCCAGAGCAATACATTGTCATAGTAACAAATTCCAGGGGAAATTCTTCTGATAGCAGAGATGATAGGTTTGGGGAAATCCTTGGGTGGCAGAGCTTTGTCACTATCCATCAGTTTTACGTAGCTGAAGGCCACGGTAACAGAAACTGTGTTTGAGATATGAATGAAAAATATCTGGAACGGGAGGATTCACCAGTATTGGAGCGCCTCTAGGAGCTGGATTAATCGGGGGAATTACAAGGTTTATGAGGATCGGTTGCTGCGATGCCACGGAGGCAAACCAACCTATTGCTTGTCTTTATCAGATGTTTTGGAAGAGTAAGGATACACAGATTAATCACATGTTCAGTTTAGTATCTGCATAAGCAGCTTAGGGTGAATTGAGCATGGAGTGGAGGAATGTATTGTAAAAATATCCCAAGCAAGATGGTCACCAAATGCACAAGCACTCCTGCTCTGTTCTGAGAGTTAATTCCAGCAGATAATTTAGCTTTACAGCTCCTGTAGAACACCCTGCATAAACACAGCAGAGAAGACCTTTTATGAAGGAGTTTTATAGTGTGAATCCACACATTTAGGTGGCTGACTCAGTATTGTACTGGTGTCATTAAGATTAGATATCTTACTCAAACCAGGAAATTTGGATTACAGTGGGAGCCATGGAGAGAAGGCTGTAGTTACGGGGAAGAAAAACAAACTTGCAGTGTTTGTACACAAGAAGGAACTACAGGCTGCTGTTATCTGGTTGGCTTCTGCTTCTTGGAGGGTGAAGAAAGTTATCAGTAAGCTCTAAGAGGAAGCATATAGTAATGCAAATTATTTCTTTGTGATTGGATTGGATGTGTGTAAAATCATGCTGTTAAAAGAATTTTTTTTCTAATTCTTCTGATTGAAGCATATTTCATGTCATGTATGAGGAATTTCAAGGATGAACTAACACTCTGATACACACTGTGATAAAGGAAAAACTCTCTGCTGGGTGTGGAAAAATAGGTGCCTTAGTCCAAGGGCTATGATGTGTTTCTTTTTAAATATTTACAGTTGTGTTGGCAATAGCAACCTTGAAATGTATTTATAGACACAAGCTTTGTTAAGTAACTATGCAAGGCAGCGCCCGGATTTTTTATCTGCATGTTTTACCTTTGGTTTTCTGTCTCTTATTTGACTGTATGTGTGATTTTTCTCTTTTGGTGGTACTCAAAGATCTTGAAATGGACTTTTCTCTGAGTATGTTGCAGCAGGAGAATTCTCAAATTATTTTCAGCAGCAGAAGGAGAAATATTATCAGGAAATGTGAAATAACAGTAATTATTAGTTTCACATATGCATGATATTTTTGCAGATTTTGATGACTTCTGGGAACGTTGGTTAGATCACTTTATAGACTGTATGATGTGTAGAGCGTTTTTCTCTCCTTGTCATTTTTCCATTCTGTTTCGCTCATTGCTGTTTGCTAAACCAGTGGTGAGCATTGGCACACTGGGCTAAGCTGCCACCTAACTGGTGAAATTGCAAATGAGTTTGAGATGAGAACCATGGTGCATTTTCTCTTCTGCATTGCCCAACCTACCTGTTGAGAACCAGCATCTGGTCCTGGTGTGTGCCTGTCCCACAGCAGCTGCTTGGCTAGCGTGGCTACTGTGCAGTGTGTGAGCAGGCTGCTGGGTTCCCAGCCCCTTCGGGGGCACGGAGATTGATGAGGAGTGGGCAGAGCCCCCTCTGCCGCAACTGCCTTCTGTGCAAAGTCACTTTTCAGAACGTGTGCTGAAAATGGTGCTGCTGCTAGATCTGATCCCTTTCCTTTCTTGGAAGTGCTGATGCAGGAGTAAGTTTATGGCTTATAGAGGGCTTGGAGGTGTGCTAGTGATCAAACATCTCACGAAACTTCACCAGTTGGGTGTTTGAAAACTGGGGAGTGGCTTGGGGTTAGTGTCTCTTATCACTGTTGCCTTCTGCAGATGATGGCTTTCCTAGACATGTTTCCTCCATAAATGCTCATCACCTCTCCGGTGCCTTGCTCTCTGGTATCTGATAAGGGTGTTTTTATTCTCTGCCCCATATTAGTACCACTTCAGTCAGAGACCTGTGCCAACAGAGGTGTTCTCTGAATAACAGCTTCCAAAGGAGCCCGGTGCCAAGCAGCACAGCTGTGTGCTCAGCAGCTGGCCGGAGCCATTCGTGGAGGGTGTGGGGCTGCTGCAGGGCCTCCCACCGCCTCTGTGTCAGAAACTGCGCCTCTCCACACACAGGCGTTTGTGAAACACCACTGCTTCTTCAGGCTACTGTAAAATTAATGTTGTGTGCTGTGGGTTTCTTGTATTTAGGCTAAGATAACCGCACTCCATGTGCATGTGTCTTGCTGGGCTGAATGAGCAGCAGCTGTGGCACATTGAGCCATGGCGGCACACATTTGCCATGCGGCGCTGGGTGCTCTGCATTTGGGCAGCTCGTGTGGGAGAGGGGCTTTGACATTCTGAGCCCCCGTTTGACTTCTCAAATGTGTTAAAAAGGTGCAAGAACTGGTCAAACTTTGATGTCAAGTTTCTGTTACTTTTATCTCTGTAAGCTGGTTCTGCTCAGTTGTTCTGCCCAGGGAGAAGGTTCTCAAACACTTCCACCTCAGGCTCAGGCCCAACCAACACTACAGCCAGTGGGGCTGGAGCTGAGGCTGCTGGTGGGTATTACTAGCTCTTTGGTGATTTGTCATCTTGCCATGAAAATTGTTTCCCCATACTCCACAGACTGCTGTTGTAGATCATCTGCTTAGAAATGTACCTTGGAACCACTCCTTGCAGTTTTTGCAGGTTTTGGCTTTACTGCTCCTTCCCTGAAACTGTCGTAGGTTTCAGCCTTTACCATTGTTTATTGAAACTAAACTTGCATCAGAGGCAACGCATTGTAGGATATCATTCAGGACAGCATATAAGCACTCTTTTTTTCTGTATGCTTTATGTTTTGAGATGAGAAATGCTCTTTTCTGGCTATTTGGGGAAGATGATGAAATAAACTTGTCCTATTCATTGAGTGCTTTGAAATGCTGAAAGAGTCTCCCTGCTAGAAGGGATCTGGGGAATAAATTAATTGGTAGTCCTTTGCGGTCTGGAGGCACAGCTTTAATTCTCTGTTACCGGTTTTGCTTTTGGTAGGAAATGAAGCTGACCATAGCACAGTCTAATATTTCTGTGTATGCCACAGCCTCTTATCATGATCGATCCTGTTATTTCACTTCCTGAACAGAGTCTGAAAGAGTTTTCTTCTTTGGTGCGGTGTCAAGGCAGAGTCTTTGGGGAATTTTGTTTTGCTGTATCTGTAGTTTAGAGATCACAAAAAATACAAATTCCAAGCTTTGCCCTCTGACACAGTGATATGTCTTGATTTGAAGATCCATCTGTGTTTTGAGACTATGCTGCTTGATGTCTGTTTTCTGGCAAATTAAAGAACATTGGTTCTGCTTGATGCCAGACAGGAATAACAAAGAAAAAAGAACTTTTGCTTGAGTGAATGCCTGTAATGCGCTCAGTGCATAAATATTTCAGGATTTGCCAGTCCAGGACTTGTTTTCTAACGTTTTTA
The DNA here is from genome assembly GCF_019232065.1 of Centrocercus urophasianus. NCBI lineage: Eukaryota > Metazoa > Chordata > Aves > Galliformes > Phasianidae > Centrocercus > Centrocercus urophasianus. The sequence continues at coordinate 36,683,117 of NW_024884586.1, read as the reverse complement.
ATCAGCTCTCCATCCAGTAGACTATTGTGATATGTATCCCATTGGCTGTCATTTTGTAAAACAAACAAGACGTGCAAACAAGACTCTTCCCTTTTTTAAAAGGATTTATCTCGTGCCATACAACAAAAAGGGGGCTGAGGGCAGGCAGATAAGCTGTGGAAGATGGCAGAAGATCATGGACAGAAGCAGAAAAATAGAACATTGAGTGCATCCTCTTTGACACAGAAGTTTCATGCATTCTTTCTGCAGCACCTTTGTGCTCAGCTGGTAGAAATACAAATAATCCTCTCATCGTATCTTCCTCTCAAAATGGTTTAATGCTTCTGAGCCCTCTCAGCTGAGATGTTTTCAATTCTTTCTCACCCAGGCAAACCTCGTTTCCCTTTTGCTGCATATTTTCAGATTTGGATCTTGAGGTCTTTGTTTTGGCTGTGTTTGAAGGCCTTTGGTAAAGAAGCAAAGGGATGCAAAGCAGCATCCCCAACCTGTCAGTCATCTCTAGTAGATGCTGCACAAACACCAGCTCCTTGGATTAAATTGTTGTAATTCATAGCCCCAATCTGCCTGGTTACTTGGCTTTTTAGGCTTTTTGGTTTTTTTCCCCTCCTCTGTGCCTTTTGTAGATAAATATAGCCTTACTCTAGAGATAGCTTGGAATGGTACTATAGATATTTCCATTTCAGTTCATGGGAAAAGGAAAGTCTAGGGGTATGTTTTGTGTAGCTGTTTGTAGATCCCTCTAGCTCTGGGCACTTGATGAACAGTGGTTACAGTAGCCTTGTTGGTAGAGCTGTGAATCGGTGACCGCAGAAACCGGGAAGTACGTGGGAGCTGTACTGCTGAGATGGCTTTCTGCTATGCCCTGTCCCTCTGTGTGCTGTTGCAAGGCTTGAGGACCCTGCTGTGATGTGGGCTGTGTGGTTCTGCAAAAAGCAGAGGGTGAATGGTACCCCTCTCTCTTGTCACTTTGTTGCATTCAGTTCATCTCTCTGCCTTCATCCCCTTCGTGGCCATTGTGCCACTCTTACAATTTCAGCAGTTGCATGGATGGGGAAGCTTGTGTAATGAGATTCAGTTACAGTTCATAGAATTGTTAATAGCTGAAAATTAGGACTTGGGAGCAAGTGTCTGTGTGATGAACAGCACGAGCATCATGTTTGATAGTCATACATTGTTACAGCAGTAGAAATTATTTGACTTCTGCATATGAAAACAGAAACAACAGGGTCCTGTTTTACTGTTGCTCATGGTGTGACTGTGGACAGCTATGGCACTGTGGAGTCCAGGTGACCATCTGGCCTTGGGTCACCCATTGAAAGTATGAAACAGAACAAGGTGGTGGACCCTCAGCCTGGCTCTGGGGCCAGCTGGCAGCAGGTAGGAGATATGGAGCTTCTGGAAGGGCTGGTGGCCTTAAGACCTTGCAGACTGGCTGCTCTTTGTCCTGAACAAAATCCTGTTTGGTCTCCTTGTTTGCCAGTCACAGGAGCACCTATGTGCAGAGCTGGCTTGTAACTGTAGTGTTCTGAGTTGTTTTGTATGTATTTTTAAAGGAAATGTGCAGTTGCATTTCATGCCCATGTCAGGCATCCACATAATCCTTGCCTGTTTACCCGAGCCAATATATTTGAAAGTACCAATCAGCCTTTCTGCAAATAATTTATTAAAATGCATCCTAAAGACTTGGAGCTCTTCCAGTATCTTGTTGCAGTACCTATGGCCCTAAATCTTAAAATGGCAGGCATTTCCCTTGAAAGCTGTTTCTTTAGTAAATATTTACTTTCAGATAGGAAGCTCAGAACAAGTTTCAGGGGGTGAGTCTTCTTGAATCTTTATTAGCTGAGAGACCTTTTCAGGGATACATATGGTGTCTCAGCATGTGAATAGTGTACATACATACAGCCTGTGTAAATATTTTGGAGAGGAATGTTTGTTTGTTTGTTTGTTGGAAGAAGGTAAGTTTAGGGATAATTTTGTTTACCAGTGTTTGAATGCTCTAATAAGGGTGGTTTTTTTCCTCCCTCTTTCTAAGTTATGGATTGACTTCTGCTGTACACTAGGGGGGTGTGGTGATCAGTAACCACCTTTCTCCTGGCTCTGGGGACTGTTCATCACCACAATACCTGGATTTCTCTGTATCCAGTTTTGCATGTCTGAACCCGTCCTCAGATTGTCGGATCTTTCTGTGTAAAAGTGGACCCTATTACTCCTGCTCTGTTGGGACTGTTTTTTGTTGGAGTAAAATTATTTTTCATTTCATAGGAACTTCATGGCTCAGAGACATAAAAATGAAGAGAGCTTAAACTGCATTAAAATGTCTTGTTTTGAAGTTTTGAAACATGAGGCATAGAGCCTGTTTTCAGACTGAGCCTTCTTTACACTTTTGTTTTTTGAATTTTGACTTGGAAAAACCAAAAGTTTCATTAGAATCAAGTCTGCTTATCTAAACCCTCTTTTTTTGGGGATGTGGGGTAATTATTGTAGGGAAATTTCCATCCTCAGCAAAGCCCTGTGTGGCTGAAAAGAGAGAAACTGCCTTCCCAACCTGAGGGAGAGGCACTGCTTTTTCCCTCTCTGATGTGCTTTATGCTGTGGTGGCCTGGTGAAGTGTTTTTTCCCCTTTCCCTTTGTGAACTAAGATGGGCTTGTTTTGCTCTTTTGGTAAAGGTGTGATGAATCTCTGAAGGTGACAGCTTGGCTGTCTATACCTCATTGCTTCACAGATATTCGAACTTAATTTGGGGAGCCTTGTAGTTGTTTACAGAAAATCTGTCAAGCGATTTTGGTGCATTTAAACGTAAACAAGAATTAAGAGGTTATTTTAGGTACATTTTGAAAAACCCTACTGTTGGGTTTCCTAACGTTTTTGATAGCCCTGAAGGCAGCGTGCCTGTGTACAGGACTATGTGTAGTTGCTGAGGGCATTTGTTCTGTTTCTAAATCCTAAAGCTGCTTTGTAAAATACAGAATCTGCATGATGTTCTCTATTTTGATGTGAGTTAAGGGAGGAGGGGGGTTAGGCAATAGACCTCCAAAAGATAGACTTTTATTCAAAAGCCAAGTCCACAGCAAACACAGATGCAGCCTGGATGAGCCCATGGGGCTCCATGGGGTGTTTGGGTCTGAATCCACCATGCTGAAATTTCACGCCAGCCTGGGCTGCAGTAACAAGCACAGGTGCACCTTGCTGTGCCCTTCTTAGGCTTTCTGGGAAACTTTCATTATTCCTGGAAGCTCCAGCCTGAGCCAGATGTGGGTTTCATGCAGCTTGGAGGTTTTGATGTTACTATGCTTTTGATAAGGTTTCACATTTTGAGTCTGAGACTTTTGTTTTTTTTCCTATGACCACATATAGCAATAAAGGCACAGACCTCTGGGGTTTGAGTGCTCAGGCATGTATGCATATTGAGAGTGCTTTATGTCAAAAGGTGTCGTGGCTGCCAGGAAAGCTACTCCCTTTTTGCACTTACAAACAGAATGTGTTATTTTCCTGAAGGTAACCAATTTCCATTACAACAGTGTAAGTACTCAGAGAGCAGTGAGCAGCACGCAGAGGGTCTGTGCAGGCAGTGCGATGTCCGGCGCACGCAGCCGAGCGGCTCACTGTGTTGGCAGGATGCTTATGGCTGCCAGAGGATGGCCACACTGGAGGCTGTGGGGCTGCCCAGGATGTGTGTAGGTCTGCTTTGCAAAGCGCGGAATTCAGACCTCTGGGTTTCAAGATCTTTTTTTCCTTTTTAAGAGCTAAGGAGTGAGGAGATCGGGCAGCTCAAATACCAGCATGGATCAGAGCCTTGTAACCCATCTTCCCTTTCTTTTCCCTCTGAGTCATTTTGCTTTGTTGGCAATCTCCTCCTGTTAATTGCCAGAACTTGCTCTGTAGGCTTGTGTTGTGCTTCAGTTATGTACTGTAATTTTTCATTGCTCTGCTCTTAAGGCATCCGGGATTGCGCAGCCAGTGGGTCTTGCTAATACAAATGTAAATGCATTTCTTTCTTGGCTTGCTGCGGCATGCGTGCAGTTGTTAAATTTTCTTTTTATTAGCTTGTATGACATATTTTTGGTATTAGAGTCAGTACTACATGGACTTCATTTGTGAAAGAGGAATAGCTGCAGTTTATTAGAGTTCTCCTTTTGAAGGTAGCAGCCAATGTCCAGCTCCCTCCAGCTGGGGCTGATCTTTGCATTTGTTTACAGCCCGTTTCCCCTTGCTGCTGCTGTCAGGGTTTGTGCTGCTGATTTTGACTTCCCTGATGGCTTTCTGTTGTCTTCTTGGGTTCTATAAATTTTGCAGAGCTGTATACCTCTCACTACATTTTTTCTGTAGCTGTTTTTATCATGACTTTATTGTATACCCTTCTAAAAGAAATCCTGTTTGAACAGTAATTGCCAGCTACTTGGAAAGCTTCCTAAGATTTGTTTGAAAAGCTACAATGATCAGAGCAGACTCCTTTGGCATTTGAATTCCAGTGTCTAGAATTTTATATCACTCTAGATTTTAATCTCTGTTTGTTCGTGTTTCTTAAGCTGGAGTATGTGAAATTTGCAGACACTTAATTGCGTAGCAGTGCAGATACTGAAGATGGAGCATTGGGAAGTTGTGCCAGGTGGTTGGTTGTACAGGGTGCAGTTCCCCATGTGAAGGGAGAGATCTAGACTTAGCAAATTGAGGTTGATTTGGGTTTCGTTTATTTTTATGCTTTATTGGCATTAGCAGGTGTAGAAAAATATGTAACAAAATAAAAAAAAAAATTAAAAATTGGGTTACTTTTAATTATGTAACGTTCCTGAAAAGAGATTTTTTTTTCCAGCCAGCTGTCTGATCTGTGGCAGAATTCATAGCAGCTCCCCAAGTACTTAAGATTTCTATTAATTGGAGTTCATTCTCTGTATGAAAAATGGTTCTTTGGTTAGCTGTTTTGCATATGAAAGATGAAGACGACCATTTTTTCTCATGAGATTAAAAAAATAAATAAGACAATTAATTAGAATGAAATCATTTTCTAGACTTAAGGGAATTAATAACAAACAAAACTTCTGGAACAGTCAGCTTTTATTTTCCTACTTGCGAGTACAGCATAATATAAAAGGAAGACTTTATACAAACACGTTTATTCCGTGATAGTTGAGGAGCCATAATCAGCAGTATTGCTCAAGCAGTGTAGATCTTTCTTTCGCTGCTTTCTTTTGCTGCTTTTCGCTTCAGAGGTAGAAATAGCATTGCTGAGATTTAGGGAGAAAGAAACTGGAAATTTCTGCTGTAAATGCTAGAAGTGGTCTCTGCTTTAAGAAGAAATGGCAGTAAGTTGTAGGGATAACTGGAGCAAGAGGTTTAGGAGCTCACTCTGCATTGAATGGTACTGACCAAAAAAAAAAAAAAGCTAATTTTTTGCTTCTAATTTGTGCTCTCAGAGAGCACTGCTGACAGGCAGGATCTGGCTAACCAAAGACAACAGAAGCATGCTTATGCTCTGTCCATAGCACGCTGGTGGAGCATGCAGCGATGCTCAGGCTGGTTCCAGGGAGCTGCTCCTTCTGATTACTCAGCAGAATGTTATGTTTTGGTTTTGGTTTTTTGATCCTTCTGTCTGTGTTTCCTTTTCGGCCTTTGCAAAGTCTTTATAAGTGCCCTTGCATGGTACCGAGCTGTCCCTTCAGTTATGCTGATGCTTGTAGAGCCATGGTGTGCACTGGAACCTGGTTGTTTATCTTTTAAAGGATTGGGGCTTTGGAGGAGGAACATGAGCTTTCTTGAAACAATCCTGCATGTGTTACTGAGCCGTCATCTTCCTGAGACTGGTTAGATGGCCCAGTGCTGTAATAGGAAAACTACGGCTTATTTCACTCCCAGATGTTTCTGTACAGAAGAGCATGGAAGCACCATTTAGGTGCATTTTGGCAGGTAAGTGCTCTAAAGCTGCTGTTTCCTGACTTGCAGACCCATGTTCTCAAGTCACTTCCATGCTATAGAAAAGTTTTTCAGTGCCGGGTAAAGCTGCAGATGTGAAGGGAGAAGCCCTGCCACAACTTGGTGATTGCCTAGCCCTTATGAGCCTGGTGGGGTAGGTTGATGTGCACAGCACAGTTTAGTAGTAACTGCATCTTTGTACTCACGTGCATGTCAGTAGGGTATTCCTAATCTAATTATTCTCTAACTTAATTCTTTGCTAATCCTGGGCTGGGCTGGGAGTTGGAAGTGCACCGAAATGAGCAAGCACATCCTAGGAGTCTCCAGGGCTGGGGAGAAGGGGCTGTAGGCATGGGCTGTTGCTGGCTGCTTGCTCACCTCCAGCAGGACAGAGAAGAACAATCATTTTGGTGAAACAAACAAGTAATTGGAATCCCTCTGCGAAGGCAGGAGCTCAGCTTTCATGGGGATGTCTCCCTGGCTCTGCCGTGTTGATGTTGTGAATGGATTTAGACACTCGGGTGGAAAACTCACCACTGTGAGGAGGAAACAAACAAACAGGCTCTGGCCTGTCTTGGTCACTGACCAGGCGCAAATAATGAACTTATTAGCTGCATTAATCTCTTAAAGGAAATTATTTGAAATCCATCTGGCAAAGTGCTGAGAAGCAGACTCAATAAAATCTCAGAAAATGGGCCATGGGAAGGAGTTTTCTGTTGGCAAAAGGCAGAATTGGATGACCTGAGGAGAGCGTTTCGCCTCCAATTTCTGACACAGAGGCAAACGGGAGTGAGTGACAGATCCTGTGCTCAGAGGCTGCAGATGGCATTTTCCAGAGATGGGAAATTCAAATGCTCCTGTTCCAGCTGATTATGGGTCGCTGTTGCCTCAGCAAGGAGCTGTGCCAGGGATTTTTTTTTGGTTGGATATTCTGACATTCATAGGGTAGGAGTGTACACAAAGCTGAGCCTCCTTATTCCACAATCTTATGTTGAAAGCCACTAAGACGCTTGCTGATGTCGAGCTATGGGCAAATGAAGAATCACTGGGAACTTCAGAATTCTGCTCAAGCCTGCTGTCCATTTCTGTGATTGGAAATAAGTCGCATGATCTTTTCTTGTGGTTGTTGCATACCCACACTGTCTGCAGAAACAGCTTGTGCTTTCTTCCCCGGTGACAACCAGGCTGTACACCTTTTTGCACAGAAGCCTCTGGAACTGTCTTGTTGCACCAGTGGGTTCCCTACGTCCAGTGAGACCTTGGGTTGTCGTGCCAGCTGCTGCAGGACTTGGCTCCATGCACATGGTGCATCTTTCAGGAGTGTGTCAGTTGTGTCTTAGCCTTTGCTAAGGCGTTCCTTGTACCATACCTGATTGTAGATGCCCGAGGGCATGAATTAGTGAATGGGGTTGGGGAAGTAAGAATGCAATGGCAATTGCATTCGTACTTCAGAGCAGTGCTTGGGGGTGTGATGCAGGCAATCTAGGTTCCTCGGGTGGCATTCCTCACTGCCCTTCAGCTTCAAGGCAGGACACAGCACCACATAATATCTCAGTGTCAAAACTCGATGCACACACTCTGTGATGTAATTCTGCCAGCTTGAAGAACTTTAGAAGCCTTTGGATTATTTTTCCTGAATCAAAGCTTAATGCTAGCCTTAGGTTTGCTGGAAATGGATATCCACTGGAGATAGCTTTTCTTGTTTGTTTTTAATGAACTCGCAGGACTGGGGTTTCCAATTACAGAAAGTGCACGGGTAGCACTTGGTGAGAGGAGTCTTTGTTTCCTTCTAGCACTACCTGCAAATGCAGTCATTAGCTGGAAAGTAGTAGGCTTGCTTAAAGCTCCTCTTTTCTTACCATTTTTCAGGGATTCATATTCTCAAATATTTCTTAAACAAAGGCTGTCTTACCGCCATCCTGACCGAATGCTGCTTGCAGCATTGCTGCAGTGCTGGAGGTGCCCATGGCCAGCCCCAAAAACCAGCATGCCCAGCCTGCAGATGGCCAGCCAGCCCCAGACAGCAGCGTGCCCAGCCTACAGATCGCCAGCAAGCTCCTGGAGCTTCTGAAACAGTGCCCGAGTGCTCCTTTGGCTCTGCAGAGCCTTGCAGCGCTTGCTGTGCTATTTAAAGATGCAATGCTTCCTGCTAATTACGAACAGTTACTTTGCAGGAGAACAGGCTCACTACAGGGGCGCTGAGCCCTGGCCCACCATCCTTTTCAGCACCTGAACAATATGGGAGGGAGGGAAGAAGACATGGCAAGAGGAACTGGAGTGCTGGCACCAATTAGTGCTGAGATTACTGAAAGAGGATTGTGATTTCAAGGCCAAAAAGAGTAGGGAGTGGGTAAAAGGATTTGAAATGAGATTATGGGACCTAAGAGTGCCTTTCTTTTGTTGGGGAAGTAATTCAACAGTTTTGCTCAAGCCAGTGAGACAATCCCGTTTAGTGGCTGAAGTAGAAGATCTGTGTCCTGTTGGTTTTTAAGGTTCTTTAACTAAGTTGATTTCCAGTCGCATTTGTTAGCTCTTCCTGCAAAATCAAAGTGTTTTTAATAAACAAACAGAACCAGAGGAAAGCTCCTGGCTCATCAGAAGGCCTGTTGTTTCTCAGGAAGCTTATTTGTATTCTTTAGAAGGAGAGCCAAGGAAGGGAAGCTGATTGAACTCCTTTCTTTCCTTTTTCTGCTGGTTACCATGAGGCAGGCACCAGCCCCCTGCCATCCCCTAGTGCAGAGCTGAGCCCTAGGGCCACTTGCTGTCTCGTGCAGAGCTGCAGCTCAGACAGCTTCCCTGCTCCCGTCAGCCCCTTTCTTTAGAAGGAAAGCAAGCTTGGAGCAGTGCTGTCTTACTGAAAGCACCCACTGTCCACACAAGTTTTTAGGGCTGAAGGCTGGAGCTTGTCTGGATGGAGCAGCCTCTCTCTCCCTTCCCTCTCTATCTCGAAAGAGAATTTTAAAAAGGGGTTTTCAGAGGAGAGTTGCAGACATGATAGGTTTCATTTGAATTTTTTTCTGTGTAGTGACAGTAAGACTGTGTGAAGTGGTGAATCTTCCTTCTCAAGATGGAAGGCGTTTCTCTTGGGCTGGCTTATACTCAGTGTCCAGAGGTCATGTTTTTTTTCTGTTACCAGCCTTCTTTTTCCTTTTCAGTGAAGCTTCTCGGAATGAAAAACCCAGGTAAGCAGGCTTGAAAGTGCTGCTTTCAGTTTACTGTGCCCACTAGTCTGGGGAGTGTCTCAGAATGAAGAAGTGAATGCTGCCTTGCTCCTGGGTCCCTGTACTGCTGCTTTTCACACTAGTGCTTGCTCAGTGTGCTTTCACAGGCAGATTCTCAAAGCTGCCAGCTCACGTGGCACTGAGGTCAGCAAGCATCATCTTGCCACTTGGGCACGGCTGGACTGCATGTGCAGCATAGTGCTTGCATAAATCTCCCTTTCATTTGTGGGGAATATTTTTCTCCATGCATAAGAACCAAAACAGGAATTTCTGCATACTGTTTATGGAGGTGAGCTGCTTTCTTGGACTTCTTTGTATACAGGCATTTTAATTCTCATCCAAAGCACTAGTTAAATGCTATATTTTGTCCATTTCAGGCTTTGTTCTGCTGTGCTGTTCTCATACAATCTAGTGAATGTGGCCTGGTGCTTTCTATGCTCACAGCCTATTCCAGGCACCCTCCAATAAAAGGGAAGAGTCCAAGGGGTGAGCCCACTGCTGGAGTTCCCACACAAAAAGCGAGAATGGGGATTTGGGAAGAAACACAAGCTCTCCTACTGTTGATGGGATTTGTCTGATTGGCTTAATAAGGCTTTAGATGTAAAGTGGTCACGTGCTGAGATGCTAAAGGCTCTACACATTAGCCATAAACTTTCTGAAATGGAGACATTAATAAAACCCAAAAGGTACTCAAGAGAGGAGAGACTCAGGCAGAGGTTAGCAATGACAAGAGAGTGGCAGGTCCTCTTACAATGAGTAGGAAAGCAAAAGGATGAAGGGTCCACTAAGATGACAACAATTTCTGCTCACACCCTGCATCACTTCGTGCTTCTTTGTGACGTAAAATCAAGGCTCAGGGATTTCCCAAAAGGATCTGATGCCTCAGTGTGCTGCAGCTGAGCCGAGAGCTGCAGCGCTGCTGGCTGCATCTCATGGCAGACAGCTGGAAGGTCAGGACTGCACAGGGACGGACTTGCTGCTTCCCAGTCCATGCATGTTTGCTTACAGCTGTTTCTGTGTTGGCTGGAAAATTCAGCTATGTATGACTGAGTAGAAGAGACGTGATTATGAATGAAGTCACTAGCATGAGAATTAGCTGGAATGGTGTGTGGCAGAGCAGCTTATTCCATTTTCTCCCTCATGGTTTGTCAGAAGTTACATTAATGTGTGAAGAAAATATTTTTGCTTAATTGGTTGTAGTGAATGGATGCTCTGTAAATTAATTGTGTCTTTAATGTTTAAAAGGTTATGTCCCATTCATTTATGACTGATTAGGGTCATTTCACTAGAATGAGCGAGCTTGAGGTCATCTGATATCTGAAGAGCAGGGTTTGCTACTTTCTGTGATTTGCTGCTTTGGAGGGCACAGACGCTATCTGGAGATGTCAGGGTGTCAGTGTCATTTTCTAAACACCAGTGAACCATAATTAATTGTTTCCTGTAATCTAACTCATTGATTTTCTATATTTGAGGTGATCTGAGGAACAGCTTTACTCCAGGGATTAATTACAGAGAGAGAGTGAGAGTGCAGATGCACTCATGAACATATTTTTGCTAGTTAATACTAATGAGGTTTTTTTTTGCAACTACATGGCAGATACTGAATCAATTGGAAGGAGAATTGCACAGTAGCTGACATAACCTTGGCCATCCTTAACAGCTTCTTTTGGTGCCCGCGGAGATATTTCTCTTCACTGGTAAATACCCCCTTTTCAGGGCTGCCCACAAGCAGATAGAGCTTGCAGAACTTGGCTCATCCAGGAGAGTTTAACCTCCTGTTAAACCATATCTGTTGAGCAAGGTGCACAGAGGATCACTAAATTGTCGTGCTGGCCTTTGTCTTTTCAACTTTCCTGAGTTTTATCAAGAGAGAATAAATGGCCTAGACTTTCTCTCTAGGCTCTGTGTTTTCCCACAAGATTATTGCCAAACTGCTCTCTAAATATACCATATGGAAGTAGTAAATTAAGCTGCTTGCAGGTTCGTGGCTTTTTTCATGTTTGTGACAATTTTTTTTCAGCCTTCCCTACATGAAATTGCAGCTGATAATGCAGAGATGTAGAAACCAGTATCTCACACAAACCTATCTGAAGCATGAGCAATTGTCATGCTCAGCCCTATCTTCCCTCATGCAGCCTTTATTGCTCTACCTCTGCTTTGTCTCCTGCAAATTCCAGAGTGAAGACCAGAGTGTTGAAACTGTATCTTACTGGGTCACTTTCAATTTCCATGCAAACAAATGAGAAGAAGCCAAAGGAAGAAAGCATAGACCAGATCACCAGATTCCACTGAGAAAGCTGAGATTTGTTGAAACAGCAGTACTATACGGCATTTTCTGGAAAAATAGTCTCCTTGGTAAAGATTCAACTTCATCTGTCATACAAAGAATTGCTGGCTTAAAAGTAGATGTGTAAGTTGTTGCTATAAATTACAGAAGGGTCAGCTCTTCTTTTCCTTGATCAGTCTCTTCATTTGTGCAGGTTAAACTATAACTTGAGAAAATTATTACAGAGCTGTTAAGTATAGTGTTACTATTCTCAACAGGCTGAACAGCTGTTCTGAGAGTTAAGAATTGGGGATAAAGATGCACTCTGAATGTTATTTCCCATTACAGGTGGGAGGTTTATTTTTTGCCAAGATGAAAGTGGCTAAAGATAATTTAAAAATGAGTAAAAATGAAGTCCTCTGAGTATTTGTTTACTGTTAGATCTGCAGAATGTGTGAAATGCATTATTTCATAGCTCTGCTTTGAAAATCTTCAGCAGAAGATACTGGGGGTTGGATGCCATGGTTGTTTCTGCCGCGGAAGTAGGTAGAGTGCAGTTGGATTGGAGGACAGAGTGGGGTAGCAAATGGAGATCTGGGAAGCACAAGTCCTACACAGCTCTCAGTCAGGGTCAGCAGAGGCTGGGAGTTGAATGTTCCTGCTCTGACTTGGTCTACTAACCCTTATGGGGGTTCTTCAAACTGAATGATCACAGGACTGTGAATGAGTGAAATATATTCATTTTTTATGCCTTAGCAGTTACTTTCTAAAGTTGTTTATCTAAGGATAACTTGAAGTTTATGTGTTGAACTTGTGTGCTGATGATAGAAGCACCCACAAACTGTGTCTGTCCTTCAACTTTTGAGCACTTCTCACATCATGCTCTGCGATCTTCAGGCAGTTATCTTCTAGGGGATAGGAGAAGTCTGTGACCACTGAATGCAGGGCTCTTGTAGCCAATACGTGTGAAGAGGTACAATCATAAACTGTAATTGGGGCTCTCCAAATATGTGAGTGCTCAACTTCTATTTATTATTAATATTATAATCACTTTTTCCATGTTTGCCTAACTTTTTGATATGTGCATCGAGCAGAGTGTTGTGCAGCCCAGTGCCACACATCACTGCTGCAGAGGAGCACGCTGTGCTGCGGAGCCTCTGAGCACATTAAGCTTCCCCGGGAAAAATACCCTCAGCATCTGGGAGAGGTTAAGTGTTCCAGGGGAGAGGTTAAACATTCGTTTTGTCCTCTGCTTCTGTAATTCCAGAAGCCAGATTAGTTCTGAATCGCCTGAACCACATTCATTCAAGATTAATGAGAAAGACCAAGTATGGAAAATTTCTGCTGGTAAGCGCCTTGGCTTTGAGAAAGTGATAGAGGGGAGTTCATATTGACAGCAGCCTGCGGGTCATGCTTGGTTTTGAGTTTTGCTGGTACTTAAACTGATGGAATGAGGAATCACACCATGGCAGATAAATAAGAATTTCAGCAAGTGGCATGAAACATTTTGAGTGGGGGACTTGAAGGCCTCCTCTTTCTTTTTGCCATCTATTTCTGTTTTGTTGGAGATCAGATTTGCTCTACTGTGTCCATGTCTGTGACTTCATGCGTATTCAAGGTACATCATTGCAATTAACAAGAAGCATGTTCTCACCAATGGATGACAAGCTGTTCTTAGCAGAGATGTGTCTATTGTTTATCTCATGTCTGGCTGATGGATGGGCTGTGGTCACGCCATGGGTGGAAATATAAGTGGGAGCCTGACACAGAAATAACTGTGAAATCCAGGCAGGTGTGCGACAGAGCTGCTGAAATTCTGCAGCTGTAATAAATAGAACTCCAGAGTAACAGAAGTAAATTGAGCCATCTTAGGCTGTGTTAAGTTTTGATGGGTTTCAGACTGGGAGGGTGCTTGTATTGGTGTGCCTAGCTGGTGGCTCAGTTGCTCCAATGCATCAAAGTTCTCCAAAGCCGTGTTTGATTTTTTAGCATTAACTCTGAATAGACTCTTCATATCAAATTGCAAGTTAAGGTCTTCTTCCCCTCTCTTGTTTTGCATCAGACAAAGCTTGTAATCAAAATACCAGAGTGCTCCCTTTCTGGTTTCGTAGAGTAGAAGAGAGCCAGACTTCTCTCCAGTGAGCAGGTCAGCGTTTGATGCAGCTGCAGTCCAAAGGAGGCCAGACCTGCAGCGGTCTCAAGGTCGCTAGCTGTCCACAGTTGGAATCACCTGGGCTTCAGGAACTGGCCTGCCATGCCTGCATGAACTGGTGCAGACATGCTTCGTAGCACATGGGCAGCTGTGTGCAGTTCTAAGGTTTCCCAGCCAAAGACCATCGGGATTTCATCCAGTGATAAATGGCCGAGGAGCCAGGTAATAACAGCTGTGGATTAAGGAGAAAGACAGCCTTACGGTATGTGAAGTGACCTGCAGTGTTTTTCCTTACTTGAAAATGAGGAAAGCAGGGGAAAATAACAACCAGTCCTCTAGTAGAAATGTGCTGTCTTGTTCCTTCTTTAGTTACATGTACTTCAAAAGACTTTTTCCTCATCTAATGTCTTGTTACTTAACAGTTCTTTATTCCTCCCAGAGGTGTGCAGGCTGTGTTGGTAAGGATGTATTTCTGCTCTTCCCAAAAGAAGAAAAATAAAACTGAGGAATAAAGAAGTGACTTGCCTGGAGTCACAACATGCTTCAGAGGTAGAGGCAGAATGAGAATTGGAGGCCAATAGACGGCATCTCCTGATTCCCGCTGGAGACGAATCTGTTCTAATTGAAAGTAATGTGGGATGGTTGTTTCCCAGTGAATTTCTAAATATATCTGGACTTTTTCCTACTTCAGTGTTCAAATACTTCAAATAACCATATATTTGAAACAACTCTATAAAAATAAGGATATATATATATATATATATATTTAATTTCTTTAAAGAGAAATTCTTCCATTGTTGTCCACAAATACATACTCAGCTCTCTGGAAAGACTGAAATTCTTTCTGAAAGGCCACAGTCTCACTAGGGGATGAGAAAGCTTCATATATCACTTCAGCAGTGAGAATGATCCCTTAAGCCCCACAGCCGAGTCATTGATGGACTCCAAAGAGCGCATGGCCATGTTTTTCTTGAAAACAGGCATCACCCTTTTCATCTCACATCTAAAAAATATGAGGTTTTTTTTTTTTTTTTAATTCCTGTTTTTTTCCTTTTCTACTTGTTTGCTTAATTACTTATATTAAATGAAGACAGTGGCAGGAGAATGGCTTTGGCTATTTGAGGAATACAAAGACCCGGCCAACTTTCCACTATCCTTCACAAAGTAACATTATATTTTATTTTCAGGTGTTCCATTTGTGAATAGCTTTCCTGTGCAACTTTTCTTTTGTCTTTAATAAAAATTTAGATGTAATCCCTCTGGCAGTCCTGACATATAGAAAACTCATTTAAAGTGCGCGAGAGATCAGAATCTTTATTATTCACTCACAAATGTGTTAGGCACCCTGGGGGAGCCAGGAGAAGCTCCATCCAGGAGCTGAAAGTCTCCACGCCGCCTGTCGCAGTGACTGAGAGATACCGAGAGACAACAAAAGCCTGAAGTGCAGAGGGAAGAGGAGCATTACCAGAATATTAGATCAGTCTTCATAAATTAAAAACTGGTATTGTGAATTCATAAATCTTCTTAAGAATAATGTAGTGTCAGTTACGGAAAATCTGAGAGGATAGAGTAATGGGTTTGTATTTTTAAAATCTCTAAAGTAGTCAGGTTTCATTAAAATCAGGAAATACCTTAATGCGTCCCTTCCAGTTATTTTTTATGTATTGTCATTAGCCCAGTTTGGCAGGTTTTTTTTTCCCCTTTGATTTGAGAGGAAGCTTGCTTGACTGTTGCCAGGCGATAGCTAATTGTGATATTAACTGCCAGCGAGCTGCTGGCAGGGATTGTGCAGGCTTTTTCCTTGTTAACAAAATGCAGTGTTAGAGTTGCAGCAGTGCATAAATGCTTTCCTATCGCTCAAAATTGGTAATGCGAGTGGCAGATGCTTCAACGTAACTGCAGCGCAGCCAGATGCACGGCACCGAGGCCTCCCTGCAGCACTGGGTAGGTACCAGCTCCTGGAAGATGCAGCTCAGCACGGACATCCAGGCTGGGCAGAATGCTGAGTGTGATTTGGCAATACTGCAGGGATTGAGGAGCACTGGAGGCAATCTGGCAGCACGAGGGATGCGCCTCTCTGCTTTCCCATTGACCACTGGAGAACCCAGGTTTTTTGGCCTGAAGTGCTGCTCACCTTGAAGCACTGAAGGATACTGTATTCCCAGAAAAACATTCTTCCAACGTTTTTGTCTCAGTTAGCTCTTCATCCAAAGCTGACTTCTCAAGAAGTGGTACGTATCAGAGCCTTGTGGCTTGGCTGGGAGTCCATTAGAACCTTCTGGCTGTAGGCTGAGTCCAGCTTGCCTCTGGAGCTGAACACACATTCCAAGAGCAACATTCCCTGCTGCAGATGATGCAGGGTTTCATGGACTCCAGGCAGACAAGAACACCTATTGCTATTTGCTATTTTGAATGTGAGAATGATTGTACTATTTATTTTATTTTATTTCATTTTATTTTATTTTATTTTATTTTATTTTTTTTATTTTTTTTATTTTTTTTTGCTTTTCAGAAGCTTTTGTAAGTGGATTTCCCAGCCCACAAGAGGCTCTGCTGGTTGCTTTGAAAAGGCAACTCGTTTTTTCTAAGTTTGATGCCTTCCTTGGGCATCTTCAACTCACTGGTTGTCACAAGTGCAGGTGAATCTGTAGTAAGAAATTTAGCTGTGGAATGGGTTGGCGATGAAGGCCCTGCAGCAATGCCTTCACTCCTGGGAGATTCAGTTCCACTACTGAGCTGAAAGTGCTACCAGCCCTAGGCAAGGGGTAGCCAACGAGCTGATGTTCTCCAGTCTCTCCTCAGGTGTCGTTGTGCTGCTCAGGAAGGGGAGAGTTGCATTTCTTCCCACCACAGCTTTTCACAAAGCTGCTGCCTTGGCCTAGGTGTAGAATTGCTTCAGTCACTCATCTTTGCAAGGCATTCGCTGGGCGAATGGTTACCTCTTCTGTGCTCTCCCTCCACCTCCTGTTGCACTTTGGACGGGCCAGGAGCAAATGCACTGCTCTCCATTTGCTGTCTCTGTGTTTTCATCAGCCCTTAATTGTGGTGTGCAGTCCCACAGAATTGAATTTGTTTTGAGTTTTCAGTTGTTAGGGGTTTTAAAATCTGTTAATCAGACCCTTCTGGCATAGAGGCCTGTGAGAGATTTTGGCACGTTTGTGAAATGCTGCAGCTATTAAAGAGAATTCATACTGTGGCTTTATTTATTTTTTGTTTTAGTGCTTGGCTTTAGGAACTACTGTCCCCGTGCACTCCATGTGTGCCCAGGAATGGCCAGGCAGCTCCCAGCAAAGCTGTGCCCAAACCCTGGATTGTTTCAAGTATTTCAGCAAAGCAGCATTTTCTAATGGAAAAGCTTTCCTTCACAGCATCCCTGCTACCCCTTCTGGCTGAGGCAGCTTCCTGTGCTGGCCCTGCAGCACTGAGGGTTCCTGCTGGTTGAGTCTCCAGAGGGATAACTGCCTCCAGCAGAAATCCAGGCCCACTTGTCACTTGTAGGCATTTGCAGCAAATTGGTGCTTCTGCAACAAATGCTGGTGCACTCTGGGGTATTCCTTTGACTGAGGGTGTGCTTCAAGTGACCGTGTTTTCTACAAATCAAACCAATGGTCCTTGACAGGTAACTGTTGAGGTTTTCGTATACCCTCTTATCCATTAGCTGTGCTAATTAGTGTTCTTTCAAGATGTTCGTTTGCAATTTCAGCTCTTTGCTATTGATCCAATCCCCAGTGAAGCACACTGTGCCTGTCTGGTTAAGGGGTTAAGTCAGTCCAGACCCTCACGGGTTGCAGGTTTTCCTGCAGCAATGCAGTTCAAACCAGTAGCTGCCTTTCTTCACTAGTGTTGCGGGGATGGATTAGAAATGAAATTTGACTTCAGTCAGTGTGTTTATTTCATCAGGTTGGAGAAGAACTCCACTGTTAGTAATGCCAACTGCATAAGCATTAATCTTACAGCACATATTGATTGCAAATGGAAGTTCATAAAGCAGGTTTCATATTTTTATGTCATAACAGAAGCAGTCATGATTCTCCAGTCTCTTACAGACTAAACTGAAGGAACAATTCATTTGGAAAAATGCCTGGGATGGACCCAGTGTTTTTTTTTAATCATAGATGGTCTTTAGAAGAATAAAGTTTTTAAAATGATTTCTTAATCTGGTACAGGGAGAAGCAGCTTCTGAACACATTAAAGTGAAAGATAGCTTAACTCTCATTTCTCAACTTGAAATACGTTTTAATAATTAATGCCATCTGAGACTTCATAGGCAAAAGTTTGGAAATGGAAAGATGATTTCTCCAGTGCTGATCCGATGTAGTTGAACTCCAGCAAAGCCCCACAAACACAGAAGTTGGTTGTTTGAAAGGCTCAACCAGTCACTGCCGATGTTATTTACATGCTTGAATTCTTCAGCTTCCTTCCCTGGGAAGGCATAGTTAATTTCCTCAGTTTGCGAGTTTGTACTGAATCAGATTGGAGTTTTTGTTAAAAAGAGCCTTGGGCCTTCTAATTGGAAAATAAGAGAAATCACTACTGCTTTGTTTCTTTGGTGGAGACATTTTGTCTATTCAAATATATGGTTATCCCTCTGCTCTTTAACCCACTCCTACCCAGAAGCAGGCAATAGCCTGGGTTTTTACCACTGCTCCAGTTTTCATCTCCACCAGCACTGTTTGGATTTGAAGACACGTGGAGGTGCAGCGCTGCAAGTCCTCGTTGCTGAGGCAGCAGTGGGTGAAGTAAGGGTGTGCAGGAGGGGGACTATGTAGGGTGCAGTCAGAGGGCTGCTCCACCACTGCCCACTCGCAGCCTGTTGGCTCCTGCCCCACACATTGCCCCGGACTCACCGTGATAGAAAGCATCGAGCCTGTTTGCAGGAGCACAAACGCCCTCAGCAGCCCTTGACCTTTGTGTGAGCTGAGGAGCTGCACTTGAGGAGCTGGCGCTCGCTATAGGAAATGCAAACAGTCGGTTATATTAAGCCCTGTGAAGTGAGCGTGTGCATTCAGACAAGTGCACGCCCCAGTGCACTCTGGCGCTTCTGAATGTAGGCCTACTTAACTTCTTTTTGGTCGTTTCAGTCTTGCTCTCTGTGTCTTTGAACTCCCCTTTTTGTTCAGGAGTATTGAAGGCTTTTATTACTCTTGTAATTGCCGTGGATCCTTTCATGGTCTGTATTTTAACACTTTATTGAAATAAGCCGCGCACTGAAGTTTTTGTATGTTAGCACAAGAGTCTGCAGAATGACTGTAAAAGTAGTGGGTTTCTTTTCAATGTGTGGCGTTTTATCAAAACTTTGCTCATTCCGTGAATGCAACAGGCAGCATCTGCTTTCCATTTTGTTGCCTCGTAGTGGTAGACAAAGGGCAAAGGTAACAGCAGAAATGGCGCGTGGGGCTTTGCAAAGGGCAAGGGGGATTACCTGCAGAGGCAAAGTTGCTTTATATTGATCTCAATGAAGGATATTTAGTCTCTTGCTTTTAATTTCTGCTAGAATTTGGGAGCAGGGCACTTACTGCTGTACTGATTGTGTACTTTAGTGATAGTAACTTCAGTAAAAACTTTGTGCAGTAAAATGCATATGATTGTCTTCAAGCTTAGAGGGCTTATTTGAAAGCCTGTTTCCCAACCATAGGGGAGGTCCGTGGAAGCCTGTCCCTTCCACCTGCCTCAGCAATGTTCTAACACCTTTTCTATGATTTTGGCCATTTCTCATAAGCATTGCCAGGCGCTTTCCTGGGGTGCTGAGCTTGGCAGGAGGATGGGCTGTCAGATCTGCTTGGTTAGGGAAGGAACAAGGTGTTCATTTGGGGGTTCTTGCTTTATTTCCATGGGGCCAAGCGTGCTATGAAGGCACATGGCTGGAGCTGCTGGTGGTACTGGGCAGCATCGTGGCTGGTTGGGGAATGTGGAGCATAGAGATGAGGGCTGTGTGGCTCTGGTCGGGGTCTCTGACTGATCTCTGAACCCTAAGCTCCCTGTGTTTTAGTGGATGGCATGGAAAAAAGGCAAATAATTTGCTGTACTGAGAATTCAGAAAGAAATTGAAAAAATTTTGAACTTGGTTTGTTTTTTATTATTATTTATTCCAAATAACCTTTTTCTTTCTTCCTCTAAATGAGAGTGTGGGTGTGTGCTGTGCTGAATTGTTCTTCTTATGAAGAGAATGCATCTTGAATAAAATCAACCTGTTTTTAAAGAGAAATTTTAGACTCTTGCTTGAAGGCAAAAATGCCTTAAAGTTGCATTAGCTTCTTTAGTAAAAACAAAATGAAATTCGTATAAATAGTAACTTATAATTATTTAATGTGAATGAGATTTTCTTTACACTTATTTCTTATTACCTTTAGCACATCAGGTCCACCCATTTGGCCAGGAAGCACCTTTTTCAAGAGAAATGGAGCTCTTCTGCAAGGTAGGTGATGGATGCTACGTCTTGGAGTAACTGTTCTACTTAATTTATACCTCTGCTTGCAAACTGGACAGTTTCTGTAATATTCACTGGGCAACAAGTAACCAACTGTTTTTGTTTCCTTTGATCTGTTTCCTTTACTGCGCATCTGGTGCCTTGAAAATGATGATTCACTACGTAAAGTGAGTGTAGTCTATAAAAATGGCTGCTTTGTTTCTTTCCTCAGATTATTAATTTGCTTACGGCATAGTATGGCAAAGGGTTTTTGTGTTTTTTTTTTTAACCTTTGTGGAATAAAGGATGTCCAGAATGAAATGCTCCAGTAACACTGCTTTTAGTTGTGTGAAGCAGGGCCATTCTTTGGGAGATGTCCTTTCTTTTACCCCCTGGTTGTGCTTTACCTAAAGGTGCCCAAAGGTAGGTAGGGGTGCTGTAGCAGATAAGCAGTAGCGGAGTATCTGTCTCCAGAAAGCTACCGTGTGTAAGGGTGCTTATGTTTGCAGAGGAATTTGAAATATCTTTAGATGGATAATACCATTACTCACTGCAAAGTGTGTTTATATTTCTGCTGCTGAACACATGGAACTACTGTCATTCTTATGGGAAGTGCCTTAAGAGCACAGTAGGCTGTTACTCCAGACTCTATACGTTTGTGTATGGTGCAGAAGTAACTAAGACCATTTAAGAAAATTTTAAAGTCTTTGCCAGCAGCTGTCCATGAAGTGTCTTAATTTTGTGTTTATTCACATGATGGCTTTTTTTTCTGGCAGAAAATGCTGTGTAATGTCCTCTAAACATTTATCTGAGTTACCTAAAATGAAACCTTACTTGTAACTAGGCCCACAGGTGAATCATTGGCAGGCAGCACTGCTCACCTTCTGCACACCAACCTAGTCCAGCATTTGTTGTTCACCTGAAAATATTTTTCAACTGATTCCTTGCACATATCTAGGAGTTTGCATCATTCTATTATCTAATACTTATGCTGAGATTTGTTCATACGTATTTTAGATACATTAAGGCACTTGGATTATTTCTTAACAGTATAAATTGTAGAGCTTGGCAGCCTTTGAATTTGAATTCAGTAGGGTGGATTTGCTGTCTTTGCAGTCCTGAAATTTTGTTGTTGGTTCCTTTTTTAAAGAAAAAAAGCAACTATTGTGAATAGATAGGTTTCATTTGGATGTTCAACAGTTCTGGTTTTAAATGTCTGCTTGCACATATATGGTTTTTGTGATTTCAATTCATAAAATGTAAGCTGCTCTGTCAGGTTTGTATGGCTGTGTTTTACTTCTTCATATGATGCAAGATGTCTAGGAGTGAAGTACAGCTATTTTTGTAGTCCTCGCTGCCTCAGTTGTTGCTCAAAACCTTCTGCCAATAAAAAAGCGTGCTGTTCTCCACTCTCTTCTACTCTTCTATGTCTTTTTAAATAAGAGGGAAAAAAAACCCACCACCTCATGTTAAAGAAATAGAGAAAAAGAGGGAGATGACTGCTTTTTCAAGCAACTAACCTCAAGACCTGTAAGTGAGTTGGCATCCTGAGTTGCTGTTACAAGTGTAAAAGCGAACCAATTCAAATGCATGACCCAGCAGTGAGGCTAGGATGAAAGTGTGAAGATAAAACTTCTGAATGTTGTCTTTTAGTACTTGGTTATGATTGTAAAACAGCAATATAACAAAGTTGGTTGGTTTTTTTTTTCCTTTCTTTCTTTTGTTTGTCCCAACAATGAGGTCTTCCATGCACAGACTTCAGCAAGTTGCCTGGGAATAGTAAATCCACTTCTTTGCTGCTTCTGTCTTTTCCACAGGACTTGTGTAGAGGAATGCTAGCTCTGCAGGGAGGTTGAAGGTGACGGGGTGGAGAGATTTGTGAAGACCCACCTTACATGGCCATCTTATGTCTCTTCTGCCAGTGCTTAATTCAAATGAAGGAATGAAACGTTGACTTACATACCAGTTTCAGGTTATATCACTGCAGTTTGATTGGCAAAAGCTTAGGTAACAAATTTTACTCAATAAGTATTTTGCTACTTGTGAAAAGAAAGTTCAGTGAGTGTTACAGACAATAATATAGAATAATTCTGAAATTTTAGTAAATGTAATATGTGTGCTTGTCATACCACATTTCTTCTGAGTTGTTAAAGTACTATTTTTTTTAGCCAAGGAAGACTAGCAAGCACTCCTGATTTCTATTTGTTGTATACTTGGCCTGTTTGGCAAAGTAAACTCAGCCATAGTGAAAGATTTAATGTACTTCTCCAAGGATCAGGAGAAACCAGCTATCTGTGTACCTCAAAACTGCAAATGAGGAGAAATGGGTGCTAAAATTCATTATGGCAATTCTGTGTCCTTACAGTCTTTGATGTGAGCAGGATTAATTCTCCGTTCCTTTCTGTCTTGTACTTTGCTGAATAATTTCGAACACATCTCCCAAAATATACGTGCTGTGTTCATTTTGACTGTAATTTTATTGGGTATGAGATAGCTACCTCAGTTTCTTTTATGAGGATCATGGTACTGCGGTTCCAAGCATTAACTTTCATATCAAAACAAACAAATAGTAAATCTACTGTTGAGTAAGTTATGAGTGCTATTAAAAATGGTGAGCTCCTTCTACTAGAGGAGAATTGTACCCTAGTATAGTTTTGCTCTTTGGTTTTCTCATGAATCCCCATGCAGTATGTAATGCAGGTAGGACACCAGCCGTACCAGGTTTTAATTCCTCCTCTCAGAGCTGATTTGTACATCCAAGGAGCTTGCTGCATTCTGGCCTTCAGGATTCCCAAGACAAAGAAATACAGCATTTTGCTCTTACTGCTTTACCTTTCCTACGCAGGAATTTGTAACTCATTATTGTACGTGTTGTGGTGTTTATTTCAAGTCATAGCTTTTTTTTTCACCTTCTTTATTGATAGCTTTTGTTCCCACTGGTTTTTCCTGTTTTCATCTGTCTTCACATACCTCTTCTTATTTCATAAAATGCTTGACATGAAGAAGTCTTTAATGTAGATGTGTACTAAACTCTTCAGGAACTTGTGCTGGGTGAGATAGGTGCGGGTGTATTCTCATTAATTGGAAGGCTTGAAAGTAATGCACTGTGTTCAGATTAGATCTGTTTTATGCGTGGATCTTGAGTTTTAAGCTTAGGATATGGCCTTGAGGATGCAATTGTTCACAAACCAATTGCAATAATAAAACTGTTTTGCTCTCAATATATGTAATAATCTCCCAGAAAAAATTAAAAATGCATCTTTAACATAACTTTTAGTAGCAGTCATACATAAATTTCAGTTGTGAGAGTGCCACCTGTGTAAGAAAATCTGCCTGGTCTATGGAGAGCTTCCGAGCCAGGTGTCAGCCGTAAGATGAAGGTCTGTGAAGGTCTGTGGAGAGCTTTTGTTTATTTCTTGAAGAGAAAACTTTCATTTTGAAAAAAAAAAAAAAATCACACTTGGAACTCACTGTTCTTTCTTTTATTTGTTCTCACACTAAAACTAAACACAACGTATTACTTTGTATCAAATCTTGTATCAAATTTATTCTGTACTGAGTTTCAAGGAAGTGTCCAGTGATGGTGCCTGTGGGTATAATTACAGCTGTCCTGAAAATAGGACGCTGTGCTTTGAAAGTGGATGTTTTTGGATGCAGTTCCTACTCTGCAGAGGACTGTAGCAGGAGTGTAAGAGCTGCAGAAGCTGCCCTGGGAGATGCAGGAACCCCATGGCTGGTCAGCACAATGGCAGCACTCTGTGCTTTAAGGCAAGCATGTGTGTGCCAGGTGTAATGCACTTCTTGGGTCTTAGGTTTCTGGCCAAAGGTCATCAAAAGCACACCTTTGTGGTAGCAGGGTGAGTGACTCTTCGTCTCCTAGCGTAAGGAAGTGACCCTGGGTCATCTGTGTGCTATTGCTCATGAGACAGGGTGCAGAGATGGTTCTCCTCACTGTGACTGGGTTGCCACCTGGGAGTGCAGATTCAGCTTTACAGAATCACAGCAGTTTGAAGCGACCTCAAGAGATCATCAAGTCCAAGCCTCCCGCTAAAGAAGATGCCCTACAATAGGTTGCATAGGTAGGTGTCTGGACAAGTCCTGAATATCTCCAGAGAAGAGATCCAGAGCAGATGTTCCAGTGCTCCACCACCTTATCATATAGAAGTCCTTCTGCATGTTAGTACAGAACTTCCAATGTTCCACCAGTTCTGGTCAGCTGGGGGTACAGCTGTGATCTCTCCATACAGTCTGCTTATATTGTGAGCAAGTTCATCCACTTGCTTTGCTGATGACCAGCACTATTTAAATCTGCTGCTTGTGGATGCAACATCAAAGTCACATACTGTTGTTCTAGAGATGTCAAGTGTTTCTTATGGACCTTGGCTTACATCTGCACTCAGGATTGCTGCATTCAGTGAGCTGCCATCCTTTAAGTGAGCTTTCCTTTAGTGAAACCTTTTTAATAAGAAAGGGGAAAAAAAGATTGACAAATTCGTCTCCCATTCGCTAAGCATGAGAGGGAAGGAGTGAGGAGTCCTATTGGTCTCACCTGGCTGGGAAGCCCCAAAAAGCAGGGGTTGTTTTCCCCGGGCCTCACTCGCTGGTTTAATTGTGTACCACCAGCTGCGAGAACAGGCATCCTCATTCACCACGAGACACCTCCATCTCTGACTGATGCTTCCACCAATGTGTGCACAACCAGCCTTGGTCCAGCTGCCCTTGCTGTAGCTGGTGACGGTGGGCACTGCCTGTGGCAAGCTGTTGAAGGAGGGAGATGGAACACGCCAGCAAATATCACCAGGACCAGAAGGAGACAGAAGCTGGATTTTTTTGCAGAGCAGACATTGGAAACACTGGTCACTGCTGCACTGCTGCTGCAGACGGGGCATTGACCATCGATTCCCTCAATCAAAGATGGTGGCTTTCACGTTTTAATGTATTGATCTCCGATATGACTTAACATAAGACTTTCTGGAGATGGCCAAAGCATGGTAATATATTTGAGAGAGCAAACCTGTATCTCTCATTTAGAAAGTTTATTTGTTCAAAACGTTTGCAGACTGGTCCTGAGAGGACCCATTTAAGAGCTGGGGAACACATTCATAAACACACCTGCACATTCATACGGAGATGTTTTCCTTCTTTAGTAAACATGGGAATCCTTGACATGAGCAAACTGCCCATTTAATCCATTGTCCAGTGAGTGAATCATTGTGAGAAAATAAGAGAGCAGGTTTGGGACTTCACATTTCCAAGTATTGGCTATTAATAGAAGCAGTTACTGAGGTGGAAGTAAGCCAGTGGGAGGAGGAAAAAGGGTGCAACTGTTCCTGGTTTCCCTTATAGAGGCTAAATTAGAATTGTCTTCTCTTGTAAATCAAGATGTTCAGCCTGCTTTTTGTGCTAGTAGTGACACAGCAGGAAATACATAACAGAAGTAGGACCAGTTTCTCTGCAAAGTGCTGCCAATAGCCGGTACTCAGACTTTTCTCTGGAGAGGCCTGGGCGGGCTTGCTCCCTGTACGTTTAAGATGGAAGCTGCCAAAAGGGCTGTGGGAAGATGCCTGGGTTCTCTCTCTAATACCATGAAAAGTTGGGGTGCATACCTCAGCATCCATCAGCAAATGCCTCAGGGACCATGGTCCCTTCTTAGTAGAGGTGGAAATTCAGTTCACCCACTCTTCCTATTGCATGAGAAGGGCAGGTACAATATGAGACAGTGGGGAAGGTGCAGACGGTCCTGGGATGCAAAGCTGCAGATGCTGAGGTGGTGAGGACAGGGGCTGGTGAGGGCTGAATTACAAGAAAAGTAAGCATCATGTGCATGTAACTTAAGACTTAGAGGATAGAAATGTTTTCTTCTGCTACCTAGAATGCAAAGGAAACACAACAAGGCAAGGTAACATTTCTATTACAAATACTTTAAGGTTGCTCTCATGAAAAGAGAGGCCCGCAGTACTATAAAGGGGATGCAAAGCAGTCCATTGATAGATTCAGGTGCTCTGATCTATAATATACCTTGGGCAAGATGCTTATGCTGAAGTCTAACTGAACATTCATTTTCTAACATTTATTTGGGAGTCTCATATTTCCCGGCAATCTGAGTACTTCTAAGTGGGGTTGTAATTTGTTTCCTGGTGTTAAATGAGGGCGGTAACAACAGTACTTCTCAATGCCCAGAGCTGTCAGTCTGCAGACACTGGCTCTGTATCTTGTTGTCATGCTTCACTAATGGGAGATCCTTAAGCAGCACGGAACTTAACCATTTATAACAGTGCTGGTTGTTAGCTTTTGCGGAGTGGCTTTTTTCTCTTGAAGTGCCATTGGGCTCCTTACTTTTACAGATACATCTGGAAATTGACTCATCTCTATAAATGACTGTTCTGTGGAGATCTGGAGTTTTGAGTATCCAGCTGAGTTCAGCAGTGTTCCCCCTTCATCAGAGGAGCACCAAACTTGGTGATTTCACCATGTTTTCTCTTCAAATTTTTCTTCTCTCAGCACCTGTCCCCACCCTCCTTTCAACTGTGGTATCTGTGAATGCTCTCCATTTGCTGAAGTCTTGGCTTTGGTCAGCCCATTGAATTAACAGCAAAGCTACTATCTTGTTACAGTAAATCAGTTTTCATTCACAGTGCATAATTATTTAAATCAGCTTCCCCCTTGCCAAGTGAAGGGGACCTGACAGCTTCTTCAGGAGTTCCCTTTCAGGAAGATGATTCGCATGCTGCCTCCGTGGAGACAGAATATTTGAATAATTTATTTATTATTAGCATTCAGTGTGTTTGCAGTGGTATTACCAGAGAAGTAAAATGAAGTCAGAGGGGTTGTACAGCACATCCCAAAGGGAGTAATTTGAACAGCAGAGCTTGCCTTTGTTTGAGAAAGTGGGTAAAGCCCTGGCTGGGCTGCTGGAGTCCTGAGGGTGCTGGCAGGGACTCATGTTTGTGTGCGGGTTTGGAAACACTGTGTGCATTCAACAGACAGTACCAGCCACAGACAGCATTTTGAAGTGATCCTTACAAAAACAGTCACTTTGGCATGACATTTTTGTTTGCTTTCTGCGTAGTACACTTCTAAACAGAGTGCTATGTATTAGGAATATAGCATGTAGACAGTCTTTTTATTTTTCTACTTAAGTGTGTAAGACAGTGGCCGAAGCTGTGGTTCAGTAAGTGCCCAGAGTGTGGCTGTGTTATTGTGTGTCAGAGCCATGAGGAGGAAAGTGTGGCAGCTGCCTGCTTGTGGTCCCCAAGTGCAGAACTCCTGAGCCACTTTTGGCCTTGAAGTTGAAGGGGAGAAAGACTGAAGTGTAGCAGACAGGTCTTGTTCACGTTAGCTCACGTTTCAGAGTATGCCAAGGTAAGTTTAAGCCCTACTCTGTTGAAACTCGGTGACTTGCCTTCTAGATCTGCACAGACATTTCTGCTATCTTTGCAGATAAGTTTGTGTATTTTGCAACAGTCGCTTGCAGTGACTTTGAAGTTCTTGCTCCTGGGTGACTCGGGACAGAGTTTACTGCCTTTGTTTACTTTCCCTGACAACTGGAGGGTGTGGGTGCCTGCTGCAGGCCAGTCATGCTGCCATGCATGGGCACAGAGCTGCCCTGCCTCCAGCGGGAGCAGCAGTAAAATGGCACTTGGAAGTACACGTGGGAGGGAGGAGAAACTGCTGCTACAAATCCCTGCAGCCTGGTCTGGCTGCCCCAGTTAATAGTGTGGGGTAGGAGAGAAAAGGAGAGGCTGCTCAAAGCCTGGAGGGGGAAGCAGGAGGTTCCTTGCCCAAGTCAGTGCTGAGCTCATCTGCAAGTAGCAATGCTCTGGGGGCACTGCTAAATGATTGAGCTGATCTTAGCAAGCTCCTGCTCAGTGCCCTTCTCCTTGCCAGCCTATATACTCCAGTGTTCCCCATTTCCCACCAGAGGCTGCTCCGTGCTCTGAACTCAAGGCTCACTTGCCCTTGCCCAGCATTTCTGCATGCCCAGGGCACGGTGAGCATCTCCCAGGCGCTGCTGGTAATTGAGAAGTGCTGGGCTTGGTCCCTGAGAGAAGTCTGGCAGCAGCATGTGTCAAACTTGTCCTGTCAGTGGCATTTGGGGCTGGCCCACCTCCAGCTAGGCTGGGTTGGAGCAGGAGGGATCAGCGGCCCACACCAGGGATGTGGCCTAGTGCTGGCTTTACAGCAGCAGTGCTCTGAGCAGGTTAGAAACAAGAGTAGGATGCATGCAGTAACATAGGACACGGTACAGTATGTAAAGATTTCCAGAACTGTGATTGTTGCCATCAGGATCTTTGGGCTGATGAGCTGGAGCATATGCTCCATGCTGAGAGCCTGCTACTGTTTGGCATTCCTTCACTGTGAAGGTGGCGTGTATTAGAAGTAATCTTGGCTTTCATAACTGTAGATTCTGTTTGAGAGTACAGCCACAAGAGACACATACGTCTGTGCCTTACGTGGAGATGACTAAAATAAGAACAGTTTTGCAATTGTGTCACTGAGCAGTTCTGGTAGTGTATAGTTTGCTATGAACGGGGAAAGCTGTTGTCAAGTTGGGCTGTTCCTTGACAGCATGTCAGGTTCCTTGAGACGTAGCTACATTGAGAGAATTAAAAGAAGAACTCTGGGAATTTTTAAGAAGCTCTTACGCTAGGACTTTCTTCTGCCTTGGGCAGTGAGACGTCCCTCGGCAGACTCCCAACCGGT
The DNA here is from genome assembly GCF_019232065.1 of Centrocercus urophasianus. Lineage (NCBI taxonomy): Eukaryota > Metazoa > Chordata > Aves > Galliformes > Phasianidae > Centrocercus > Centrocercus urophasianus. Next base: position 36,654,461 of record NW_024884586.1, on the reverse strand, counting down.
AAACTGAAGAAAGTTATGGGAAAAGCAGCAACGGTGATTGAATCTGATTGTGTCTTGTATTTTTTGCATTTGTGGTGTCTGTGGTTAGCATTGGCAATCAGTGTTCCTCTCCAACATGCAGAGAATTTCTGCCTGCTGATCCGAGCTGATCTCAGTACTGCCGGTTAAAGATTGGTAGGTTTTTGGTTCCATAAAAGGCATTTCTTAAGCATCAACAAGAAATGGTCAATTAATGGAATTGGCATATTGTTAAGTGAGCCTAATGTTATTTCAACACTAGAGAAAACTAGAGAGTATCTTGAAGTGTAAGGGTGGTTAGCAGTATGCACATTTCATGCTGTGTGTTATTTAGGCTGAATGTGGAAAAAACGGTTGGTTTCAGCTATTGGAATCAAACTTCACCACAAGAAATTCTTCAGTTGTACACTTGACAGTATGCAGAGCTCTGAAGTCACTGAAGTTCGTTCTCACACGTCGCTTTATTTTGCTGCAATTTATAGCAGACTTGAAACTGAATTGGGACTTTAAAAGGGAAGGAAGTGGGGTTTTTCCCTTTATCAGTAGAAGTACAGCATGTTCAGAAACCCAGACACTGAATCTGGGACTCCTTCTGGGGCAATTAATCCTTTACGCTCTCGATGTCAGTCTGTTTGAAGTACACCTGCCAGGGCAGTAGGCTGGGAACATGAGCCTGCAGTAGGTACAAAACTTTTTCCTCTCATTCCTCTCTCATTTAAAGGAAAGGTAAGTTTCATTTGCATCCTGAAGGATACATTCTTTAAGCAATCCTCTCAAATCAGCAGGAAATAAACTCTCATTTTTGTGCGTAAGTGATCTTTGGCAGAAGACCTTAAGGCTTTTAAGCTGGTGAAGTAATTGATCTTCTTGTTAATGTTTTTAATACTAACCACAGATTAGCAAAGAAAACGTGAGTTTATATTCAAGCTATCTTGGGACAGCTTCTGTCAATTTGGAAATAGCATTATAAGATCCTTGGCTTCCTTTTATGTGCTTTTTTTCCTCAAAGTTTTAGTTCTTTATAAAGGTCAAAGTCTCCCAGTGGTTCCAACTGCAGAAAATAAAGCTAATAAGTTCACTTTCTCTCTGACAATGTTTATTTCTACGTCTGGTCCATCACACTGCTCTCTAATGCAGAAGAAGGATCTGGTGAAATTGAAATTAAAGTTGTTCATGGAGCAGTGGGAAAGTCCAGTCCTGAATTTTAAACATATGCACAATTGTAAGGTGGATATTAAGAACACTTACTGTGTGCCTTTTAATTTCATATTTGTACAGTACATCCCTGCACTGAAGCTTTTAAACAGAGCTTCTTTATTTTATGTGAATGCGCTTGTTTTTCTTTATAATAGGATATACTGCTTTGTGAAACACATTTTGAGTTCCATCATTCGTGTCTCTGATACTAGCAAATAAGTTGTTTCTTATGAAACAAGAACAGCAAATTGTTTCTCTTGAGAGGCAAAGATAAAATAGCTAAGGCCAGACAGCCTGATCAGCCGTGTGGACAAAATGTCTATATCTGTGTGTGTATTTAACAAACATGTTTAAATATAAATGTGTTATCAAATACATTGAGCATGTAAAAATAAATCTGTAGTCATATAGGAAAGTAACCCTTCTTGTGCTATAGATTTGGTTCATCTCCCCTACTTCCTTTTCTGTGTTTGTAACTTGTGGGCTTCTTTTGATAGGGTACAGTATCTTGCACAGATACAGCTGTTCCTACTCTTTTCCTGCAAAGGTAGCCTCCATAGTAGGTGTAAGAACACAAGCCCTGAAATACATAATTTGGTGCCTGAGCAAGGATTTGATGTGTCTGGAGAATAGCACTGGTTCAGGAGAACGACACTGATATTTGCTTTCAATGGTTTGACCGGAATTAATCTCAAAAAGGCAACCAGTGTGCACGTGGGTGTTCAGAGTGCAGTTTCGTACCAGAAGACAAGAGAGGCAGCTTGGTATTGTCTGCTCAAAGTGATGCTTAAGGCACCCAGTAAACCCTTGGCTTCGCAGTACAATCTGATGGACTGCTTAGTGCTTGAAGGCAGAAATGGCAAGGGGCAGAACTTGATGGGAGCAAAATCCAGTGACTAGGCAGTACTGCAAGGTCATGGCTCCAATGGCTTTTCTGTTCAGTCACCCTGGATTAGCAAAGCTCCAGTGACTTCTAAAGAACAAGACCCGGAGTTACTGACAGATTTCTGAAATGAATCCTTCTGAAATTGTGTTGCCAAGATCAGCAGTTACTGTCTTAACCAGAGCTGCAGGTGCGTTTAGATCAGTGGTATCGAAATTTGCGTTGTAAATGTTTCATGAATTGCCAGCTGTCTTTAGAGATGCCCCCTCTGCCTTTCACATGGGTAGCTTCCCAAAGACTGACACATTAAGCTCTTCCAGGTAGCCCCTAGCGCCTGCTCTTGAGAGGATAGTGAGCAAAACTTCCAGAACAAACATTCCTGAGTTTTTGTCTGATACTTCACTTCTCCATGGTTAACTGCAAGAGCAAAACTTAAATATTTATTTTTTAAGTGGAGGAAAATAAAATGTAGAAGACCCCAATTTACAAGTCTGCTGAACGGCTCTTCAGCAATCCACAGATGGTGTGTAATGGCTTAAGATTAGTAGTAGTAGTGAACTATCAGCCTAACTAAAGGCATCACTTTTTATTTATCTGAAGAAATGCTGATGTTGTGGCAGTACTTAAGAGTGCTTCCACAGTAATCTTTTCCATTGAAGATTGGTTTAAAATGATAATAAGGAAAAAATATACCTTAGAGCAGATTGTTATGTGAAAACAGATCCTAAAGTAATACAGTTCCCCATGTTGGAGTTTTCTTGTCCTCTCAGTGGTTCAAGAGCAGAGTATCGTTGTGCAGAAGGCTGTGGCTTCAGATGACATAGCTGGGAGCTATGGTCAGCCGCACTTGTGGGCAGCCCTTGAGGTACCCAGTGTCAGGAGTGCCCCACAAAGGGTACAGCCAGATGACCTCTCAAAAAGGGAAGATATTCTCAATTTTAGGCAATTTGAAAAACAACTTTCAGACTCATGGAAGGAGAAGCACGGTGCTGAGGACTAGGTGAGATGAGTTGTGGTTAGGATTAAAGATGTTTTTAGAAATGTCTGATTGCATCCAACTGGCTTGTCTCAGATTTTAAAGTACATTCTTCTTCGCTTGGATTCTGTGAGCTGGAAAAGGAACAGTTCTACGCAGAGCACTAAGTTTACAAAATGACTCATGATTTAGCTAATACTAATGAATTCAGGACAAACTGAAGTGGGGGAAGATTTCAACATGCTCTTCTTGTTAGACCAACACAAAGATTTGTCCCAGCTTTCACTGCGCTGCTGTGTGGTGGTGGTTTCACAAGTCATATTTCTTCTGCACTTGCTGAACCATGTCAGACTGCTGTTGTGCCAGAATATATTCTCCTTACAAAGCTGTCTGTCAGTTAGGTTAATTAGCTATTGGTAATGATTTGTCTACTATGAGTAGATGACTGATCTAAAAAAAAATCAAGTCTTTTAATGCAGATTTAATCTCTCCTGTTTTGTGTACTTCAGAATGCAATTCTTCCTACTATATAATCATGTAATATATATATATTTTTTATGCTAGACTCCTCCTCTATTCAGTGCATGAGCTGAGAAATCTAAATTTGGTGGGTTACTATAAATCTGGTTAGATCTTTTGTGTTATGTGCTTTACCTTTCGAGTGGATTTTTGTTCTTTGTAGGAAGATTTTCCACCCTTGTGACTTTTAGGTTCATTATTTTTAAGAAAATGTGAACTGTTAGTTCTGCTGTACTTATGCATGCCAGTATGCCATATGCTGCATGCCAGTTCTGCATATGATGAAATTATTTTATTATCGGGGATGTTATAAAAGTGAAATGAAAAAGAATTTTTGAGCGCCTGTTGTAAAAGTTTGAGTTTTCTCAGAGGCTGAGGTATCTATTTAAAACAGAAAGTTTGTTCTTCTACTTAGTTGTTACTCAGGCGTTTATTCCACTTGCCTCTGCTCATTATGCATGTTGGTACCATAATTTATGGTTTCCTTCACTGAAATTGAAATTCTGGGTCAATTTCTGCTATCAAGGAAAACTTGCATTTCTTAGGAAGTCGTAATCTGGTCACTATAATAGAAGCACAGTATATGATATCTAGGTTTACTCAGTCCGTATTTCAGATGTGCATGGCACACCACAGAAAATTATAATGACAGTTGTTTGCCATAAAATGTATAATATCTAAATGTAACATATTTGTGTATACATGTAGTAAGTGTAGTCTTCAAAAGCTGTGTAATATTTTCAAGAATGAAAACCTGTACTTGGGTTGTGCTAATAACTGAACAGTTATCACGTATCTTCAAAGTACTTTAAGGCATTATCTAATGAGTTTGCACAGCATCCTTTTCAGTAGCTTTGAGTGAATACCAGTAACCTGGGCTTAAAGGGAGACTTAGAGCCCATCAGTTGTAGCAAGAACCACAGAATCCCTGAACTCACCTTGATTCTTTAATGTCAAGAGAAATTCCTATCACAGTCGAGAAACACTCTGCAAAATGAAGCATCTCCCTCTCTGTGGATGTTTACTACATTGGGCTTTCTTCATAAGAGACTAGAAGTATAGGATATTAAAGAGGATACACAGCAATGACTCCTCACTGCAGGCCTGGCTGCTCAGTAGGGTTCGGGTCAGCTCTCGCTGTGTCCTTTGTGGCTTCTACAACTTCTGCACATGAGCTCTGAAATTTCAGCCAGGAGACGAAGGGTTTATGGGATGTCCTTGCATTCTTTACTGTTGGCTGGAGCATGCAGCTCGCTCTGTCTGTGCAACTACTGAAGCAGTCAAATAAGCAAGTCTGTAATTTCCTGCAGTATTTTTTCTATTTAAAGTACTCGAATCACAGAGCACTCAAATTAAGCAGTTCGTGCACTTTGGAATTGAAGAGAGTGCCTTGGAGAAACTCTCCAACTGCAGCTGAATTAATGCTAACTGGGGCCTGAGGATTGCTAGCAAAAACAAGTGGATGAGGGGCTGATAAACCTGGCAGAGTTTCAGGAAGCAAGGGTGGGGTGGCTGGGGACCATTATCTTATCTAAATGGTAATTTCTATTCTGTACATTAATTAAAACACATAGTGTACAAATGAGCATTTAGGAAATCTTTTGGAGGATCTTTTCCTCAGGGGGTATTTTGGGAGTAAATTGTGAGCTGTACACGTCTACTCCATGCAGCCTCCAAGAACAGCACAGAAACAAATGATCCAAATTATATTGCCCGTTCTAGCAAAAGGTTTTGTTTATGCAGGTATTTAGGGCAGGATCTGTTTTATTTTGTACTTAATAATGCATTTTTGGTATCCTGATTCTCTCAGCAGTTAAGAGAAAAGATTGTACTTGTTTCATAATGCTTCTTCTCTAAGACTGCTATAACATATCCAGGACCCATTGTGGATGAGGTATAGGAGGGGATGACTGGGTGATCAAGTGTGAAAGCAAGATTCCCATTCTACTGTCAGAAAATATTTACATGGGAGGCATGTTTTTTATTACCAGATTTTGCTTTCTTTGCTGACTTACACTGCATTCATGTCTAATCTGTTTGCAATCTTGCTTCTGTGTAGCATCCCATATTTTGCTTTTTGGGTGGAACAATCTCATGCACTGGCTGAGTTGGGTACTGTTGGTATTTTATTTGCTGCTTAGTTTTTTTATGGAACATGGGCACATGCCATTCGAAAAACAACAACAAACCAATTCTCCCGTAAAATGTTCCTCACTTGAAAAACTGGAGAATTTATCGGGTTCTTGGTAATTGCAGCGACCTCAGGTGTAGCAAATGAATAATAGTGAAAGCCAAATAACAGAGTTTAGAGGCAGTGATTTTGGTTTTTAAACTTTTGCAGAAGAACAAATATTTCCTGTCATGGGAAAAGGAAGTTACAGATGCTTGTATGGAATTAAAAGGGATTTGGAAATGAAAAGTAACCCTGTGCCCCAAATACGAAACTGCATGTGGTTTGCCTGGGCATTTCAGTGAAAACCACTCTCCTAATGTAATTCAAATAGTTAGATTTTGGATTTAGGTAGGCTATATTCATCAGAACCAAAACAGGCAGAGAGAATTTTTGTCTCGCCTGGACCCTCCCTTGTTACACCTCGCTTAGTTTTCCCGTTTATGAGCCTTTGTATCTTTTCCTTCAATGGTTAGTCTACAGCAGAGTGTAAAAGATATTAAGGATAGAAGCAGAGAAAAAGACAAACGCTGACCTTTCTAATTGGCTCTTGAAGCCTGAAATATTTACCACACTACAAATTAATAGGGTGACGTGATCTGTCAGCCAAACCAAGTATTTCTTCTTCATGAAGCCTGCCCTTAAACAAATATCTGCTGGTGCTTCCACATAATAGATTTTTATACATTGTTATAGAAAAAAATCTTACTTCCAAGTGATTCAGAATAAACTTCAGTAGACAAGCAGGCTGTCCTGTGAGCCCCCTTGCTTTCCACACTAAGTGCAATCCTGGTTGGAAATGAATGGCTCACTTCTGTATCTGAAGTCTTTGGCACCGAGAATTAAGACTTAATCATGCCCCGCATTGATGGGTAGCAGAGCAGAACGGCTCTCTCTGAGCTGACAGGATGGTGTTTTGTTCTTCGCTAGTGTTCTCTGGAGGTAGTGGAAAGGGCTGTAAAACCTCTGATTCCTTGCTCCACTGTGGATTAGGGGTTTTCAAGCATAACCTGGAGAATTTTTTCTCACTGGTGGTATTGAGGCTGAGATGTCTGGTAGTATCCTAGAAAGCATAATGACAACACCACTGGGATCTTGCTTATTTTTAACGCGTTCCATGGATTAGCTAGGGTTAACTGTTTGTATTGCAGAGTTTTACAGTGAGTTTTATTAGCAGAGGATAATGACTTCAGTGTACCTCTGGCAAATCTGTGGTCTCCTCACAATATGGACTCAGAAAATCTGATGAAAGAGATTGGTTTTGTTTGGAGTGCTGGTCTGTTAAAAGTGCCTGTGAAAAGGATGCCAGAAAGGCTGTACTTGTACAAAGAAAACAAAGCAAACATACAAAAACAAAGCGACCTTTCCTGTGGCTTTGTTGCTGTGATAAATACAGTGAGTTCCAGGAACTTCTGAAAGGGAGTCTTTAAAACTGATCTGACACACAAAAGTGCAAACATTGAGCTAATCTCGAAGAGCAAGTGAAATCACATTGTATTTGACTTTAAAAGGGATGGTAAACTCTGTCCTGCTGGGTCTCTGCGGGATGAACGAGTATTGATGTTTCAGAATCAAAGTAGCCCATGTAAATTCAGTCTTACGTGTTATGTAACAGCTGAGGATTTTAGGAGAATTATGACGTAAAAGCTTGGTGCTTATTTAATAAACTGATCATTAATTACAGTTTAGCAATTTGCTTCTGGGTTGAAATGAGGAGTAGCTGTACAGCCCTTTCCATTTTAATCACAGCATCTGTTACGAGGATAAGTTTCTCTCCCCCTAATGGACATTTTGCTGTGTTGTGCTGTACGTGTTGCTGGCAGTGTTTTAACTCAGAGTTGTTTATTGTGTGGGGGTTGGTATGTGCCCCCTCCAGGAGACACTGACCCGTTCACTCAGGGCAAACATCACTAGCTAATTGCTGCCTGCAGTAGCTGCTTTTGATCTTGCTTTCCTAGCTGTGACTTTCCCTTTTTTTCCCCATCTCTCTTCTACCTCTTCCAATTAAATGATGCAGTCATAGAGGAAGGCATGTGTCTTTGTACCAGTGTTATAAAGTGACAACTTTATAAACTGTTTGTACTTAAATCTACTCAGAAGCTGTGCTGTAGCTGCTGTGGGGATCCATCAGCAGCTATCAGGTTCTCCAATTGAACACTTCAAGTAAGGTACCAACTGTTTAAAGTTTGGGACCACCTGTCAAGTGTGCATATGAATCTGCCATCTACCGTGGCTGACACTTCCACATTGAAACTAAAACCAGCACAACTTGGAACTTCGATTCTTCCTGAAGAAAAGTACTTTGCAAGAATAGTTAACCCCAAGCACTGCAATGGAGCATAAAGCATCTTGTTGGTCAGAAGTATAAACAAAATTTGTGAACACAAAATAATGATGCTCCAGTCTTGATGGCAGTTTCTGCCATCATTTTCTCTCATGGCCATCAGCAGAATAAAACCAAATGGGTTCCACATACTTGAATCTTTGGCAAAAGACAGTGTTCTCAGCAAGCAGTATTGGGTGTTGGTATCAGCAGGTACTGGGGTAATGGTTTACAAGTTCTTTCTAGGAAAAAAATATGATGTTTTTACCCCTAACCTTACGTTTGCTTAGGAGTAAGTCCCAATTTCATACTAGAACAGAAAAAATACATGAATAAATAAATAAAAATTGTGTTGTGCTTACCTACTAGGGTTGTTGGACGGAACAGCATTGCTGTGTTGCGTTGCCTGAATGTGGATTTTAATTACTTTCCTTCTTTTGTACCGGAGCTTAAGGGAGCAGCATACCATCTGATAAAGCAGAATAAAGGCTTTCAGGGATGCTGCTCCTGAGTGCTAGAACTAAGCCCGTGCATGGCAGCCTGGTGCAGCACTGCATGCCTGGCACAGTGCTGGTTGCTGGGTTGTTGGTCTGCAGAGGACAGAAACCCCAGCAGCGGCTTTCAGCTCCATCGCATGAAGTGCCAGGTGTGCCCTTGGGAGTCTGCTGGTTACAGGGGCTTCAGACTGCCTGTGTTCTCGATGAGTGGTTTTCTTTGCATTCCCATCTGTAAAGAATAAGAGTTTGCTGTAGGAGTTGAGTGCTGACAAGTCCCTTTCATGTAGCCATGGTTTGAACAAGTGCAAAGAGTTCTTTCTGAAATACCAGCATAAATTGGGAGCTTTAATCTTAATTAGGGTGTGTATGTTGCAAAGTGAGTGGCAGGGGGGAAAAAGTTGCCACCTTATTTTTAATCATATTTGTACAACTTTTTATGCAGTAATTATGTGTTTTACTCTGAACATCAAGTTATATTGGGAAATAAATGTTATAGGCTGAGCCTGAATTTTAAGTGTGAGCAATGTTTAAAAAGCAATTAGCACAGAGAGGTATACTGAGTGATAAATGGGGGAGGAGGCAAGTAATTGAAAGCGAAATGATCTTGCTGTAACAGCTTTCTGTTCAGGAGATGTGGTAGGGAAGCAGGGAAGCAGCTCGTGCATCGCGTGGATTTCTGTTGGCCTTCTGTGCAAGGCAAATTCCGTGGCAGCGTGACCTTCACATGTACAGCTCCAGCTGGGAGCTCCAACTTTCCCAGTGGCTTTGATTTGCTCACAGTATTGACGAGTGCTTAACCGCATGAGCAACATTTCCTGAATATGACATAACTTCAGCTATAAAAAGTTTAAGTTTTATTGTGGTTTTGGAAGACTTTAATGAAGTGAGATTTTTATCAGTCCAGTGTTTCTGCACGGTGACTCACAGTCCTGTGTGCAGCACCAATAGGTGGACATTTTACAACTTGGGCATGGTTCTAACATGTTCAAAAGTAAGCAGACTGAAGCTGGCAGTAGTGCTACTGTGTTATCCAAGGGGCATTTTGACTACTAATCAACATAAAGTATTTCCTTTCTATGCAGTTCTCTCATCTGAGTTCATGTGCCTGATGGCCAGACACATTAAAGAGAGCAGCGTGTGCACGGTAATGGGAGAGCAGGCCCCCGGGACCGAAGATTTCAAGCATTTCTCTTCCTTCCAGAAATTACAGGCAGAAGAACTGACGTAACAGAATTTGGGAAGTAAATTTAGGGACATAGTGCGGGTGATCAGTCATTACCTCAGCTCAGTTTCTGCATTCTGAAATGTTAGTTTTGTCTGTAATGTGAAACTCCTCCCAGAAATTAGGCCCATTTTAATCTCTGCTTGTGTTCAGGATAGTGAGCAATTTACTGGAGTTAGGGAGACTCGCTTAACAGTTCTGATTCAATTTGCCAAAAGGAATAAAGAAAATTAAGTTTCTGTGGTGTTTTGAAAGCTCAATTCTTTAAAGACCTTCCAGATATTTAAGCTTCTAACTCTTAGAAGTGTGGTGGAATTCATTTTATATGCAAAACAGCAATATTTTGATATATGAGTGAATTTTTAGAGCGTTAATGTAATTGCTGTATTTAAAAGTAGTACTCATTTAGAAATTATGAAGGGTAGTTTTCCTTGCCTGATGGGTTGTAGAAATGCGGCTCTACAGCTCTGCCTCCTAAATGTTGAACTGGAGTGAACTTTGTGTTGAGGAGGGTTTGTTAATAAGCATTACAGGTGAATTCTCCTCTCAATAATAGTGTCTCAGTGAAAGGCTTTTTCTTTTTTCTTTTTTTTTTTTTTTTTTTTTTTTTTTTGGCATAGATGCAATCTATTAACTAGAGTATTTCTTCTGAGGCATCACCAAGGCATCTCACTGTCAGCATCGCTGTGTCAGTAAGTGACATGGTGCTCTAAAATGGATGTGGTGGTCTGGGCAAGTGGAGTTGTGGCTACTAAAGATGAAGTCTGTGTGCTGTGTTCTCATCAGTGTTGACCCTCCCGCCCACAAGCTCTCATGCATTTCAAATAATGTTCAGATGGTATCTGGGCTAGAACTGGAAATTGGAGTGTTTCAATGTATTATCTATCCTTATCAAAACTGGAAAATTTCTTAGCGCTGTTACTGCTAAACAGCGTCATGGTAGTGCAGATAAGAGTGCCTATTGGGGAAGAATTAACACTTATAAAGCATTTCAGAGCATGGTTACAGCATCACTGCTAAGGAGAACTCTGTAGCTGAAGGTCAGAGCACACTATGATAGGAAGCTTTGCTGCCAAGGGCATTTGTTCTGGCCCTGTGCTGCACTCTTTGCCCACAGTTGCGTGGTTTGTTGACTCCTTGCTGTCTCCCAACAAAACCTGTTCCAGACCACTGTAGCTATCATTGGAAATGGAGCATAAGTTTGAAACCAAAAGGCTCTCTGGGTTTCAAGTTGCAGCAGTCACAGAGGAAAGCAGGAAATCAGTGCTGTCAGTGGGAAAGAATAAACTGGGGAATCAAACTTCACTGAGGCTCAGAAGAGATTGCAAGGCTTTCCTGTCCACTTGTTAACATTATTTTTTGCTTATGAATAAAGACTCCATGTACATTTGTAACCAAGTGCTTATAATTCAGATTACTTCTATGTTGTGTAATATTCAGAAATGTAAGTCGGATTTTCTTTTCTATGTGTAGGGACGATTAGTTTATCATACTGACATCTAGGAATAGGACTTCATGTGGGTTTTCCAGGTCTCTTATTTCCTAAAAAATTGCTTATATCAAGTATGTTTAAAAATGTTTTGTTTTGTATCACCAGTTTGAAGCAGAGGTTAAGTCAGCACTGCAGCAGCCACCACCACACACAGCTGTACGAAGAACATCCTTTTGTAAATATCAGTCAATGCATCTCTGAGTGTTTTACGGAATGTAACATGAAAGGCACATTCCTTGCCAAAACTTCCTTTATGCTGGGCTTCTCTCTAATGTAATTTCCATCAGTTAAGGAATAAAGAGAGCGTGTTTTGGGGTCCGTTTTGCTTGGCAGTGCACAAAGAAAAAGAAGCTTGAGGTTGGGGGGAGGAGTATTATGTCTCAGCTACTTCACACAAAGAAATACTGTACTGCTTTCAGAAATCCCTTAGTACAAATGCCTCCTGTCATAAGCAATCAGTGTTATGCCATTTTGACACAGCTGTACAGGATACTGCAGTGTTTTACGAAATTGTTGACCTGGACTCAGTACAGGAAAGCTGGAACTGGGCTAAAGCTTTAAGTCTGATTTTCAGTGTACATAGTGATGCTGATTGTAAAGCAAGAACTGCTTTAGTGGTTAGTTCTTCTCAAATTAAACACAGTACACTTAAAGGATGAGGCTAACAAAGCATAGAGCTACTTGGAAGGACTGGGGCTGTCTGTCTGTCTTTTGGTCTGTGCAGCTCTGTATGCACAGAAAGGAGTACGAGAAATCCTCCATCACTTGCATGGCACTTGTGTTGACTTTGTTAGCATGCCTCTATCAAAACCCTAGTAGTGTAAAATGTGTTTGTTTGTTCTTACTTTAGCTGGAACTTCAACCTGGTTACTTAGTTGAATGCTCCATCCTAGAATGGATCCGAACAGGGCTGGACTTTTTGAGAACTTCTTATTTCAAGCCTTTATACCCATAGCAGCAGATGTCCTACCAGTATATTACACTGTCCAAAAAGCCTGACTGTAAAACACCAAGTGCTTGGCTCTGTCTTCTGTTGCTAGAAGTGGTATCTGCCAGATCTCTGCACCAGCAGATGAAGTTTGACTGGGAAAAACATCTGGACTCTCACACCAGTGAGGTGGGGAGGGAGGGAGAGCTGTAAACCCTGTCTGGAACAGGTAGTGCTGCTGCCAAAGAGGGGCTGGCCCTGGCTAGCAGCAGTTAACCAGCTCAGCTGCTGCCTAAAGGCTCTTGTGCAAGGCTTGCTGCCCTGTTCTGACTGCTTGATGTGTGCTGAAGTTGTTCTGCTGCTGCTGTAGTCCTGCATAGGGAAAAGCAGAAGGAAAAAAACTGTAGTTCCCTGCTGTTGATAGCATAAGCATGTGCACAGGAATGTACTTCATGCTTGTGAAGCTTACATCCCGATTGCCCTCTTCTAAATGAGCTGTGTAATACTGAAAGTGAGATAATAGTAAATAAAATGTTCAACCTACTTTGCAGCTGTCAATAAACACGTGTATCCCTTTTATTTTCTATGCACATGCTTGGTTATGTGATGTTCTTATAGACCTGCTGCTTGTTTTTCTTTGTATGTATCTCCTTCTGGGAGTAGCATATTAATTTTCTCCTCTAATTACAATCCTGTACTGCTTAAACTAGTTTAGTAATTATGAGAGTGCCCATTACTTCATTAATGTGTAAGGAGAAGGTAGAATTCAACTCCCTTGACTTCTGCTGATCACAAGTACTTTGAAGGTAGGTGATATTATTCTCGTGCTTAACTTTTGAATATGTTGTTTATTCTATGCTCCAAACATCAAGCTTCCTCATTAGTGGACTGTGAGAGTATCCTCTGGAGCTGGCTTGTTGACTTAAACTAGAAAGTGAAAATTTTATCAGGCTTACTGGCGTTACACCAAATTTCATCAGATTTATTGGTTTCTGTACGTTTTTCAATTTTCGTGACAGTTCTTCCTTTAAAATTTAGTTTCAGTAGCTAGTTTTTTGGTGTTGGTTCAGTAAGACAGCCTGCTGTATGTGTTTCCATTTTATTCACACTGAGCAAGGGAATCCTGAGGTACAAATGGCAGTTGCTGTGCATTTGTGGGAACTTCCTTTTTTGGTCTTTCAGTCTTTTGTTTCCCTGAACCCACCTCTGCTATTTTTTTTTTCTTCTGGGCATCAACATGTGCTCTGTTTAACGGTTTTCTTAGTAGTTTCTGAGGCTTTTCAACTTTTGGGTTCTTGCTCTTGTATTTCCATTTGAAAGTCTTCTCCTGTAGATAATTTTGCAGTTTTACTTGAAGTAATAGGGAATAAATTCTACATCTTCAGTTAACTGTAATTTTGTGTTTAGCACGGATCACCTTTAATTTGGCTTTCTTTTAAGCATGGTTTGCTGTAAAGGCAAACTGGGGGCTTTTTTAGTGCCAGTGCGCCTTGTTCCTTTATGTTTGCTGTTGGTGTGGATATGGGCTACTGGCAGTAAGAAGAAGGATTTTTATCGATATTTATATAAGGTGTGTGGTTTATTTTTCCCCATTGGATGTGTTGTTAAATAATAACTGCTGTAGTTCAGTGTTACTCCCAGATAAGTTTATAAAATACATGTATTGCTTGAAGGATTAGGGTTTTTTTCCCCTAAACTGTTGCATGGAGGATAGTGTTCAGTATATAATGTGTTAGACCGTGACAGGAAGAAATGTGTTCTTTAGGTGGAAAGAGGGAGATGTATGACATTCTCGTGACATGTATATAATTAGTTTTGGGGAAGTGAGGGAGAGTTATGACTTCTGGCTGTCTGTGTATTTAAATGGGTTTTGTTATTTCCTTGGGCAGATCTAGAAGGCTGGAGCAGAACTGCAGTCCTCATGGTGTGCTTTTCCTTTGCAGCGGTAGAGCAGGCCGCACACTGGGGGCAGGTGAGACAAGGTGCAGGTCACCCTGTCACAGCACAGGAAGCAATCACTCACTTCTGCATACTTCATTTCACAGAATCACAGAATTGTAGGGGTTGGAAGGGACCCCCAGAGATCATCGAGTCCAACCCCCCTGCCAAAGCAGGTTCCCTACACCAGGTCGCACAGGTAGGCATCCAGGCAGGTCTTGAACATCTCCAGAGAAGGAGACTCCACAACCTTCCATTATTAGGACAATTTTCAGTTGTCCTAATCTTCGTCTCAGCTGCGACAAGCTAGGGATGGCGGCATGGTGTGAGAGGCTTTGAGCACGGCAGCTCTTCCTGTGGTGCGGTGATGGGGCCATGTGGGCTGGGAGGTGCTGCTGCCGTTGTCTCCCTCGCTCTCTGCACACACACAGTTTCAGGTAATTAAGCCGGAAGACCAAGGCCTGTATTTTTATAACTTTTTTCATCTCTTCTAGGTTGCCAAAATACAAAACACAAACAGTGAAAGGGATCTTCCGTAGGGTGTTTAGAAAGCTTTTATAATAGTTTATTTTAAATCCTTGCTTCTGTGGGTGAAACGTAATTAAAGCAAGAACAGCATTGCTAGTTCTGAAAATACATTAAGTACATATCATCAGAGTTTTTATTTCTGAAAGCTCTAATTCTGGAAAAGTACTGGAAAGCAACAGACACAGAAGGCTGGATGCACTGTGAATAGTGCAGAAGTATTTTAGCGACGGTAGTACTAATAAGCAGAACACTTTTTTTTTTTTTTCATTTAATTTTTTTAAAATGGCATTAGTATTCCAAACAGAGAAATCCCTGGCTGGAGAATTGTAGAAATGATGATTGCTCATTAGCAAATAGAATACAGATGTTCTGTTCATTTTGCCTGAGTGCATCACATAAACACCTTGGGGAGTGACTGGCACAGAGTACAAAACCTGGTAGCGTGACAGTGTGCTTGGCACTGTGGGGCTGACAACAGAAGCAGAAGCCTACTGTGTAATTTTGTAAAATTTCGTGTAATGTTTTAATCGTTCGTAGTGTTTGTGTAATGTGAGAACCTTTGGAGTTGGGAGGTGTCTGCGGGGCTTTCATCACCACCAAAAACTGTAGTGGGTCAACTCTACGGAGGGCTGTTTGTGTCTTTCTGGTTTACTTTGTACCTTCAGTTCACAAAGGAGCAGGTTTCCATCCGCCTCCAGTCTGTGAGATCACCTGTAGGTTTCTCTGTTTGCCTTAGCAGTTGCCCAGAATGTTCTGGCTTCATAAGTGGTATCTTTTTGTTCCTTCCTCATACATCTTCTTGTGGAATTACCAGGTGAGGTTCCTCCTCTGCCCTTTCACTGCTTCATCCTCTCTGTCCCAGCAATCCGAGTTACTTTTCTCCTTCTTTTTTAGAGTGAAGTTTTTCTTCTGCACTCAGGAAATCGCTCTGAGTGGGAGCTGCTTTATTTTGAATCATACCTCAGTGCTGTTGAACGCATGCTAAATAGGGACTGGAGCAAGACTTTGCGATAGCTGTGTGTAGGAGCTATGGTGATGTGCTTCCCAGCATGGTGTTCCTGAATTAATGGTTTTGTGCAGCAGCCTGAGGAGCTGGAAGGGGGAAGATGCCCCTGCCCTGGTGGCAGAGCTCAGGGCATTATGCTGTCAGTGCCCCTTCCTCCTCTTTTCTGCTCCTTGCAAAGTAGTTGGCTCCCTTTTGGGTGAAGATACAAGAATCATTTGTGTTTTTTTTTTTTAAGTTGTGTTAAAAATTGCCATATTTTGTTCTTGAGATCTTTGTGGACTTTTGAAGAAAGGAGATTCCTTGCTGTGGTACTGCTCTGGCCTTTTGCCATGATGGGTATTATGCTCTTTTAGTTGCCAGAACAGGCTGGGAAGAAACTGAATGAACTCGGAAAGTTTCAAAATATGTTAATTTTATTAGAGAATACATTGACTCTGGTTGGTTCTTTTCTGTATTTTTTTTAATTGATAAGTCTCCAAATTATGACCATGAAGTCACAGAATAGCAAAGGCGTGCTTCAAAGCAGAACAAACCATACCTCCTTCAAACTGTGGCTGAGCTGCCATCTGCCAGACCTGACTCCTGTTCCAGATACTCTACAGAATTACTGCACAGGCATTACATCCTTGTGGGATTTTTTAACATCTTTTAATGTAGCTCATTCTTGTCCACCTTAGTGAGAAAAATCTTAAAAGTATTAAACAGAATTGGTACTGGGAAGTGGTCAGATGATACTGATCAGAAAATGCGATTGCACACTCATAGAGCTGGGTATGGCCTCAGGTTTTGTTGGTTCTGAGCCTCCACCCTTCTTCTAAGCAAATACTCAAAATGAAATGGAGCTTATTAACGTTATTTTGTCCTGCTGAGCTGAAAACATTCTGTCTAAATGCAAAAAAAAAGCATAGTAAGTATCAAAGTTAAACCACTTTTAGAGACAGAATCAAATTAAAATGAATTTAAACAAGTTGGATTAGCATGAACTGACTCTGTTTGTAAAGAGTACTTTGCATTTCTATATCTTTTCACAGCCATAATTGGAAGAAGAATATCAGCAACTTCACTTACAAAGCTGCTGTTTGCTTCCTCCTTTTGCCCTAGAGCAAACAAAGTAGTCAGACTCCCAGTTTGGAATCTGTTGAATGAACCCAAATCACTTATTTGCTGTTTAGTTGTCGTGGCAGCAAGGCAAATAGATGTGAAAAGATTAGCCAAACAAAAAGGCAAAAACCTTGGCCCCCTTGTAAGGATTTGGGAACACAGCTAGTAGTTCATCAATTGTTGAAGCTGCAGTGTAAAGACATTTTGGAAAATACAAGCTGAAAATAAAATACCTCTTCTGTGTGGCCTCTAGGAATCGGGGAATTCTTGGAATAAAGTTTTAAGTTTATTGTCATCTCTTCCTTTTTCTTCTTGTTTGTTTTGTTGCAGCTCCAATACGTATTGAAAATCCTGTGTAACAAATTGCAAGTGAGAAGAGTGGCATGTTAGAGGAGAAAATCAATGGCTGTCTTAGCTTAATGACTGAGACACTGCCCTGTGCGGCAGGGATGATTCTGAGAAAGTTGTCAGTGAGGACATGAAGTTTCTTATTCAATCACATTAAAACCCTGAGAAACAGTACGCGCTGGGACAAACACAGCAATTATTGCCAACCAAGACGCATGTAGTAGGAGAGTCTTTGCCTCTAAAAGCTTGCAGGCTAACTCCTCAAGGCAGGGAGACTGTGCAATGGAGAGAGATTAAACTTCATCCATTTAGAGGGGAGAATGAAACACCTTGCCTGAAACCACAGTGTCTGCACAGAACTGGGGAGTTTAATGTGAGGCTTTGCTGCTTCCAGGGTTTTGCTGACGCAGTTTTGTGGGCGTGGGAAGAAGGGCCATTCCCATGTGTATTGCTCAGGAGTCCAACCTCGGGTATGGGCCCAGGGCTCAGTGGGGAGTGCAGGGGGACAGAACAGCTCTGTCCCTGCCTGGGGTCTGATGTACTTCTTTTTGAAGATGATAGATGGAGTCACAGAGAATTGTTGCTGTGATATGAATTATTCCCTCTGTTATTAAATAATAAACATGACCACAGTGACCTACTCACTCTCCAGACTGCATTCCTTCTGCGGCTTAATCTCAGTAATGGCTTAGTGTTTGAACTGAGTAATGCCAGGGGTGGCTGAGAGCCGCTGAGAAAGGGGCAGCAGAAAGGAGTTGGTAGATTGATACCATATCGTGTGTATTGTAAAGCAAGGTAGTAAAAAGCCTCAGGAAATTATATTTCTTAAGTAATGCAGTCAGAATTGCACTTAGGCAGAGGAGATTGCTTTGTATTTACTAGCTGTGTTTACTGCTTTTTTCTGATGTGCCTAAATAGGAAAAGCGGGTATTCAGAAACTTCGGGGAATGGAAAATGGAGTTCTAGACCCAAATCTGTACAGCTACTTTTGGGAATAACACAGTGAAATGAGCGAGCTTGATTTGCTGCGCAGCAGACGCCAGGATTATATGATGTGGAAGGAATTTTTTACTTTTAAACCCTTTCAGTGTGATGAAATGCAGGGGAGTGGAAGGAGGGGCTGATAGAAGTGCCCTCGTTTTGTTAACCTCTTCTGTGCTTTGAATGCAGACGTACCAGTTGATTCATGTGAGCACAGCTCATAGCGTGGGTGGACGCTACCAAAACAGTAATTAAATGTAGTCTGTGTTTCTGGAATAGAGCTAAAATGGAGTGGAAAATAGTATTATTTATTCTGTGGTTTAAAGCCTTTCTGCTATAAACAGAAAATGCAATAAACAGAGAACCAAGTTGGCATGAAAATTGATGAGGAGTACAGTGTGTCTTTTTTGGTATTTATGCATTATTTAAAGCAAGTTTAGCAGACTGTAAAGCTTTTGATTACAGTCAGCTTATGTGTTCTGCTGCAATTGTGTAGCATCTCAGACTAGAATGGACCAATGGATATTGACAATGCTGATGGCCCAGAGCAGCTCACAGGAGCAGTGGATGATGGTTGGCATCATGCTGTGCTCCACCAGTCTGCCCAGTGCCATGCTGGTCCCGTTCACAGAGAAGCGTTTGCAGGGGCATCATCACAGTCCTTTTCATTGAGAGAAAAATATAATTGAATGAACTTTCTTGTCTCTTGTGCTATATGTAATAAACTCCATTGAGTGTTCTATTTAAAGAAATGCCAAGGGTAGATCAGAGCCTTTATTAAGATATCTTGGAGCCCCTTGCAAGGTTACCCTCCTCCCATGGGAACAGTCTTTGTGCATCAGCTGCAGCACTGTTGGGATGCAGCACCCCTTGTCTGTCTGAGGGCTGTCCCCTGGGGTAGCGGCCATCTCAGTGCAGCCACAGTTTACTTGGGGCAGTTCAGTTCTGGTTCTGGGGGTGAGGTCTGTGCCCAATGTCTTGGTGCCGCTGTCGTTGTGCAAGTGGGAGCCATGCAAGGAAAGGGAAGGGTGCTGGGTGCTGTGCAGCAGGAGGGGCCAGGCAGGCAGTGGGGGAGGCAAGGCGCTGCACAGCTCTGAAACGGTGAGCAAGGACAGAGGTGAAACCCCAGCTAATCAGGTCTGTGCAGCGTTCTCCTTCCAGGCACTAATAAAGCTCGAGGTGACTTCATATTCAAAACCTGTTGAACCTGTTGGTAAAACCAGAGCCCTGGATCCTCACTGCACTGAGTTTTGTTTGTTGCTACCAATGCCATGCCAATTGCCTAGCGATGGTGTTTGTTTTCTTGGAGCAAGCTGCAGCTCTCACGTGCAGCCGCAGCCCTGTGCAGCAGTTACACGGCCAAGGTTCTCTGAGCCGGGCGGGAGCAAGAGGAGGAGGAGGAGGGCTGTGGTGCCAAAGGGGCTGAACACAGGGAACAGGGAAACCGCAGTTGTTTCCTCCTCCCGCTGGCAGGCACGGTCAACGCTAAACCCATTGCTTTTATAGGAACAAGCTGACCTACTTATTGCAGCATTGGATTTCAGTTGGGCTCTCGTTGTCTGAGAGGAGCTGGTTTCTAACCCCACCTCAGCTCCAGCCCTGGCTTGTTGGGACACCACCTCGTAGGTCAGGCCTCCAGTCCCTGCCTTTGCGGAGCTGGAGAGGGCTGTGACTGGAGCACAGGTGTGGTAGTGAGGAAGCGCGCTGCCATGGCAGTGAGCACCATGCAGGAGAAAGAAAAAGTGTTGGGAAACTGATAGGTGACACAGAGAAACAGGAGAACTGGAGAGGGATGATACTTTAAGAATTACACAGGCTTTTGACTAACATCTTGTTGTCAGTTGTATTCTGTTGGGCAAAGAGGGCTAAGTCCCTCACGAGGGAGCTGTCAATACATTCAGGGTATCTAAAGGGAAAATCGTCCTGCCAGCCTCTAAAATTCAGAGGTGATTACAGTCAGCTGTTCTTCCTTAGCTGGATTCATAGAGCAAGATGAAATTTCGTATGCCAAGAACATGTGAGAAAGTGCCAAATTAGGGAAGACTGAATGTCCGTGCAGGGTCAGCAGGTAGCACTGCAGCCATGTAAAGTCTTTGCATTGGATCACCTGGCAGTGATGGCAAAGGCCAGTGCGGCACACAGCTTCCAGTCTTTCAGATGGGCACAAGAAATTCAGGTTTCTGTGGGTAGGTGACAAAGGCGAGTGGTGGAGAGGACAGAGCAGGCACACAGCAATATCCATTCTGCAGCAGACCTGCTGCTCTGCCCATTTGTTTGTGCCAGCAAGAGGTATCTGCTGCCATCCATCTGTGATAGTGGACTTGCATCCTCTCTGCTGGTCTGGAATATAAACCCTTATATGGTTTATACATCTAAAAATTTGCTACTAACACAGAACCCTTCTGCTGATTTTAAAGAAAATTTCATGCTTTCATTTTTAGAGCTTCTATACCTGCTTCTGTATCTGCTTAGCTTTCCAGCCTGGAAAAGCCTGGTCACAGCCTTCCTAGAGGTTTCCTGCAGTTCTGCTCCTGGAGAGCTGTGACCTCCTTCAGCAATTATATTCAGTTGTCGCCTTATCTTTGAGGGCCATAAAAGCTCAGCCACAGTGTTACCAGGAGCTTTGCTTCAAAATTTCCCACCTTTTGCTCATTTTTCTAGTACCATTTGGGTGCATCTGGTTTTTGTTTTGTTTTGATTTGTTTTTGATGCACCCATACACCCTTGAACTACTCAAGCTGAAAGTTTGGAAAGAAAAGAGAACTTCTATGTTTAAATTCTTGAGAGGCACTCTGCTATTGTAATGCTAGGACTGTAGGATTATCCTGAGATATAAAATGACACAAATCATAGTTAATACTCATCAGCATCCTTTCTAGCAATCTCAAAGCAGTCGCATCATTAAAAAGCCTCAGCAAGCTGTGTTACATTATCACGCTCAAGGGCCAGATGAGATTTGATGTTGCTGGCTGATAAAAAGGAGTTGGAAAGGAAGTGTTCCTACTTCTATAACTAACTTTATAAATTAACTCTTTGTAACATTGTAAATGCATCATCATACTTCTAATAAAATAACCAGTAATGGCATGAAAACAAACCTCAAATGTGTTTCCCAGTATTTTGCCCTGAAACTGAAATGAAGGCAGCTGCTTAGGTGCATCCTGTGAAGGGAGGCCCTTCCAGCTAACATCAGGTCCAGCAGTGGTGCTGTTTAATCTGACACTGGTTGATCTCTTGAAACAAAGGAGAAATACAACTTGTCTTCAGCCATCTTAAGGCATAATGCTGTTTTCTGTTATAACACCAGCACTTGGTAAAATCTGGCACTTGGTTTCTTACACTGTGGAGTCCTATAGCTGCCAGGTATGTAATTTTCCTAGAATTTCACTGATAGTTTTTCCATAAAGTATTTTATTAGTTTGTTACCAATGTGAGGATTATTAATGACTTTTTGTAACTAAGGCTCTACAAGGACTGTAATGCCTGCATTCAGTGCTTGTTTCTTGTACCA
The DNA here is from genome assembly GCF_019232065.1 of Centrocercus urophasianus. Lineage (NCBI taxonomy): Eukaryota > Metazoa > Chordata > Aves > Galliformes > Phasianidae > Centrocercus > Centrocercus urophasianus. The sequence goes on along the minus strand of NW_024884586.1, from coordinate 36,632,823 downwards.
GATGAAATATTGCAGTAGATTTATGAATGATGGCTTTTAAACCAGGCATCAGGTCTGTGCTAGTGCAAGGAAGAGAACAGAATCCCCATGAGATTTTCAGTTCTATTCTTGAATCTGTATGCAAGACAGATGTTTGCATCTGTTACAATGAAAACTGAATCTGTTAGAATGAAAACTAAATGGAAGCTTTTTTCTTTTTGAATTGATTCTTTTTTAAGGTCCACCTCCTACTTTGAGATTTTTCTACCCCCTACTGGACACAGAAAGAGGAGAAATAGGAAGCTGAAGAGTTGGGAGGGCAGTCATCTATGAGACACTGGTGTGCACAGAAAATTTTCATCTTCCGTTGTGGAAGAGTCAAAAGGACCTCTTAGAGTGGTTGCGAGTCCATGCCGCTCTCCCTTGAGAGTGCAGGTGATCAGTATTGGTTGGTGTTAAGAGAGATAGAGATAAGGATTGTGGCAAGATGACGGTTATCTCAGTTTTCTTTTGATGCAATGAATATAATCGCCAAATTTAAGTAGGATTTGTTGCTCAGACAGATGGTGCTTTGCTCTCACAAACACACAGATCATGCTAGTAAATTTGTTCTGTCAGTGTTGGCATGAACTGCTTACGTGTATGTACATTAAGGACTCTTTAACGAGAGGTACTTGTGTGCTGTACTGACTGGCGTTACAGAAATTCATGGCTGAAATCGTTTAACCATGTCTCACTGAAATCTGCTGAAATTTTGGAGCACAAAAAGAAAGATGGGGCATTTTCTTATTTAGTTACGAGAGTTGACAAGAAGCCTTCATATTTGCTAACAGCAACCTGTCTCTGTAGCAGCTTTCATCGTTTCACCCACCATGCTGGAGCATCCGCCATCCCTCCAGCCTGTTCAGAGCTGCATGGTACAGCTGTGGAGGGAACGAGACCTAGGATTATTTAATTGGCTGTTTCCTCTCCAGCCTTGCTGTATTCTCATGAGACTGGTGCAAAACTCACTTGTGATTCTTGTTAATGAAGCACTAATACTTTACAAAACTGTCCTGAGCTGTAGTTAAGCTGTCCAGCTGCTTCAGTCCCATGTTCAGCCCTGCAGGACGATGGTACTGCAGTCCTCTTCCATAGGGACTGCTCCTTCTTGGCTTGTGTACACATCTGAGCACCTTCCTGGATTACAGCCACAGTTCTCACTACTATCTGGATAAAGCTTCATTGCAGGTGGGTTTTTTAAACATCCAGCAATTTCTTCCAGGTAGAGACAGTGTGTGTGGTCAGTTCAGTTCTCCATTCATGCTACCTGTTTTGTGAAGTAGTTACTTTATGCCTTTCAGTTGAAGATTTGAAAGGATTTGTTGTTGTTACTGCTTATCCTCCATCTTTGCCTCTCAGGCAGCGGCAGTTTGAGCATGGCCGCTCAGAGCAAATCAGAGGTAGGCTCCTGTGCCTCTCCTTCTTTGGTTTTGATTAAAAAAGGTGATGGGTAATAGTATAATAAAATTATGGTTTTTTATTTATTGTTATTTATTAGTAGTAATAATAAAGAGAATGTTGTTTCTTTCAACTAGAAAGGAGCTCCTTGATAGCAGTTTGGCCGGTTGGAAATATCCTTAAGGACTATAAAATGAGACTTAACTGCAGAGTCTTGCCTTCGGTCTCTCTCTGGTGACTCAAGTGAATTCTGTTCTCACCACATTTTGGTTCGTGACATTTCATATCTCCTTTGGTTTTGAAATGTTTAAGTAAAAAAAAAAAAGATCCAGCAAAGCTGATATTCAACTTACATGTTTGATACTGGAGAGCACAAATGGTATTTGTTCTTTTCTAGAAGATATGAGATGACTGATAACTGAATTCAAGAAGAACATAAGCAGAAGCAAGCGTATAGTTTTTCAGGTTTTAAATGCTTCTACAAAATCTCTTCTACGAAGTACTGAAGTAAGAAACAAAAAACCCTAAAAACTAAGCGGTAATGATTGGTCTAAACAAAATATGTTGCAGTTGTTTTAAATCCTATTATAGTGTATACTGTTAAAACCCTTACCTAAGACTGACCGATTCCGCTCTTCAGTCTCTTCAGTGTTCAGCCAACCTATGTTCAACGTGTTGCTTTCAATAGGAGCTTTAAAAAAAAAAGGCTAATGTGATCTCAGAATGTTAATTGTCGTAGTCCGACAGTAATTATACTAATTTGCTGGTTATGTCACATCATATCGCAACAGTGGGAATGTCAAGATCTTCAAAGGCTATCTTTGTTTTCCTGTTTCATGATAATAATTCTTCAAAAGTTACGTTGCTTCCTGCATTGTGTTCCTTTTAGGTCTGCAGTTCTTCCCTCAGCCCACTTGGGTCACTGTCTCCAGCCATTGGGAGATCCTAAATATTGGACTCCTGCTCTTCTATATTTCAAAATGAAGAGTTGTAGAAGCGTTGCAGGAAGGGTGCAAGCAGTTCTGTTGGAGGATGGCGATGCTTCTGGGACTTCCATTGATCTGCTTCTGAGGAGCAGAGGGCAGCCTGTAGTAGCCATGCTAAACATTGCTGCCCACTGAGAGTGCTCAGCATAATGCAGGGACCTCTGCAGGTCTTCGGCGTCTGCATGTACAGACTGGGGCTGACTGACAGCAATGCAAAATATTGATTGGCAAACGCTCTAATGGAAAATAGGCTTTAATCTGCTTCAGTGTGGTTGGGTAAGCTCGTGTCTAGTCCTGTTGGTCTTTACTGGGAGTACACATAGGAAGATTCACAACGGAGAAAGAGTTACCCCAGCAGGGTTTCCCATGTGTTTAATACTTGTTTTCTAAAACTAGTAATTTGGTGTATTTGTTTGTCGATTGATTCACACTAGTGGCTGCTCACTGGCCATAATCTGAGGAAGAACAGAACGGTACTGGCTTTTATTTGCTCTATTTATAGTATGTTTTTCCTGAACATAATTCTACAAACAGAAAGTGATCTACAGTGATCTACGGTGTGATGCTTCTCAAGAATTAATACTAGCTAGCCTCCATTTATCCTCTCTTTCTCTCTGGAAAGAAGAGACATAATCTAGAGCTAGAGAGCAAGCCTGTGCTGGGTTCGTGACTGTGTAGTATGGAGCTGAGCTCAGGCAGACTGCGTGCTACCTGCCTATACCTGTTTTTTGGTTATACTTATCATTATGGGCTTTTTTAAAACATACTTCTGGTGGCAGTTCTGGTTGCTCTGCTACATCCACACCATGTAATCCAAGACTACACAGTGTACACCTGGGAGGGAGCTCCCAGGCTTGCAGCAAGCTTTCCTTGCCTTTCCTGGATTCTTGAAGAAGCCCCTCTGCACAGATTTAGATAACCTGCAGGGCATTGAGCCTCACCTGATTCCCCACGTTCCCTGCGTACAAGGCTGGTCCTGCTGACAGCACATTCTACTTGTACCTGCTCCATTGCCCTGCAAAGGAAAGCAGAAGAAAGAAGGCAAGAGTCTGAGCAGAAGTTTATTTGCAGAAATAAGTGCACAGTAAGAGAGGTGAGATTGCCTGCAAGCCAGATCTCACACAGCTTGCTTGCTGGCTTTCCTTCAGCGTGTCACAGTTGAGGTGCTGTGACTGGAAGTTGCCAGAGGCCTACTCTTCTTCATTGTACCAGATGTCATGCTTAGATGCCTAAGGCAGCTGCCACAGAGCTTAGACTGGCTGTATATGATAGCTCTGAGCTTGCATCACCACTGCAAGCTGGCAAGATTGCTTTGTCTTTCAGATGTGAGGCTCCACTTTTGTCACTGCGCTCTGTCACGTGCAGATGGCCATCTAGGTTCAGGCATTCCATGGAGAAGAGAAGGCTCCGGGGAGACCTCATTGTGGCCTTCCAAATACTGAAGGGAGTGCATACACAAGAGGGGTACGACTGTTTACAAGGGTGGATAGTGATAGGACAAGGGGGAATGGTCTTAAACAAAGACGGGAGGTTTAGGTTAGATATTAGGAGGAAGTTTTTCACACAGAAGATGGTAACACACTGGAACAAGTAGCCCAAGGAGATTGTAGATGCCCCATCCCTGGAGGCATTGAAGGCCAGGCTGGATGTGGCTCTGGGCAGCTTGGTCTGATGGTTGGTGATGCTGCACATAGCAGGGAGGGTTCAAACTAGATGATCATTGTGGGCCTTTTCAACCTGGCCATTCTATGATTCTATGATCGCACCACAGTTCAGCAGCGTGGGGCTCATTGTGCACTGGATGCTGATAGGCCTGAGTGCTGTGTGTTCTGCCAGTCAGCACTTTGCAAGTTGGCTTTGTCATTATGTAAGTGCAGGGTCTGGTCTTGGGAATGTCAGACATCATCCTGGTAGTTGCACGGCTTTGTGTGGATGGAGAGCTGAGCTCTCCGTTTACGCTCCTGAAATAGGCTTCCAAGTCTGTCAGCTGCCTGGCTTTTTCTTGTGAATGAATAAGTGAATCTTTCCAGCTTTTCTCAGTGTACAGGTTTGGGTCTTTGCCCACTGACCTACAGAAATGCAGATCTCCACCATGTTGAAGTTTAAGATTCCTTAGCCACTGTGTCTTACAGAGTTTCCAGAGAAACTGTTCCGTTCATCAAAACTTTGTCCTTTGAAATCATAGATCTAAAGCAAAATTAGTCTTGCTGTTATTCTTCCCACTTTCTAAGTGGAATCAATTTGTGGTCCCTTGTTCCAAAGTTGTCCTCATTACCTAAGAAAAAAGAACAGAAAAGAATCTATTCTTGTTCATTCAGCAACGTGGATAAAGAAACTTGTCAGCTGTCACATCCAGGAATAACTGGCCTTTCCATTGCTAATAACATTTGTTCTCTACTCCATACTGCAAAGTTAGTCTCTTGTCTTGACATAATTCCCATTTCTTTAATGATGCAGAGCTCTATCCACATCTGCATCAAGAACTCAAGAGCAGATGCAGTGTCACTGTTTTAGAATACTTCTTTGACCGTCTTTTCACAGCATGATTTTAATCTAAACATTTTCCATTTTCTTCTCTTTTCTTTATTTCAGAAGTCTGCTATTTCATTATTGCATGACAGTATCCTACCATATAAAACCTGCATTTCTTTTCCTTGAAAAGCACAGACCTTTTGACACCTGTTTCAATAGTAATTGCTATTCCACTCTGTTTGTGAATTTTCCTGTAATAACAATAGTACCTGGAGATCCTCTTTTATTATGTCAGTCTGCCTGCTTTATTAGCACACAGCTATTTTAGCTATTGGGTTTTTGCTCACCTTTTTTCTGTTGTTTTTGATGCATTTGGCTTGCTAGTTATAATCCATTCAGCCCTTTCCCTAACAGTGTCATATGCCTGATTCCTTTCCTCATTATTAGTAGCATTTTTTTTTCTTTCAGATCGCTGAAATGCCTTTCTTACTTTCTTCATGTGTATGTTCGTATGACATTTTGCTCGCTGAATCCTGAATCCCATGTGGAATTTTTATCTTTCCCTTTCCCAACCTTCTGCTGTCATACTGGGGGTTGTGCCATTGTGATTCCAGTAGGTGTGTTGCTGGGGTGAAGCCCTCCTGAAGACATGCCTTGCAGTGAAGTTCATAGCAGCCACCTTTTCCTGCTGTTGACTGAAAGAAGGGGAAGTGCAAGCATTTCCCCAGGGGCCACTCAAGCTGTGCAAGAAATGGCAATTCTTTTCCCTCCAGCATACTTTGTCTTGCTGGTCTTGAAGGCATGTGCAGTTCTCAAGGTCTGTGGCTGGTCTGAGGTAGACACAATTGTATTTTGACATAGCATGAGAGGGAAATGGGTGCTTAAAAGAAACACTTGTCTGGCACAATAAGGTATGGTTTATTTGGTCTTAAATGGCCTGAGTTTTATGGAGGGCTTCTTTCTGCCATCTGTCCTCCAGCTTTTACTGGAAGGAAAAATCGTTGTTAGCAGCAGAAACCTTATGAAGGCTTGAGCATTGTGACCTTGATGTCCCATTTAGAGGTAATATGTATATGTATAACTGGGAGTGTGTGTGTCTCCTTTGATGAAAAAAATGTGTGCGTAAACTGCATGGCTGTGAGGAGTTAAAGCCCTCATAATCCCATGTTCCACTATAGAAGCTGATGCTGCAGCAGTCAGTTAAGAAGATGGTTGAAATTCCTGATCACAAATCAGGTAAGTACATGATGGAACAGCAAATTGTTTCCCTTCTCTCTGCTGTACTAGGCTCATGGCTAGTGCTGTCTCCATCCGATGCTTTCTGTTTAGTACCACGAGCTGCACAGGCTGAATGGAGTCAAATAAGACTGCTGTTGCCTTTACAATGGGTAAATTTTACTTTCACATCCTTAGAAATATACAAAAAGAAGCTGGCGAGTAATGCACAGCAGAAGGAAAAATTATTTTAAAATTAAATAAAAAGAAAGCAAACATCTCCCCTGTTTTTGAGCAGAGAACGTATTATTGTGTGCCATTCTTATATAGAAGATGTATATCTGATACCTCTTTAGTCATCTGTCTCTGCAAGATTTTTATCTTGCACTGGTAAAATATGTATCAGAGTTGTTAGTCTTTCTTTTAACAGTTAATTGATCTTAATCTTTACTGCTGAGATGAAAAGTTATGATGGTATGTTTTGGATTCATACAGCTTTCCAAGTGATAGATGAACCTTTCTGTGAATTCGGGCTTGTGTAAGACCTTAACTCTTTCTTTTACCCTTGTTTTTATTAAAACTAATATTTTTAACAGGAATGTATGTCATAACTGCTTGTTTACACAGCTTTTCAGCTGATAAAATGATATTGTTAGAAAACGGAAATTGTATGTCCACATCTGTGATGATAAAAATTTAATAAAGCAGAGGAGCAGGAAGAAGGGTTTTGTTTCAAATGCTTTGTATCGTTTAAAGTTTGACTTTATCTGTTTTCTCAGATTCCTTCATGCAGTACTTAGCGGTGCCAGAAGTGAACTTAAAAAGAGGAAAAATTAATGATTCATTTAGACCCGTACCTTCCTATTTCTGTGTCTCATACTAGATCCTCTCAAAGGAGAAGAAGTACCACTATACCTGTTTCATATTTCTAGTGAAGTAACTTTCTCCTTGCCTCTATAGTAAGCTTTCAAAATTCCTATACTTGGTCTAATCATGCATTGATATGTGAATATAATATTATACAAATACAATTTTATGCTTCTTCCCAAGATCTTGGTTCTGGTTTCTATTGGTTTACAGTACACTACTACAAGTACTTTGGTTGTTTTAAGAGCTTTAGTCAACCTTATTTAAATATTTCAGAAGATGACTCAGTGACATACTACACCAAGGAGTTTTACCAAGTTACAGTATTTACAGTTAAGGTGTCTTTTTCTGTCTTGCATATTGCAGTTATATTCAAATAACTATAGTTACACTTTGTCATTAGGCAAAAGAAAAAATAAATATAAAGAAGCCTTCGCCCTATTAGTTATTCTTCACGTCTTTGACCTAGACTGACTCATACCAAGGTTAACTATCTGGAAAACGAATAGGAGCATCTATTCACAGGCAAGTTAAATAGAGATAAGCTGTTATTTGTTCTTTTGCAGTTTAATAAGCCTGAAGCAAAAGGTGGGAGGCAGCACTGCTTTTGCAACATTTTCCTGCTGGTGAAAACTAAAAATATCAAAGAATCAGACTTATCAAATCAAATCAAAGAATTAGAAAAGATATAGGAGTGGACTTTGCTAAGAGTTGAGGCAGGAAATATAGAGTCTGATCCCATAGAAAAGGAGTAAATGAGACTTTTATCTTCTGAATAGAGTGGCAGTAAGTAATGTGCATCCCAGCTAGAGTAGCGGATTTGAGTGGAGAAAGACAGCGGAGAATGCTGATGCAGAAGCAGATGGGGTTGAAAGCAAGAACACGGAATGGTGAAGTAAAATTCTATACAAAAATAGTTCTGGTTTAGATGAAGTAACTTTAAATTAAAAGAAGATCTTATAAATTCCTTCCTGATGAGATAGCATGGCCATGGTTGTGGTGTACAGATGGTGCAGTTTGTTTACTAATGGCATTTTTTACGTCAGTTGGCAGTAACATTTTAGTAGTACCTAAAAATGCATCTTAAGTGCTTCTCTATAGGCATCTGTGCTTGAAAATTCAGGCCATGGTTGGTTTGAACTGCCTAAATGACTATTTTCTTTAAAACCATGTAGTGTAGCTGCAGAAGTAAATGCCCTGTAGCAAAATCAGGAGGGACTGTGTTGCTCTAATATTCGTTATGGCTTAATTGGAAGGGGCTGGATTTGAAGGATTCAATGAAATCAGATAAAAGCTTGAAATAATACCAAAATAATGGAAATCATTATTATAAAACACTTCCTCTTTCTGTAAAATGGGCTCAAACCAGAGCTGTAAACGTAAATGATAAGCTGTCACATCCAGCTTTCTTTGGTACCCTATTTGTTTTTAATTACTTTTTGCCAATTGTGAACAGTTTAAAGGGCTATCCTGTGTATTGCTGAATGCTTGTATATAACCTCTTGCCAGAGTATCTCATGCCTCCTCATTTGCCACTTTACATGGCTATCCAGAATGAATTCTAGTCTTGTTAGGTAATACGTAGTGAAATTTGGCTCAGAACACGTCTTGAAAATATTCACTTAATCATAATTTCACAAAGTGATAAATTTCAGGTTAGTTCCTCAGTAAAAGAACAGCATGCTGTTTACAAGTTTGGTGTTCACTTTTCAACACTTTGCTGAATAGGGCCTTGAATCTGAAATGCAGCAAACAGACTTGGTATGAGGTTGGTGATTACCCTTTTTTTGATGTTGTCTTCCTCAAAGGAAGTTTTGTCTTTGAAAGCACTGCAAGCAGAAATAGTACTAAGCTTCCATTGCTGATGGAGATACTACAGTGGTATTGGAGTTCCTACACCATGTTGGCTTTGAGATGTACGCTTTTGTGCTTCATGAGTTCGCGTAAGTGTTTAAGGTTTTTCCAGGTCCTTTGTGATAATCTACAAATGGTGGGTAGAGGACCAAGCAGTTAAACCTCAGGTTGCAGTGTGAAGTGCTGAGTAGATAGACAGCCGTTATCTGTTAGGGAGGATGTGGCTGCTGGCAATTTTTTGTCACTATCTTTTTGTCACTGTCTGATGTGAGAGAATTCTTCCTTCTTTGTCAAACATCCCACATCTTTGCTCTTCCTTGTTCCTTACTTTCCTGTTTCACTGGGAAAGTTGGGCCCCTTCTATTTTCCTCTAGCAAAAAATGAAAACGCGGTTTGTGTACTGAGTCAACTCTCCACTTATTTTAATTAGCAAAAAGAAACCGAAGTGCATCCATTAAAATATTTATCTAAATTTCTTAGCTCCAAAAATTTGAATGTGGTTATTTTTAACCTGGTTTCCTAGGGAAAGATGTTCCTGCAATCATTTTTCACTAACCACCCACTGTTAATAACTTCAAAAGCCTTAGTGATGATCACAAACACTTCAGGTGGGGTAGAGATGTCAGCTTTGAAATCCATACGCTTCAGAAATGGGGACAGGTGGGTAGGAGAAATGCTTGTCACTGTGCCGGTCATGTTGCCACACAAGGTCTGGCCTGGTTACTGGGTGTAGGAGGATCTGTGTGGAAGAGACTTCATGAAGATGCCATCTGATGGGAAGGCAGTGTCATCATGGGGGCACTGACAAGAAGCAGGAGTCTGAGGTGAAGCCACAGATTGAGGAAATGCTTTCACCTTCCTTCCATGCTGCTGCTCCTGGTTATGTCTTCACTCTTCTTGACATCCTTTTCAAAATTGCACCTCTGAATTACAAGCGTAACCCAGGGTAATAATGATCTGGCCTTCTGTAGTACCCTCAGACACTACTTCTGCACCACTTTGGTCTGTTGCTGCAGGATGCTGTGGCTGGCCTCAGCCTTTGTCTTCAACCACAGTCCTTGTCTTTGGCCTCAGCCTTGTCTTCAGCTGGTGCCACACAGGTACCGCGCAGGTTTCTTCCTTGAGCAAACGTTACATGTTAGTTCTGTGATCTGCCTGAGGCCTCCTGTGCAACCAGTCTCTTGTTTCTCTTTGTCTGAAGAAAGATGCCCCAAACCATGTTGTCTTTCATCCTGCTAGTGCCTCCATAGTACTTTTCTCCAAGCCATCTTACCTAAAGCCTCCGAGTGGCTTTATGAAATAGCTGTCTGCTTTCCTCAAGGGCATACCCATATAAACAGAGCAAGGCACCATGGCAGGTGTGGGTGTACTTGAATCATGGTTGTGCTTCGGAAAACAGCTGCTCTGGATGCAATGGAGTGTTGTAAACAGCTTATATTAGTCATGAAGTCATTACAAAACCATGGTTGTGCCATCAGTGGTCTGAATGCTAAGAATACACCTGTCAAGATAAACTAGTTGCATCTTTCTATGATTCTTTTATATCAGAACTCCAAGTTTGTTACCCAAACAAAAGCCAGATACAGTAGGAAATGTGTTTTTTTCTGGTTGTGTCCTTTAATTCTTTCAACAGCAAAAATAATACTATGCTACAGTGGTACACAGTAGTGGGACTTCATTTAAAGTAAAGCAAGAAAATGTAATTTAGGAACAGCCTGTAAGCAGATGTTGAAGTGAGCTATGCAAATTATGATACAGTAGATACAACTTCTAACAATCTTCTGATTTTATGGTGTGTAAGGGGTGGAAGAATTCTGGTTTAGTTTCTTTAGTTGACTTTACTTTCTTGGGCTTCTTTGTTTTCCTTTTTCTTTCCCCCTTTTCTTTTTTATTTAGGCAGATTATCCCTCTTTAGTTTGACTAAAGGGAAACTCTTGCTGTATGGTCTGTGTGGTGTCTGGACCTGGTGCTGCAACATGGCACACTCAGGAAGTTATACTGCTTGGGAGTGGCATTTTCAGCATAGATGCTTGCAGCAGGAGTACTGCTTTTGATGTATCTTCAGAGTTGAAAATGGACATAAGTTGGTAAAGCTGCTTTTCTGAGAAGTCTGCTGGCGGCTTTTGGAAAAGAATGTGCTCATCTGCCCAGGACACGGACAGGCATCTGCTTTTCAGTACGTGGGCCTTTTATACTGATTTATTCTTCTGCTACTCTGACTTCAGTTCTCTACTCACTACATTGTTGATGTTTACTGCTTTAGCAATTAAATAATAAAGTATTCATATTACAATTGTATTTCCATCTGCATTTTCATGGAAAAATAGTACATACTTAACCTAATAAAAAATGCCCTCATATTCTTAATGGTTAAAATCTTCCCTGTGGTGTTTGTATTGTTAATAACTCTCAGGGCTTTACTCCTCATCACGTTGCTCTGCTAGAAATAGCTTTGAAATATATAGACATACAAAGTATATATTTTTCTAACAGTGAAAACTAATGTTCTGACATAATAGCCAAAACAAAGTGCCATGAAGCTATTAGCAGTAAATTGAATTTTTTTGTACGTAATTTAGTATAAACGCTGACAAGCTGAAAAAAAATAAAAACAACAAACCCGTACTCATTATTAATTCTGTTTAGCAGCACAGAGGCAGCAGTCGGCAAGGGTGTGCGTTTTTATGTCTGCTTCAATTGCACACTTCATTTATTCGGACGTGGCACAGGCGGCTTTCTCTGTCACACGGCATCACGGGGCGATTAGCGAGTTGCGCCCCGGGGCAGCTGGGACGCTTTGCTGGGGCAGATGTTCTTTTCAGCTTATTCAGTGGCCGTTCTTGGGTTGTTTACTGTTGTCATAGCTACCCGCATTTCCATAGCAGCCGTGCTGCTGTGTGTGGAGCAAGTGAATATAGTTTTAAAAGGATCATATTTTGTTCTATCTCTGTAACTCACCATCTGTCAACTGATTGTTGGTGATGGATTCAGAAACCAATTTAACAATAACAGAAGCCAGCTGATGATTTTTGCTTATATTAAAGTGACAATGGGTGAGGATGCAAGTAAGTTGATGCTTTGATGAAGACCTGCCTTCGCTTTTCCTTAAAACGTAGTTTTGTTCCCAGTCTTTTCTCAAACATGGCTGAAATCCTTTCTGGCAAATCAAAAAGACCAAGCATCATCTTCTCTACGTGCTCAGGTGTAGGTGTTTCCATATGCTTTCCCACTGTCCTGCTTGCTCATCTCAGTGTGTTGATTCTAAGTTGTGATGTTGCACCTGCTTTCACAGATCCTTTCTAATGAAATCTAATCTAAATCTAAATCTAAATGCTCATCACAAAATTAAATAGCAAATCTGTGAGGCTAACAAAGGCTAACCTGTGCTGTCGTGCACACATGCGGATGGTTTGGTGACTTTCCTCGCTGTGCTCTGCTTAGTGGCAGTGTGGAGATTACATGCAAGTTTGGGGGTGAATACAATGTAAGATCAAAGAAACATCTGAATAATGAACTCTTACACCATCTCACTGAAGAAATTCAATTGAACCTACAGTTTAGCAACGGGGGCAAAAAGATTAGCCCAGTTGTAAATAATGTATTTATTGATTGATTTTTCCAGATCCTGACATTGATGCTGCCACTGCCATGATGCTTTTGAATACTCCCCCTGAGATACAAGCAGGTTGTGAGTAGATATTTCTATAGCATATAGCAACATAGACATGTAAAGTTAATACTCTCTTTTATAAGTATACAGCGTACCAGATAAAAAGAAGGATTTCATGAAGAAGTACTACTTCTTTTACAGACCCTTATACTTCCTTGACCCTTACATGAGTATAATTTTGTGCTTCGTATTACATTCACTGTTACATGAATAACAGTAATCCATCATCTCTAATGTAAAGGAGGGGTTATTGTTATTCATGACATACACATAATTTAGTAACATACTATTATCCATACTGATGGAAAGACCTGGGGCAACAGCCAGGAAAGCAGAGAGAGAAAAAGAGCAAGGGAGTGAAGGGTGCATGGCATATGGTTTTGTTTTCATTTTGTTTTGATTTGACTCCCATCGTGTGAGTTACCACAGCCATCTGGATACTTTCCATTCACTTGGGCAACGTTTCAGCTCCTTCCTTGCACACTTCCTGCCTATTTTGCTATTTGCACTACCTGATTCAAGGCAGTAGGCAGGCTCCAGGGAGGGAGGAAAGGTCTGATTTCCTGCCAGTAGAACTGTTCTTGTTCTGGGACCAGACCTGATGGTTTGATGCTGTATACTAACAGAGCCTTGAAGATGCTCTGGCTCCTGCTGTCCTGGGCTGTGCTCATGGTGGGAGAATCATCCTGTCCCAGAGAGCTTGAGGTAGAGGTATTAGAGGAATCCATGGAGAATATTGCTTCAGAAAAGCAGGGAGTACAAGAAAACAAACATATCTCTGGTCAGCAAGCACGGTAGTAATGCCAAGTGACAGCCAGCTCTAAAGAATCAAGGCAGAAGTTAAAATAGAAGCCATTATAAAGCCTGTCTAGCCTCACTATTGTTCTAGCTCATGCAACCAAATCCACATTCCGGGGGAAGCCTTGGTTCTCACTTTGATATTCTGCCTGGGGAAGAGTCAATTACCATCAAAGAATCTCCTGCACAACCGAGGAAAGCTATTGTCAGCCTGCTTTGTGACTGTGCCAGAGAAATATCTGTTGAGAAGCTCCTGTGGAGAGACAGTGTGATGTACCAAGAGCCTGTCCATGCCAGAGTGGTCCTTGCCCTTCTCTCCTCAAAGCTTTCAGGAGCTGTGAGACATAAAAGGACAATCAATTCCAGCCCTATGTGCAAGTAGAAAAAAGGAAAGATTTTACCAAGAAGCGGAGGGTACTGATGAGGCTAATAGAGAATGAAATGAGCGATCTTTCGAGGATCAGAAATTTAAGTAAGTCAGAGTTGTGGGCAAAAAATGGGTAACAGAGTTTGGCATATAAAACAGGATAAAAAGGAGTAAAAAACTAAGTGTGTGAGAGATGAAAGAAGAAAGACAACATTGTGTGCCCAGAAAAGGGCGGAGAAAACACACAATACTCCAGACTTGTGTAGGAGCTGGAGAACTGTTGAGTGCAGCCATAGAAGAGTTGATGCACAGTAACCTGCATAAGCTAAGCACACACTGCAGATGTTTATGTCATGTGCACGTTTCCCAGTATCACAGGTGTTTGTGTGGAAGTGATCCAGAGACCTGGCTGCTTTCATGCCATAGAGATGACATGTGGACTCGCAAGTGATTTGTTGCTGTTTTAGTTTGTAGAGGTAATTCTGAGGAAGAAAAGTGTGACTTTTGTAATTTGATGTGTCTCTCCTCCCTGTCCCCTCCCCAGTGGGCTGTTGTGTCACAGTGTCAAAAGTGAGACAGAGACGAAAGCAGGAAAGTGGCTCCTTCACTCATGTTGCTACCTTCTTGATGTCACAAAATATCCAGGTTTTCTTCTGTGGCTTTATATCAGGTGTAAAGACATGGGGGTCTACCCAGAAGTTCAGGAATCCTTTCGAATGTTGGGTGGAATTGGCTGAAGTTAGAAGAAAAGGTTAGGAGAGTTGATCATAACTTCAGAGGTCTTTCAAATTGCAGCAAAATACTTGTGTATGTGAACACATCCTTGAGAAGGTAAATAAGCCCACCTATGAAATGCAGTGAGGTCTACCTTTACCACTTTACCATGTTAGGAACATCTTAGGCAACTTAAATTAATTACTAGCATGCATGAAGGAACAATTACATGAAAATATCACATTTAAAAATAATTTTCAAATAAAAGGCAAGTGGGCTATAAAAATTTCATAGTGATCCTGAGCATTGTATGGAAGATCACAATTCATTCTCTGCTCTGCTGGTCAGTAGTCTGTAAATGAGCTGAATCATCAGTGTAGTAAGCATGTTGACACTGTTTGGCGTCTCGAAGATTTGGGTTTCTGTTTGTTCTATCAGACTGCACAATCAGGCATGTGCTCATGTCATCAGGGCTGCAGAATGCCCCCTGCTTTGAAGACAAGCTTACCTGTAAGGGATTTAAAGTGGGAGGGACACTGCTTGCAGTTTGGCCACGAGTGTTAAAAACTGTCTGAAAATACCCTTTGGGTATGAGAGTCTGACTACCAGTGTGCCACTTACTTCAGCAGCAAAGATGGTCGGATGGAGGCAGAACCTGCCTGTAATTTCATAGCATAACAGCTTGGCAAGTCCAGAAGTTTAAAAGTCCAGTGCATTAAGGTGTTCATCTGTCCTGAAAACATGTAGAACATCTTTGTGAACCATGGATGTCTTCATGGCACAGTCTGAACTTGTGGGTGATTGCACACATTGGCTTTTTACTTTGAAGGCATCTCCTTGAATTAAAAGCTGCCTTCCCAACAGGATAAAAACTTGTGCTTCTCTGGATGGCGTGGATGCTAAAAGTGTTTTGGGGATAAAGTTAGGTACAGCCATCACTCAAAGTCATATTAAAATTTATTCTTTTAATGTGATCTGTCAGAAAGAAATCCCATCTTGGTGGCATTAGAAAACCCAGCGTATACTAGTCCTTCCCTGTAACAGACTGATTAATTAGCTTTAGGTTTTAAGTGGCCATTTGAAATTATTTATGAACATCTCAAAGACTGCTGACAGCCACACAGGAATTTTAAAATTCGCTTTAGTTTTTATATGATTCCATGAAACTGTGTCTGAGCTGGCACAAGCATTGCTCAGCATTTGCTTCAATCACACTGTGCTTTCATTTTCATGCAAAAAAAGATTGCAAAATAAAAGAGTAAAATGCTGCTATTTGGATTTTTTTATTGTTTGTGGGAGTTTTGCTTTATAGACTTATGAAAGTGATTGTGTTGCAGTCATACTGGGTTGTTGACAAAGTAAAGTTGGCTTCCTAACCTGTCCAAGTTTCATTCCTGGATTGTGGTAGCACTGGCATCAGAAATTTCTAAACAGTTTCTAAAATATTAACACCTTACCATATTTTTACAAACTGAATAACTGGAGATTGCAAATAAAGACAGAAGTTACAAGCAGCCAGCAGGGCTCCACTGAAAAACACAATCCAGCTGGCAGAAGGTACAGGTAGAAACATAATTTTAATGTTTATTTTTTATTTCAGTTTATGGAAGTCCTTGCATTTCATCAAGTTTTGTATTATTTGATTATGTTAAAAAAAAAAAAAAAAAGGAACACCTGGCTCCTTTAGTAGCAGCTATCACGTGTTATGAATACTTTGTATTTCATTAGTAGTGGAATATGAATATTCATACCATGATACATGACTTGCATTGAGAGCTGAATTTTTACCTGGAGGGGACTCAGTTTTGATTGGGTTGCTGTGGGCAGGTTGTGTCCAGTGGCTGGACCTTTGTTCTCTGACGGGTATCTGGCTCACAGAAGGGCCAAGGGAGAAGATAGCAAACAAAAGTGATGAAGCTGCATCTAGACGCTGTGGCGACTCGATTAGTGAGTACCTGCATGTTATTTTGTATGACTGTTGAAATGCTCAGTACTTCACATCTTCGCAGCATCTTGCATGTGAGTGCTACCAGCTGGCACTTCCAGTGACATACTGTCTTCAGCTCCAAGGTTGTATCATCCTGGCATGCTGTTTAGTCCTGCCAAACTGTGTTTTGCCATGAAGAAACTGGGCATAGCGTTTGGTAGTTCTGCAGTGTGTTTGGACTTCCTGAGGTTCAAGTCACTGTTAGCATTTTAAGTAGCAATACTTTTTTCATCAGTGGGATTGTTGTGAACTTGCTCAATTTGCAAGAACCAATGGAAGGTAGTTGTGCGAAACCTATTGATAGTAGTGCTGGTGAAACGCACCAAGGTCAAAGCATTACACTGAAGATATTAATGTGAGTCACTCCTGACACAGCCATCATAGACATAGCTTTGAATTCAGGAGTAGGCTTTTGCATGTTGCTATATGATTTGGGAACTGCACACCAATGCAAGCATGTTGCCCAAGCTGCAACTTAATACTGCACACAGCTGTAAACTGCTTGCAGGTAGGGCTTGGGAGGAAACCAGGAAACTCCAGGAGAGTGTCTTCAGCTCCCAACATTTATCTTCCAGTTTGTTTCTAGTCATCCAGATTAGCTAGAAAGTGACAGCCTTCAGGATATTTCATGGCACTGTTTTTAGAGTTGGTTCTTTATTAGAGACTGAACTGCTCTACGAAGGATTTTTGGGAAGATAGGAGAATGGAGTTTTGCTGGGCACTTTTTAAAAGGCAGGTTTTTCAAGGGTAAGATCTCGTTTTGGAAACCTTTCTTCCCTCAAAGCATCTGTAACGCAGCATAAATACATTCAGCACATCTTAAATTCAGTGGGATGAGAAGAAATTCTTAAAAAAGGTCTACTTCTATACGAACAAAAATGTATCTGAATGAAATTCAGTTTTTAAGCGAATGCAAGTGGATTGGATACGTGGGATATATATTTACAGAAATGAAGGAAAAAATGATACAAAATTGTCTTAAGAGCAAACAAATGCTGTGAATAGGATCAAATAGAACATGCTGTCTTCTCAGTGCATTTTTATTGTATGTGAAATGTGTTAACTGCTGTGTTCTGTTTGAAAGCTTGTGGACAAATTACTTGTTACAGCCGATGAGGCAGCTTCCAGCCTTACTTTTTATATCAGAAAATGATAAATCATAGACAATGAAGTATTTCATAAAGCTGTTTTTGCTGACAATTCTGTAACAAAGCAAAAATTGGAAAAGCATTTTCATTGGGTTGAAACTTTCCATTCCATTCAATTTGAGGGGAATGGTATCCTCAACTTCTGTTAATGCAGATTCTGTTTTTTGACTTTTGGTTTTTCAATATTATGTCATTAAAGTGAAGAAATGAAATTGGAGAGAGAACTTACTGTTCTGATGTACTTTCTCCCTACTTGCATTTTGATTCAGCAGTATGTTTTGTTTGCTTTGGGGAATTTCAGGGCTGGGGGATTGTTAAGTTTTATTTCATTTCTGAGCACAAAAGTATTTCACTAGCAGTGTCTGAATAAGTAGTGCTGTTGTTAACCAGTTCCAGTATCACCAAAATGGTTGGCTGGCGTTTTTTACTTCATGGGGAAAAAAAAAATAAAAAATAAAAAAAGCTCTGAAGATTAGATTATTATTATTAAATGCTTTTATTTAAGGTATGAATGTGGTAGGATTACCAGGACACGCTTTTCGCTCTATGCTCCAATTTTTGTTTAGGGTAAATAGCTGGTTGGGTGCATCCTTGATTTGCAGTTTGTTAGGGCTGCAGATTGTGGAATCTGAGTTCCAAAAAAAAAATTCTCTTAAATAGTGAAATAGAACATGCTAGGGAGACAGCATCAAATTTATGCTTGGGATAAGAGAGATGGAGTGAATAAAGTCATGCATTTGGCAGATAATATTTGCTTCTGGCAATTTCTGATGTCCCATCAATTACACATCATCAGCAATTTCCTGTTTTCAGTTCTTGTAGCCTGAGATAAAGTATTCTGCTAAATGCTGTCCTGGAAGGAAGAACTGGCAGAAAGAATCTAAAGCTGACAGATATTAGCAGACATTCAGTATCTCCTGCCTATAGTAATTTCATCCATGCTACATGAGATGACTCAGGGAAGAGAGGCTGACATAAATGCGTGTGCCACATGATGACAGGAGAGGCAGAAGAAACCAGTCTGTCCCAACAGAATGCCACCTTCGTGCTTTGAAATGTTCACTTCAGTAAAAACTCGTTTTTCCTCACTGCTCTAACAGTTGGCTACCTTGAGCTAGAGAGTTTAACGGAGTATGCTTGTTTCCCAGATGATGTAAAAACGTCCATTACCTTTTTCTTATTAATTTCCTTAATTTACAACAATTTATTAATGCTGAGTTAACTTCCTCACGCCAACATTTGACCAAGAAGCTATGTTCCTTATTTAGTGAGGAGCTGGAGCGTCAGTGTGTCTGCTGACACTTTCTGCTGAGTATTTCCTCCACCATTTCCACTTACGTTTTGCTGATTTGATACACTGTGTGCTGAACAGTCATCTCTTCAGAGAAAGATGACCAGTCTGACCTGGGTTTGGTTGTTGTGAAGGGCTTGGACAGGGTTGTTAGCTCAGCTGGACAGGAGGAGTTTGTTTCTGACACACACGCTCTGTGAGATTATAGGTGTCATCTGCCAAGGGTTGTGATAAAAGAAGTCCCACAGTTTGAGACAGTGTACTTAAGAATATGCTCAGTTGGAACAGTCCTGCACCAGCTGTGGGATGGTCATGCAGCCACCGTGTTATTTTCCACCTCAAGCTGCTGGGTGCAGTCTGCAGAGCAGCAATTTGTATGGTTCTGTTGGATCTTTTTAATGTTATCTAACATTTTGATGGATTCTGATTATGGCATGTTCTACCACATGGCATTTACTTTATTGTCTGTGAAACTTGTTAATGTAAAAGTTTGCTGTAGAATATAAAAGAAAGAGTATTTCCTCCTTGGAGAATTTTATAGATGTAGCTCTGATTTTTGATGCTATACGTATTGCTTCTCTGCAGTCAAGCACTAGAGACTTGAAATTCCACCAAATTCTGTTCCAGTTGTGGAATTTCACCAGAACAGAGTAAGATCAAAAATCCTTTGCCTCCTTAATGCAACAGATTAGAGGCAAATTCTCTGTATGGTTTATCTCTATTTACTCTAATTGAAATATTTCTTGGGTTTTAAGCTTTCTGGGAGAGAAATGAGATCCATTGCCACTTTCAGAGCAAAGCAGCGATGGAAGCTGAAGAGCAAATAATGATTTTATTCTTTCAGACCGTTCAAGTTTCACTAAGAACATTTTATGAAAGAAGAAACCTTTAATCAAAGAGGTGTACTGATCTTTTTGCATTGTTTTTTTTCAAGATGTATTCCTCAGACATCACCGTCTCTAGGAACACAGAAAAGGTGTAAATTACATTTCACACTTCTGCCTAGGAATGTGGATCCATGTAACCTGCCTGTGCCTTTGGTTAAAGAAGCATTACAAAAGAGGACTTGGGACTGGATGGTGTTAGTACACACCAGCTCTGATTTTTGATACGGCTTAGAGTAAATTGTTTTACCTCCACACTTTGAATTTTCAATCTAAAATATAAATAACTAACCTCAAAGTATGGTTTCAAAACTTAATTAAAGCTAGGGAGGCACAAATTTATCTTTGGAATGAAAGCTCTACATATTTTCCAGTAAATAACCCAAAAGCCCTCAAAAGTGCCAATGTGTGAAAATAATTCCTTGGATAATCAGTAACTATTTCATACAACCTGTGCAAAGGCAGGGATAGTATCCGGCTATCAGGGACAGCGTATGCATTGGCAGTTTGTAGGTATCAACAATTCAAAATAAATTACTGTCATCTTTGGAGGGATGGGTGTTGATGCTGCTCGGAATGCAGTAGGTAGCAGTCACACAGTGCCATGCCAGCTGTGTGGATAACCTAGAAATTAATAACTTCTGCTGCTGCATTGTTTTGATCACCACTGCTTTTCTGTTTTATGTTAAGGGTGCTGTGGAAACTCCTTTAACAACAGGTTTTTTTTTCTTGCTGGTTCCAGATGTTTACAGGAAAGATACACTGCACTGTCTGGGTTTCTCCTGTGGTTGATCCCTTGTACACAGCCTTTCTGTTTGTTTGCATGGCTTAACTAGTGATGCAGCAGTACTGCTGCATTGTAATTCAGAGTGTTTTGGGAAACTAAAAGAGAAATGAGGACCAATCACTGCATTGCAAGCTGAAATAATTACTGAATTCTGAGTATTAATTTCAATATTCAGAGCTGTGGTATACTTAAGAAAAATTAAGGCTTCTTTTGGCACTATCAGTACTACCGAAATCTTTGGATGGCACACTGAACAGACCAGGTGTAACTGGGGTGAATTTCATACATAGGAATAGGTACCAGTGTGTCAGGGGGTCTCTTTGGGGATAGTTCCAAAGGGCAGTGAACTTCTTTTTATTTTTTCTTTTTTTCTTCTCCTTAGCATTTGTTAATTACTGAAGGGAAGAAGTTGAATATGTTTGTGTGCTCAGACTGGAATCTGTTTAAATGTGAAACTTTTGAAGAGGTCATTCCCAAGTAGCACAGCATGACTTATGCATGGAGGAGTGGTGTGAAGTGGATATTAATAAATACAAACTCCAAGCTACAAAACATGGTGTACTTTATGTACATGAGAGTGCAAAAAATTGAAACTCTGAGAAAGCCAAGAAGAAAAGACATGACCCAATGGTTTCAGAGAAGTGATGGGTAAGAGTAAACAGGATTTTTTAAAGAACCAATTTCTTAAAGGGATGCCAGTAAGGCAGAAATAGGGAGAAAGGAGAGAAGAAGGGCTGAGATAAATATCAGCTAACTTTGCCAACAGACTGGGATAATTAAGTCACTGTGGAAAGAAGAGTTTGGGCATCAGGGAGTCTGTTGCTCCTTTTCTTGCAGCAGAATTGCCAATGTGTTTGCTTTGAAGTTGTGTATGTATATTTATTTAGTCTGCACACATAGCTAACTGACAAGTGAGTGCGTGTGTGCATGCCTAAATGGTTTATTTCAGTATAAAACTCTATGGTTTGTATCTGAGTAAAGATGAAATTACCATATCTCTCTAGGTCAAATTTCTTGGTTCATTTCTTGTAAGGGGACTTTGTAAATACACAGAAACTGTACTGTGTAGTGCAGAATGAAATCTGTCCCTCTTGTAAGCCTGCTGGGAAACAATGCCCATTGGAAATTATGTCTTTTTATTGATCTTCAGATATTTAGCAAGTTCATATGTTACTTTAAATTTGCCCATTCTTTGTGTGTTTTCTGCTAGACGTATCCTTGAGCAGATCATTTCACTTTTAATGTTGTTGTTTTGGCCTTCATAAGGTTATGCTGTGAAAGAAATATGAAACAAAATAAAAAAACCTCAGACTTGGGAGTTATTAGCAAGAGAACATTCCTCTATATTATTTACAAACCCAAACACAGGAACATTGAAAGCCCCAAGTGAAGTGTACACGATTGATTTCTCATAATCTAGTGCTGGAAGAAAATGTGCACAAAGTAGTGAAGTATAAATAGCAAAAACTGATTATAGAATTATTGTGGTCATTGAAAGCTGACCCTTGTTGTTACAAAGTAGGTTCTGTAATTATGGCCATTTGAGTTTGTACTTAAGCACCTAAATATAAATGACCTATTCTTCAGAGGTTCTCAGAAGCAAGGGTGGTATCACACAGTGGCAGGATTTGATAAAGGGGTGATGTGCTGTCACCAGCAGGAGAAAAGAAGATTATTTTTCCAGGACTAATCCTTGTGGTCTGGAATGAAGCAAGGTTTCTAGGCCTGGATTTATTTCTCTGCCTCAAAACTCACTAATGTTTTTGAGTATGAGCATTTGAAGTTGGGCGTGTGAAGTGTAAAAGTGTACTTTGATTCTTAGGCTGAATGAGTTTTCTAGTCACTCTGTATTTGCGTAAGTACAACCTTTGAAAGTAAAATTCTGTAGCTGTTTGTGTTTATTTAGTCTGTATTTTTCTATATATATTTAAAAGTAACACATACACAGTAGTGGTAACCATTGTCCTTTCGGACATTGCGCGTTAGGGGAAGGTATGTACAAATGCTGACTTTTAGTAAGAAAAACAGGCTGATTATGGACATTAAAGAAGCATGTTTGAGTGAAGGCTATTAGTGGTTTCTGTCTGCAGGGATTTAACAGTTGTGCAGTTATGCCCAAGTCCCTGGTACGTGCTGTGTTCAGTAGTCCTGCAGCCCAAAGAGGAAGAAGAAAATGATGAGGACACAGAAAAGCACCTCTGTAGAAATGAAGTACTTGGATGTTGGTTAAATTCTTATTGGACAGAGCTGCAGTGCCCGATGCCCAGCCCAGTGACAAGACCCCAGTGAAACCTCCTATCCCCCAGTGGCCAGTGTCTTTGCCCCTCACTGAGGCCTGTGAACAGGCTGCATGCTGCAGGTACCTGGCTGCTGGCTGCTTACATTCTGTTTGTCTGTAAAGGGTCATTGTTTCTTACAGTAAATGAAAGTTACATCTATGCTCAGAGCTGTTTTTGACTCGTAAGTACATACATTCCCAGAAGAGCTGTGATTATAAAACCAGTGATTCGATTGTACAAAGAATGATCTGCAGCAACTGGGTCAGGCGGTGGCTTCCACAAGCCACTTTATCACTAGTTGCTGTCAAAATATTTGCAATGAAAATAGCATTGAAAATAGGATGGCATTCACACGAGTTGAGATGAGATGCTGGAAGGTAAGCAGTGCACTATACAAGGCTCTCCGATGTTTTCTCAATTCACTGAAAAGCTTAACATTCACATTTTGCTCACACACTTCGCTGATGTTTTTTTTAAAAGAAAAAATATACTCCTTTTTGTTTTTTAGTTCCTCCAGGAGTGATACAGAATGGAGCTCGAGTTCTGAGTAGAGGAATATTTCCTGGAGCCAGGCCATTGCCAATCAGCCCTATTGGAAGCATGGCTGTTGCAGTAAGGTAAGAGTGGCTCATTGTGAGATCTTTATGGAATAAATTATTATTTTGCAGATAATATAATAATATGCATAAGCTTGGAACACGAGAAAATTTATTGCTTGCTAATACTTAGGAGATTTTAAATGAAAGAGGCACTCTGCCATCCAAAACTCACAGACTGCCATTCTTTGCAAGATAGTCATGGCATTTCTGTCTTATTTCATACAGGCGTACAAAGAACATCGTTTTGTTTTCACTAGCAAGTTGAAGGCAGCTTTCTGTAAGAAGCTCCTCGGGTGGCCTCTTTTTCTTAGTGCAGATGTGTTTTCCTGCCCCCATCCCCCTTTAAAGACAGTTTCCTGATTCTTTTTTCTGGGATTAAATACCTATAGCTGTTATTTTGTTATTAATGTAGGTCTTTGTGAGATGGTTTCTTTCATTACAGATTCTATTTCAAGGTTATACTGAGACATTCAAGGGTAAAGTGTTGTTTGAAGATCCTCGACTTTTTTTCCAGAAAGCAGGGCACTAAGGGACATCTAGTGATGGCAATAAGAACTGTGGTTCAGCGGTTTGCTTTACTTAAAGTAGTGATGGTTTATTGTTGCACGAACAATTTGCCTCAGGTGTAGCTCCATTTTGTGTCAGTCACAACAGAGAATAATCCATCAAGTGTGCTGCCAGTGCTCTTTCAAAACTCACATTAGCAGTAAAAGCCAGCTCAGGCAGTTGGATATTCTGGGTGGGATTTCATGTTCAGTGCTGGCGCTGCTTTGCTGGGCTGTTCCAGTTGCGCACTAATCTCAGTAAGTGGTTGCAAAGCAGTGAAATGAAGGAGCTGGATAGATACTTGTTCCATCATTATTTACTTGGGATTTTTTTCATTGCACTTTATTTTTTATCTCTTTTCAGAATTATTGTCCAGCTCTTTGGGGATAGTTTTTACATCCAAAAAAATGGAGGGAGAGAGATATTCATGTAATCTTGATGACTAAAGATTCAGAGGAGGAAAGACACTAACTTTGATGGGCAGCTGCTTCAACTGTTTTTCATATTTGCTATGCTGTAGAGATACAGCCCTAGGGGTCATCCCCCAGAAGTCTGCAGAGTTTCTCTCCGTCTCACTTTTCTGCTGTCTGGTCTTGCTAGCAGTGGAGGGCAGCCATCTTCTGTGGCTATGCTTCTGGCTTTGGCCTTGTACTTGTATTCTGCTGGTACTTGTATTCTGCTGCAGAGGGGACTGCAGAGCTATAGGACTGCTGGATTGTATACTGTATACATACATTTATACATTTGTATACATGCATTTAGGAAGTGACCAAGCTAAACAGAAGATGCAGTGGTCTGAATATTCTCTGAATATGCAGCTTATTTGCACTTCCAGCTTAGGGCCCTTCCTTAGGAAGAGGAGACTTTCTGTTCTGCAATCAGGGTTAACTTAAGGAGGAGATAGATCTGTTTTTCCATCCATGGCCACTCAAAAACTTTCTTCTGTGTAGACATCTCCAAATTGCTGTGTTGTAAGGCTGCATATAGTTAACTTTTATACATTTCTGAGGACTTCTCTTTGGAGTGGGAGGGGGTCAGCAGGTAGAACAGGACCGTCCCCTGCTACATGCTAATCTAGATTTGGGAGATAAGGGATTTTACCCCTCCCTTGCTTACGTTCTTTTTGCTCTGTCTCACAGAAGAGCGTTTAAAATTTGTTAACGCAGACATATTTCTAATTCTTTTTGTTCTCTTCTCCAGCCTTAGGCAATAGTAGAAATAGCTTACTAGGAATATATTGCTGGTCTGCATGATGTCTGCTCTTCTTCAGGAGCTTCTGCAATATCTTCTAATTCTTGGGGGAAAAAAAGTGAGGGGAGAGCAGGGAAGAGGCTGTGAGAGATTTGGATAAGTTAAGGGATTCTCTGCAGCAGAGCAAGTACAGAAGACAGTTTTGTCTTGTGCCTACTGGGGATATTAAGAATCAGAATTTCTTTAGGAATCGATTTGGATGCATAGTACCTCTTAGAACATCATCTGGACCTCTGAAAACTGGATATTTCTGTTACTATAAAAACAACATCCTGTTTCTTGGTGCTTGCTCCTCTCTTCAGATATACAGCTAAATGGAGCCTGTTGTGCTGAGCTTTTGTGGCATCTTGTGGAAATCCATACAACTTCTGCTTACTGTGTACAGCAGAGGGAGTTTATCACAGTGTCTGTGCAGCATTCCTCTGCTGCTGTGAAGAGTGGGAGTACTGCTTGTGCGTAGCTGCCTTCCCTGTGTGCAGGGAGTTACCCTAGTCAGGATGGCAGGGGATGTTTTCAGAAATGTCCCCTTCCAGCTTTTTCACCAGCAGCAGCAGGTCTGCTGGGCAGCCATAGCAAGTGGTGTAGTCTGATTTTCCAGTTAACCTGCAGAAATTGTGTCCCTCAACCTATATATTCAGGGAAGGCCAGACACCTTCTATCCAATAAGATTTTACTTAGTTGTGTATTTTCTGGAGAAGAGTTCCTCTGATGTTCTGAATGAAAAGCCATAAACCAGGTTTCTGTTAATTTAGTTCTGTTGCACTGTCCTTTGCCTTCACTTAGGTTTCCATTCTGCGTCATATGCTGAAGAACACAGCAAAATGAAAGATAAGTCTATGCAGCTAGATTTGTTACCAAGAGGACCACGTGCAAATAACCTGCAGTGTGTTACCCTGATGTGCAGACTGCCGTTACTGTCAAAATAGAGTAACAAGTTTGATCTTGGGTTAAATTTGCAGTTGTAACTAAGCAGGATGTTTTGATAAATCCGTTATTCAGAAGAGAGACCGAAACCACAGCACAGAGCTAAGAGACATTGAAATCAGTGATTTCTGATACATTAGCTCCCATTAGTTGGCAAGTTAACTGTGTGATTCTTGCTGTTCTGTCCCTGCACAAGATATCAATGTGTTGTTGCTTCCATGTAACTACATACAATTACATTATCCTTTATATATAAAACAAAATATGGTGGATCTAAGTAGGATGAATTAAAAAACCCTATTAAAAAGTATTTAGAAGCAAGAAGTCCACCAGTTTCCATAAATAAAGAATAGCAGCTGAAGATGGCGTCGTTATGTTGTAGTGCATTTGGCTTAAGTTGCACAAATAGGCCTTTCATCCCAAACTAATCTACAAATGGAGAAGGCTTCCCACACTGTTTTTACTTTGAAAATCATCCAGTGGTGTTAAATCTCCACAGCAGAGCATAATTGGTTGTGTTCTGACAGTAGCTTTTTATTTCCTTTATTCACATTTCTTTTAGCTTGTTTATCATCCGTATTTTCCATGTTGTAGCTGACAAGTCTAAGACCCACCCAAAGACAGCAGGAGAAAATAAGGTTTTCAAAGCTGTGCAGTGTGTAGCGTGTCTCTTACATGAGATCCATCTTATGTATTTTTGGCAGACCGTATCACCATACAGTTCCCCAAGTGAATCTAAAAGCAAATGCAGTGCTACTCTGAACGCACAGAAAATAAAATACTGACTTAAAACGGTATTCAGTGAAAGCAATCAAAGTAAGTAGTGGCTTATGTGAGCATGGAGTTGACTGTGCTTTGAAGGTGAGCTTTTGCTCTTACTGTGTAAAATTAGAAAATACCCTTTAGATGTTTCTATAGGAGGACTTCTGTATACATTTCAGTGGGCATGGTCAAAATCGCCAGTGCATCTGCAGCATGCATGGTGGCAAGGTACAGGAAGCTCTGTCAGATGCAGTCACATTCTGAATTTGTAAGGTGGTACCAATTACACCAACCCTTTGGAAGAGCATGAGCTTGGTAGAGCATTTTGGACTGCAGTGCCAGTGCGTTCAGCAGAAACCTCTCACCATGATCTCTGTAAATTGCCTTGGTTTCCTTTAGCACATGCATGGATTGTGTCTGTGCACATCCTTCCCACAGCAGAGCAAACTTGCTAAGCCTAAGCTTTCCCTTCCTGCAGTGGGCAGGTCACAGATACCTTGCTGCAGTTCCTCTGCTGCTCATCATCACTGGAGTTTGACAGGAATGGCTGTTGTGCCTAATTTTATTTGAAGAGGCAAGATTTTTATTTATGATTATTTTAACTTCAAATTTGTAGGGCAATTACTACATTATTCAGGAGTGATTAAATAAACCAAACATAAGTAACATGTGCAGCATAGATGCCAAAGCATTGTAGGATTATATGCTCTCGTGTCTGTACACAATTACTTCTGCTTAAAGGAACTGGTAGATATTTCCTTTCATAAATTCTTAAGTGGATATTCTTAATGTTCTAGTGTATTACTGATATGTTCAGCTTAACAAACCCCACGTCATCCTTGTTGGATTGCTTTCCCCTTTTCACCTGCAGCAGGCAGGGTATGTTTTCATTGGGGTGACTGAAGGACCAAAGATGCAGCTGACAGTTATTTCTCCTGCAAAAAGAAGAGGGCTGCATTTGCCTGAACTTCAGATTTGCTGTTGCTATTGACAAAGTGCTCTTTTTGCTAGCAGTTCATGATTCATGCTTGTTATGGTTCTTTGCATACAATTACTCTGTGAAGTATCTCTGTAAGAGCTTCCATCAGTAGTGTATCTGACTTGTTTTAACTCAATAGCCCCTGATAGAATCTCTTCATACAACAAGTGAGCATCACTTATCTTCCATATGCTTGCTTATTGTCCCATCTGCTGGTATGTAGTGTTTATAAATAACAGTTCAACTACCTGTATCTAAAACTGACTCTCCTGAATTTTTCTCTGAAATCGTGTTGCCTTTATGGTAAAAGAGTGTGTTAGCAAACCTGGAGCCTGACAGAATGCATACATTCAACTTACGGTAGCAAACTGTATTGCTTTCTTTATATCTTTTAACTGTCTGTTTCCAAAACTCACACTACAAGTCATCCAAAATGTTTAGAGGGATTAAGCTGGTATTTAAACTTTATGTAGGTTTGTTTTGTTCAACAAAGGAATATACCTGTCTCTGATGTGGAATACAGTAAGTATTTTTCAGTCAAACTTCTTGCCATGTTGCAGACAGAATGGAGACTTACTTCTGCTGCATCCCAAGGAAGATCCCTTTAAAAGGCAGAAGGAGTGACACTGTGCAAAAGCAATTGTTTCATTACTGCATTGAGATCCAGCTCCTGTAGGCTCCATTTTGCTCCTGATGAAATTAGTAACTCATATCAATTTACAAGGGGAATGGAATCAGGCTTTCAAAAGGCCGACTTATCTCTGTAGACCTTGAGGGTTGTGTAATTGTGCTACAGCCAAATTGAAATATTAAAAGAATCTGTGCATGGTACTTTTAGGTGTAGAACTGTGGTTAAGAACCCTCAAGCAAATAAGACTCTGTAGGATGAAAGGCTCCAGAGACTGCCCCATGGCCTTTCCTGACAGAGGCAGGCATATTTGAGAACACGTCAGTTTCTGGAAATTATGCAATGAAGTGCTGAACTAGAAAATGGGGAAATAATAAGGTATTACTTTAAATTTTGCCTCACTGTTACACTAAGCACGCAACTCTTAAATATTTTTTCTTCTTCAGTATAATTAAATACTAATCCAAACATCAGAGCAAGTGCCTGTTTTAAAACAACTATTGTTGTTTCAGTGACAAAGTTAGAATCACAACCAGAATTTTGAGCAAAAATAGATTCAGCTGGCCAAAATCTGTCCCCTGAAGCCTGAGGGAATTCATCTGCTGATGATCTGCATTGAACTTAGTAGATCACCAGATTGATGTGTTAGTGAGTGCGTGAGTGGGTACGAGCACAATATGAAGCTTGACAATGTCTGAGAAGCATGTGTGGATTATTAATGATTTAGATGAAAGTTTATTCAACTCTTACTTATGTACTAATATCAATTCTAACTAATTCTTCCTATGTTTTGGCCTGTTGCCTATCAGATGAATTTACTTTCAGGCTACGTGAATTTTGACCTGATGAATATTCTAAGTCACTCTGCCTGTATAACTCATTTTCATCTCTGCAGATAACCCTTGCTACTTCTCTCCTTGACCTTCTTTCTCTTCCTTTTTTATTTCCCCAAGCAGAACTGGTTGGAAATCTTTCAAAATGTAAGTGAAAAATATAAAGATTTTTCTGAGATGCAAATGCTGTCCGTTTCCTGACCAGTTCCACCATAGCTCCTTTTCTTTTGAAATGCAGTATTTCTTATCTCCTCCCACTTATTTTAAAGTCCTTTTTTTTTGTCCTTTTCTCTCTTTCTTTGCCATCATCCCTGTTTGCAATCATTCCTGTGGGATTCTAGCCCCATAGTAGTATA
This sequence comes from Centrocercus urophasianus, assembly GCF_019232065.1. Taxonomy (NCBI): domain Eukaryota; kingdom Metazoa; phylum Chordata; class Aves; order Galliformes; family Phasianidae; genus Centrocercus; species Centrocercus urophasianus. The sequence continues at coordinate 36,603,207 of NW_024884586.1, read as the reverse complement.
CTTTCCCCCAGGACATTGCTCCTGTAATCCCTGGGCCTTTTCATTCCATTTTTCTGTTGTTTTGGGATTTTTTTAGGGGATTGGGATCTGGAGTATGTCCCTTGGCAGAGCTTTTGAATCCAAATCAGAGCCCCTTTATGGAAAAGCAAACACTAGACTCAAGAGGGGGCAAGCCAGGGTGGTCTTTTGGCACATGGTTGCTCATAGTTTTAGAGAGCAAATAGAGGTAGATCTGATAACACAAAATTGGGCATCTTGATTTAAATCCCATCTTTCAGAAGCCTTTTTCACTAGTAACCTAATCCATAAGAATTCTACTTGGGTTCCTATCTATTCTGTCCTGTGTTTTTTCCCCTGGAGCAAGAATTTATTGGTGGCTTTATGTGGGGGACTAGGAACATGTGATGTTTATTGAGACACATTGCCCTGACTAATAAAATCAAGTAACTTTAATTTTATGCAAATTTATGATAATTTTGAACATATTTAAATGTAAATTTACCCTAAAAATGAAGAATCTGTCACTTAACATGCATCACATGCTTCCTCATAATGACTGATCTTAAGGAGTTGGTTATAAATTCACCTTTCAACTAGTTTAGTATGGATGATTTCTTCTTTTAAGCATTTGGCATCCTCTAATGACAACCCCTGCAGTGGGAAACCATCACAAAGTAAATGCAGCTGGCTTGCTGCACAATCATGAATGACATTGCATTTAGTTATTAATAATTGAAGGAGCATTGTGTATTCCTTCTGGGTTTTGTATATAATTTATGGATCATAAAGCTACTTCAAAATCTAAGTGAAAATAATTTTATTGAGCAAAAGTGGCTGCTAATAACTGTGCCTTCTGTTACATATATTTATCTGAAAGTACTGTAAATAAGAACATTTGGAGAGACTGATTAATGCACTGCCTTTTAGCACTGTCCTGTCACTGGTTCTCAGAAGCTGTTTCTTACTTCAGTAAGCTCCACAGATAAGTGCACTGAGATGAATAGGAACTGAGGGATTATATACCTCTTCTGTATTTTCCACCTTTCAACCATACCTATCTAAAATGCTCTGTTGTTCATTCTGTAAAGAAACCAGACCTGTGCAACACTCCCTGAAAACTAAAGCACTTTCCCATTTTTAAAGCAGAAACAGGGCTACCCCTGGTCACTGTCACATTTCAGTTAAGAAGCACCTGTGTTGAGTGTGCATTTTTAACCAACGCAGTCATGACTGTATGAAAGCACTGTGGTGATGGCACGAAGGTGGCAGGACCTGATTTTAAAGTGGTTTGTCATGTGACAGATGAAACAGCCTTGCTTGTTTTTGATTTTGGTTTTTATTGATAGAGGAGTTCAAGGCTGGTGAACAGGCAGGGAAAATGATGATGAACTCGGGGATGAGCATCTCCCTCTCCTAGTGGAAATTAAACACTGCACAGAGGCAGTCCATTCTGCGGCTGACTTGCAAGCATTGTGTTCTCTCTTGTGAAGTCATTGGTAATGCTATAATATCTTCCAGTGCAGAAGGGGACACCATTAGTTTTTTAATATATTGTGCTGCCATAGTTCCTACAGTGCTGGGAGCTGTGTGCCATAAAAACGAAGAGGAAAATGAAAATTTCTAAAGCAAAATCAGATTTTTTGGTACTGTTTGTTTTTGAATACGTTTTAATATTTTGTTGGCAGTGTTTTATAATCACATTGTTTTTAAGATCCACAAACTGATCGCGGTTGAAAACGTGACTGTCAAAAATGTCCCATCTGGGACCGCGCAGATTCCAGCTGAAATCCTCCTACCTGGGAATGGCAGAACTGAGAAGGAGTGTCTGAGAGGAGCAAAGGCAGAACACCAGGAAGTTGGTGTCTCTTGCTCGCGTTTTTAGTAGTATCATTTGAAAAGGTTGGAGGATATTTATATAACTCCACAGAACTTATTTGAAATCTAGTAAATAAAACTTTTTAATTATTTTTTTAAAACACGGATCAGGACCCGCCCAGACATCAGTTCTTACAGCCACCTTCCTTGCTCCTGCCTCTTGTACTGCTGTGTATCTATTGCCATGAAAAATGTGTACAGTCCAATTTGCGAGCAATTGTAAAAAATCAGGCTTTGAAAGTGGCCTGCCCGGATGTTACTTCAGTAATCATAACTTTCGATTACCTGTCAGTTGTTTTCACCTTATTATTTTTTGCACTGAAGCAGGATTACTTCTCTGCAGTTTTTTCAACTACTTCAATTTGCTTTTCCAGGAATGGGATAACAAACTGCCGGATGCGGACAGAAAGCGAACAGTCTTGTGGCTCCCCCGTTGTTAGCGGCGACCCAAAGGAGGATCACAACTACAGCAGTGCCAAATCTTCCAACCACAGGAGCACATCACCTGCTAGTGACTCCGTTTCCTCTTCCTCTGCTGATGACCAGTATGAATTTGCAACTAAAGGTAGCCAAGACAGCAGTGAAGGAAGTGAAGTCAGCTTCCAGAGCCATGAGAGCCATAGCGAAACAGAAGAGGAGGACAAAAAGCAAAATCGGAAGGAGACCAAGGATTCTTTAGCTGACAGTGGGTATGCATCCCAGCACAAGAAAAGGCAACATTTAATGAAGGCGAAAAAAGTACCAAGTGACACACTGCCTCTTAAAAAGAGACGTACTGAAAAGCCCCCTGAGAGTGACGATGAGGAGATGAAAGAAGCAGCGGGATCCCTCCTGCATTTAGCGGGAATTCGATCCTGTTTGAATAACATCACCAATCGGACGGCAAAGGGGCAGAAAGAGCAAAAGGAAACCACAAAAAATTAGAACAAATCAATGATTTGTTTGAACTTACAAAGTTTTGTTTCAGCACGTCAGGTGAATTCTAATGATTTGTGGCAATATCAGCAATTTTTCCTTTTTCGTTTTTCTTTCTATTTGGTTTTATTTCTTTTCTTTTTTTCTTTTTTTTTTTTTTGGACCCTTAAGATTTTTATTTTTAAAGGAGATTGAAGCCATAGAACTCATACTGACACTCAGCTAATTTACAAAAGCTTTTCATTATCCGAAGAGAAAAAGTTAACAACAAAAAAAAAGCCAAAATCGCCATTGCTTTCTCCGGCTTGTCAAAAAATGCATGGTTGAATACGCAGTGACATCAACATTGTTGTGATGGGATAAGATTGGGCACTTGGAAATCTCTCTTACACTAGAAGAGATTGCATAATTTAGTAGTCATTCAGGCCTAGCCCTTAAGAATTTTTTTAACGGCCTTACAATTGGGATGTGAGTGAATGTGAAGAAAGAGATTTGGGGGAAAGAGAAGGCGTGTACTTCTCACACCAAACCACAGACCATCTAGTGGCACTTGGATTCACCGTGCCATAGAAGTCTTTGGACAGCCACTGGTGGCAGCTGCGCATACCGTAATGCACTTGCAGTGCGTCGCGTACGGTATGTGGCTCCTAGCGGGAAGACTGGTGACTTTTGGGAAGTTGGAACTGTGTATGCAACGAGTGAAATAATGAAAAGAAATGGGGGGGAGGGGGTGGTGGCACTGTTAATAGCATTGCTAATCATTGAATTATGTCTTCTATATTAAATTAACTGAATGTTCAAAAAGCCATAAGCCCGAAGATTGGCACTGCGTGCAAAAAATAATAGTGTAGGGAAAAACAAGCTGTGTCTTCTAAACTGCCTGAGTGAAAAGCAATCAAGTCTAAGAAATTACAGTAGATATCAAGTCTAAGAAAATAAATCAGAATCCTTTTGTGTGGATCAAACATTTGATCTAACTGAGGGGAAAAAAGCTACAAAACCTGCCATTAGTATTATTCTGTAATTTAAAAAAACAACAACAGGAAAGCATATTGATGAACAATGAAATGAAGTTCAACAGAACAGCTCCTACACTGCCCTCAGAAGGGAGCTTTGCAGTTAATGTCAGTCAGGATTCATCTGTGCAAAAACCACGGATTTCCAGATTCAACCAGCGTAGCCAGCAGAAAACAAAAAAAAGATCCACACTGCATGGATTCCTTTTGGAAGTGGAGGAGCTGGGCTGTTGAACTTCATTTCATTGTTTT